>NC_142483.1:44449924-44752954 GCF_049115385.1 Moschus berezovskii | reverse complement strand
CTCCCTAAGCCTGGTGGTCAGGAAAAGTCCCCATCAGGAGAAGGACTCTCAGGTTTTAAGCCCCGGGTGATGGCTGACCCTAGGTCCCAGGGTCAGACTCTTCTGATGCTGGCCTGACCATGTGAATGCCGCCCCTGATGCCCCAGGTTCTCCATCCTGAGGCTCCCCTGGGATGCCCAACAATTGCACCATGGCCACCATTTACCAAAGCAGTGACTCCCACAGTGTACTGGTTCCGTGGGAATATTAATAAGTATCAAATGAAAAGAGGGCTCCGTAATCAAATGTAAATGGAAAATACTGGCCTGAATAGGTTCCTTTGTTATAGAACTTATCAGAGCCTTAAAACATTGATGTGTATCTTAGGGGGCACTGATAAAGCATACAGATTGCCCAAGGTTATTTTTTCATGAACCTTTTGTTTGCAGGGGGTAACTTGCTGGAGAGCACGAGCAAGTGATTTGGGAAATGCTACTCTAAACCATGAGTCACACTGCGGACATCCTATGCATATGGTACTTTCCCCATCACAAGAAGACATTTTTCAATCCAATACAAAGGCCCCATTCCTCTTCCTATCCTGACTCAGAGACTGGGGCTTCACTTAAGATCCTGCTCTTCCCTATGGGCTCAGAAGAGCCTGGATGTGAAGACATCCATGGAAAGTCACTTTATGTCTGGTCTCTGCCAGAAGTCGGGAGGTGAAAGTGGAAAGGGGAGAGTAATAAAGGGCAACGTAAAGTCACTTCATCTTACAAAGTGAAGCATCAAGAGGTACTGCCTAGGCACTTCCCTGATGGTCCAGTGGTTAAGAATTTGCCATCCAGTGTGGGGGATGCAGGTTTGATTCCTAGTAAGTGATGCTAAAGCTGAAACTCCAATACTTTGGCCACTTCATGTGAAGAGTTGACTCACTGGAAAAGACTCTGATGCTGGGGGGATTGGGGGCAGGAGGAAAAGGGGACGACAGAATGAGATGGCTAGATGGCATCACCGACTCGATGAACATGAGTTTGAATGAACTCCAGGAGCTGATGATGGACAGGGAGGCCTGGCATGCTTTGATTCATGGGGTCGCAAAGAGTTGGACACGACTGAGCGACTGAACTGAACTGAACTGAACTGAAGGGAGCTAAGATCCCTCTCGGCCAAAAAACCAAAACATAAAACAGAAAATACGTTGTAACAAATTCAATAAAGACTTTAAAAATGGTCCACATCAAAAGAAATCTTAAAAAAAAAAAAGGCACTGTCTAGAGCTGATGGAAAATTCATTAAATATGTAATGATATTCATTAAAAGTTAGAACAACAAACTACACACTATAGAGGAACTAAAAATCCATCTACAGATTACAGAGGATATAAATGTATTGCTATAAACATATTGGGAGGAATGGGGAGAGGAGGTGTGTATGTTGCCGGCCAAAATCTTAGCCTTCTCTGCCCACCAAAGTTAAATAAAAAATATGAAGACTGAGTTTGGAGGAAATAGACGGCTTTTATTCTCAGCCAGTAGACAGGAGAACATAGTAGGCTCATGCCTCCAGAACTGCGTCCCTCCTCCATGAAGAGTCTAGGGACTTCTATAAGGCAAGGGCTTGCAGTCATGAGATGGTGATGAGGAACTAAGGTGACAGGATCTTGATTTCTTCCTCTTGCATTGTTTCAAAGACAGTCATAAACTGGCATTGGTAATCCAATAACTGAGTATGATAGGGGGCTCTGCGACCCTATTTTTGATGTGTAACTACAAGGGGAAGGGTAAACACCAGATAGGGGATGTATTTAGCATAGAGTCAAAGAAGAAAATGTGCATTGTAGCTCCTGCAGAGTTAGGGGGCAGAAAAGCAAACTTAGTTACCGAAATGCAAAATTAAGAGCAGTTAGACTGAAAAAACAAGGAATGTTCAGGCCTGCTCACTGATTTTTATCTTTATCTTCTTTGTTCTCAGAAAAGGGAAAAAGAAAAACTCATAGCTCTTTTTTCCTTTTTACTGCAACATGTAGAGCCAAATTCTCTTCTGGGAAGTTAATGGATAATATTTAAATTGATATATATGAAAAGAACAGGATAAGCCCATTATTTAGAGATAGTGCAAATGTGGTGAGAATATCCATTCCCCTTGTCTTCCTGCATTCTAGAGAGAAAGCTGCCTGGATAAAAACCACATTTTTAAGCTACATTCAGACTTCGCCTGCAGCTAATTATGGTCATGTGACTAGGTTCTAGTTAATAGAACTTAATGAAGAGATGGGAATAACAGACCACCTGACCTGCCTCTTGAGAAATCTGTATGCAGGTCAGGAAGCAACAGTTAGAACTGGACATGGAACAACAGACTGGTTCCAAATAGGAAAAGGAGTACGTCAAGACTGTATATTGTCACCCTGTTTATTTAACTTATAAGAAGAGTACATCATGAGAAACTCTGGGCTAGATGAATCACATGCTGGAATAAAAACTGCTGGGATAAATATCCATAACCTCAGATATGCAGATGACGCCACCCTTATGGCAGAAAGTGAAGAGGAACTCAAAAGCCTCTTGATGAAAGTGAAAGAGAGTGAAAAAGTTGGCTTGAAGCTCAACATTAGGAAAACTAAGATCATGGCAGCTGGTCTCATCACTTCATGGGAAATAAATGGGGAAACAGTGGCAGACTTTATTTTTGGGGGGCTCCAAAATCACTGCAGATGTTGACTGCAGCAAGGAATTAAAACGCTTACTCCTTGGAAGGAAAGTTATGATCAACCTCAGTTCAGTTCAGTTCAGTTCAGTCGCTCAGTCATGTCCGACTCCTTGCGACCCCATGAACCACAGCACGCCATGCCTCCCTGTCCATCACCAACTCCCAGAGTTCACTCAAACTCATGTCCATCGAGTTGGTGATGCCATCCAGCCATCTCATTCTCGGTCGTCCCCTTCTCCTCCCACCCCCAATCCCTCCCAGCATCAGACTATTTTCCAGTGAGTCAACTCTTTGCATGAGGTGGCCAAAGTATTGGAGTTTCAGCTTCAGCATCAGTCCTTCCAATGAACACCCAGGATTGATCTCCTTTAGAATGGACTGGTTGGATCTCCTTGCAGTCCAAGGGACTCTCAAGAGTCTTCACCAGCACCACAGTTCAAAATCATCAATTCTTCAGCGCTCAGCTTTCTTCACAGTCCAACTCTCACATCCATACATGACCACGGGAAAAACCATAGCCTTACTAGATGGACCTTGGTTGGCAAAGTAATGTCTCTGCTATTTAATACGCTATCTAGGCTGGTCATAACTTTCCTTCCAAGGAGTAAGCGTCTTTTAATTTCCTGGCTGCAATCAGCATCCGCAATGATTTTGGAGCGCAAAAAAATAAAGTCTGACACTGTTTCCACTGTTTCCCCATCTATTTCCCATGAAGTGATGGGACCAGATGCCATGATCTTTGATCTTGAAAGATGATGCTGTGAAAGTGCTGCACTCAATATGCCAGCAAATTTGGAAAACTCAGCAATGGCCACAGGACTGGAAAAGGTCAGTCTTCATTCCAATCCCAAAGAAAGCGAATGTCAAAAAATGCTCAACTACCGCACAATTGCACTCATCTCACACGCTAGTAAAGTCATGCTCAAAATTCTCCAAGCTAGGCTTCAGCAATATGTGAACCGTGAACTCCCAGATGTTCAAGCAGGTTTTAGAAAGGGCAGAGGCACCAGAGATCAAATTGCCAACATCCGCTGGATCATGGAGAAAGCAAGAGAGTTCCAGAAGAGCATCTATTTCTGCTTCATTGACTATGCCAAAGCCTTTGACTGTGTGGATCACAATAAACTGTGGAACATTCTGAAAGAGATGGGAATACCAGACCACCTGACCTGCCTCTTGAGAAACCTGTATGCAGGTCAGGAAGCAACAGTTAGAACTGTACATGGAACAACAGACTGGTTCCAAATAGGAAAAGGAGTGCGTCAAGGCTGTATATTGTCACCTTGCTTATTTAACTTATATGCAGAGTACATCATGAGGAACGCTGGGCTGGAAGAAGCACAAGCTGGAATCAAGATTGCCGGGAGAAATATCAATAACCTCAGATATGCAAATGACACTACCCTTATGGCAGAAAGTGAAGAGGAACTCAAAAGCCTCTTGATGAAAGTGAAAGAGGAGAGTGAAAAGGTTGGCTTGAAGCTCAACATTCAGAAAACAAAGATCATGGCATCTGGTTCCATCACTTCATGGGAAATAGATGGAAAAACAGTGGAAACAGTGTCAGACTTTATTTTTTGGGGCTCCAAAATCACTGCAGATGCTGATTGCAGCCATGAAATTAAAAGACGCTTACTCCTTGGAAGGAAAGTTATGACCAACCTTGATAGTATATTAAAAAGCAGAGACATTACTTTGCCAACAAAGGTCCATCTAGTCAAGGCTATGGTTTTTCCCGTGGTCATGTATGGATGTGAGAGTTGGACTGTGAAGAAAGCTGATTGCCGAAGAATTGATGCTTTTGAACTGTGGTGTTGGAGAAGACTCTTGAGAGTCCCTTGGACTGCAAGGAGATCCAACCAGTCCATTCTAAGGGAGATCGATCCTGGGTGTTAATTGGAGGGACTGATGCTGAAGCTGAAACTGCAACACTTTGGCCACCTCATGCGACGAGTTGACTCACTGGAAAAGACTCTGATGCTGGGAAAGGTAGGGGGCGGGAGGAGAAGGGGACGACCGAGAATGAGATGGCTGGATGGCATCACCGACTCTGTGGACATGAGTTTGAGTGAGCTCCGGGAGTTGGTGATGGACAGGGAGGCCTGGCATGCTGTGATTCATGGGGTCGCGGAGAGTCGGACACAACTGAGCGACTGAACTGAACTGAACTGAGCTTCAAGCCAACCTTTTCACTCTCCTCTTTCACTTTCATCAAGAGGGCTTTGAGTTCCTCTTCACTTTCTGCCATAAGGGTAGTGTCATCTGCATATCTGAGGTTATTGATATTTCTTCCGGCAATCTTGATTCCAGCTTGTGCTTCTTCCAGCCCAGCGTTCCTCATGATGTACTCTGCATATAAGTTAAATAAACAGGGTGACAATATACAACCTTGAAGTACACCTTTTCCTATTTGGAACCAGTCTGTTGTTCCATGTACAGTTCTAACTGTTGCTTCCTGACCTGCATACAGATTTCTCAAGAGGCAGGTCAGGTGGTCTGGGATTCCCATCTCTTTCAGAATGTTCCACAGTTTATTGTGATCCACACAGTCAAAGGCTTTGGCATAGTCAATGAAGCAGAAATAGATGTTTTTCTGGAACTCTCTTGCTTTCTCCATGATCCAGCGGATGTTGGCAATTTGATCTCTGGTGCCTCTGCCTTTTCTAAAACCTGCTTGAACATCTGGAAGTTCACAATTCACATATTGCTGAAGCCTAGCTTGGAGAATTTTGAGCATGACTTTGAGCGTGTGAGATGAGTGCAATTGTGTGGTAGTTTGAGCATTCTTTGGCATTCCCTTTCTTTGGGATTGGAATGAAGACTGACCTTTTCCAGTCCTGTGGCCATTGCTGAGTTTTCCAAATTTGCTGGCATATTGAGTGCAGCACTTTCACAGCATCATCTTTCAGGATTTGAAATAGCTCAATTGGAATTCCAATACCTCCACTAGCTTTGTTCATAGTGATGCTCTCTAAGGCCCACTTGACTTCACATTCTAAGATGTCTGGTTCCAGGTGAGTGATCACGCTATCGTGATTATCTTCGTCGTGAAGATCTTTTATGTACAGTTCTTCTGTGTATTCTTGCCACCTCTTCTTAATATCTTCTGCTTCTGTTAGGTCCATACCATTTCTGTCCTTTATCGAGCCCATCTTTGCATGAAATGTTCCCTTGATATCTCTAATTTTCTTGAAAAGATCTCTTGTTTTTCCTATTCTGTTGTTTTCCTCTATTTCTTTGCATTGATCGCTGAGGAAGGCTTTCTTATCTCTCCTTGTTATTCTTTGGAACTCTGCATTCAGATGCTTATATCTTTCCTTTTCTCCTTTGCTTTTCACTTCTCTTCTTTTCACAGCTATTTGTAAGTTCTCCTCAGACAGCCATTTTGCTTTTTTGCATTTCTTTTCCACGGGGATGGTCTTGGTCCCTGTCTCCTGTACAATGTCACGAACCTCCAGCCAGAGTTCATCAGGCACTCTATCTATCGGATCTAGTCCCTTAAATCTATTTCTTACTTCCACTGTATAATCATAAGGGATTTGATTTAGGTCATATCTGAATGGTCTAGTGGTTTTCCCTACTTTCTTCAACTTAAGTCTGAATTTGGCAATAAGATAACCTAGACAGCATATTAAAAAGCAGAGACGTTACTTTTCTAACAAAGGTTTGTCTAGTCAGGGGTATGGTTTTTCCAGTAGTCATGTATGGATGTGAGAGTTGACTATAAAGAAAATTGAGGGCCAAAGAATTGATGCTTTTGAACTGTGGTGTTGGAGAAGACTCCATGGACTGCAAGGAGATCCAACCAGTCCATCCTAAAGGAAATAAGTCCCGAATGTTCACTGGAAGGACTGATGCTGAAGCTGAAACTCCAATACTCTGTCTACCTGATGTGAAGAGCTGACTCATTGGAAAAGACCCTGATGCTCGGAAAGACTGAAGGTGGGAGAAGGGGATGACATAGGATGAGATGGTTGGATGGCATGAGTTTGGGTAAACTCCAGGAGTCAGTGATGGACAGGGAGGCCTGGCATGCTGCAGTCCATGGGGTCACAAAGAGTCGGACACAACTGAGTGACTGAACTGAACTGAACTAAATAAGTGATAAAAGTGCATCTTTCAGCTTATTGCCTTAGAAGGAAAGAAAAGTCCCCACTCCTTTCTGCTGCCTGGAATATGGAAAAGAGAAGAGGAGCTGAAGCGAGAATCTCAAACCACAAGCTGGAAACCACGTGTTCAGGATAGCAGGATAAGGTAGGAAAAAAGCTTGAATCCCTGATACTGTGGATCCACCCTATCAGCCTTTTTGCCAACACACACACTACTAATGGAGAGAAAGCGTCTTTTAGTTTAACTTGTTATTTTGGCCTTTCTTATAGGAGCCAGGGTTTCCCTGGTACCTCATCTAGTAAATTATCCGCCTGCAATGCAGGAGACCTGGGTTCAATCCCTGGGTTGGGAAGATCCCCTGGAGGAGGGCATGGCAACTCACTCCCGTATTCTTGCCTGAAGAATCCCCAAGGACAGAGGAGCCTGGCGGGCTACAGGCCATAAGGTCTCAAAGAGTCGGAAACGACTGAATGACTAAGCACAACACACAGGAGTCAGATCAATATAATAATGTTAGAGGGGGCAAGGACCCAGATATAGCAGGCTGGAAAGCTGATTACTCTTCTTATACCAAAGCAAAACTGTCACCCGTGACCCTTGGAAGGCAGTCCATGTGCTAAGAAATCCCGTAACTCTAAATGGAGAAGCTGAAAATGTTCTGAAGGTTGGTGTATGTGGCTTCTTTTTCAAGAGACCTCCAACAAAGGGAGAAGAACTCCCATAGAGCCAGACCCTGTTAAAGCAGAGATGAAAATGATGATGCAGGCTGTAGTAGAAAATCCAAGTTGACCAAGAACCACATCCCCTGTCAGGGGTCCCAAAGGGGTGACAGCATGGCCCCAACCCTTCTCATCCACACTCCATACTTCTCAGTCCACCACTATCTGCCAGACACAGAGCCCAGAAGCAAAAGTCAAAAGAAGAACACTTCCGTCCCATCCCAGTTATTGTTTCAGGAGGCCTCAGGGGAGGCTCCAGGTGTGCACCTTAATTTAGGGGGCAGTGGAGGGGGACAGGCTGAGTACACAGGCCACTAAGTAAAAGATCAAAGCTTTCAGGGCTAAGAACTAAGCTATCCAGGTTGGATCATTAGCTGTGGTTATCACATACAGAACTGATTAGAAGCCAAGAGACCAGAAATATCTAGCATTTCGAGGGAAATATATTGCCAAAGAAACCACAAGCCTGGTGTGACAAAAGCTGGCCATTATTTGACCCCACAGCTTCTCTGAGGCCCCCAAACCACTTCTCCCCAGGAAGGGAGCTGTAAAAGCCATGTAGCCCCCTACAAGGGCAGCCTCTCCAGGTCCCACTTCCGATGAGACCACAGATAACAGGGAGCAGGGAAGCTCCACCAATACTTACCTCACCCCTCAAAACAGGGTCAGAAAATCAGAGAACCAGGTGCTGGAACAGCAGTTCTTAAACCTTTATCTACACCGGCAGTCAAGGTAAGGCCCAAGAACCTGCATTTGTAACAAGCTCCTGGGGGATGCTGAGGCTTATAAGTCTAAGGAATACATTTTAAGAAACATTGGTCAACTAAGAAGAACAAGGGGCTGCCAGACGGACCAAGCAAAGGACTCACTCCCCTGCCGGAAGAGACTCCCTTGGGGAAAGGGTGAGAACATTGTGTTTGTGGGAAGAAGGATACATACAGATATTGGCCCAGAGCAAAGGGCCAAAGGGAGACAGCTGTCCTTCCAATATGGATCCCCTCGTCTTCTAGAGTAACAGACACTTCAGTTGTGCACACAGGCTCCCAGCTACAGATCACATTTCCCAGCTTCCCTTGCAACTGCATGTGATCATGTGACCAACCTTGGCCAATGGCCTGGAAGGGAGGTTACACTGCAGTTCCCAGGGGATCATGCCTTTCTTGTCAGCTGGAAGGCATGTGTGGAGGTACAGAGTCTTTTTTAAGTCTTATTTAAGTCACTGCAGTCTGCCCCTAGTAACAGCAATGAACCTGGGGTGCTAATATAGGAAACTACCAAGAAACAGCTAAAGGAGTAAAAAATGTTGACCCTGGCAAGCAGATTTGCCAGAAAAAGGAATGGTAAGGCTTCTGTACTAGTTTATTCTAATTTTTGTAACATTTAATGTCTGACAATTGAATATCAATGGTCTTGGCAATTAAGGCTGAGAAAATATCAAGGAACAGAGACCCACACACTCAGCTCTATACACAATGAGACCAGCATCCCTTTGAAGGACATGATTTCAAGAGACAGAACACACGTGTAGCCCTCCATGAACCCCACACTCAGTGTTTTGGTTCAGGTACAACCTTCGGAAGGTCTCTGCTAAATACAAATATATTACCTACAGTCCTAAGTCTCTGAGGCTTTATATGTGGGATTTTTGGTGTCTGGTTTTCAAGCTCTGTTTTACTCAAACCTAAAGTTCTCTGAAAAGTGGTGGGTAGAAGTCATGTGCTCAAACTGCTATGGGCAGCTGAGCAAGCTCATAAACAGTCTTCAGCAAGTAAATGCAAAGCAAGGTTTAACTAATGCTACAATTAGGGCTTCCCAGGTGGCACAGTGGTAAAGAATCCACCTGCCAATGCAAGAGATGCGGGTTCAATCCCTGGGTCAAGAAGATTCCCTAGAGAAGGAAATGACAACCCACTCCAGTATTCTTGCCTTGGAAATACCACGGACAGAGGAGCCTAGTGGGCTACAGTCCATGGGATCTCAGAGTCCCACAGGATATATGGACTAAACAAAAGCAATGTTACAATTAGGGAAGGGAAAACTGATCTAATTGGCTGGAATAACAGAAATTTAATATGCCTCACTCATGCCTTTTGTATCCAATTTCAAAAAGTGACGAAGATTTACGGCATCTTTTTTTTTCTAATTAAAAAAAAAAAAACAGAAAAACAAAACCCAAAAAACCCCCAAGACACAGAAAGGGGAAGCGTATTGCCTGAGGACTGAAAGCAATAGTGAAAACACAACCGAAATCCCAAAACAAATCTCTCTTCCTCAGGCAATTTTAATCAGCAGAGCTAAGGAGGACTGGGGAACAGAGGCAGACAGTCACAGTCCTGAGAGGTTACAGGCAGTTGGAACAGGAAAGTAGGGAACTGAGTAAAGTTCTAGCAAGAAAGGCTGACAGATAAATATTACTGTTTCCTGGAAGACCAAACACTGAGTGCAGTGAAGTTCCCACGAGAAAAGCTAAGAGTGAGGACCCTGATCCAGGCGCGCCTGGGTGTGACCAGACCTGTGCCCTTGGGGGAGGCTCTGAGCCATTCCTGACCTCAGTGTCCTCTTAGTGGGAGAAGGGGCTCCTTAGAAGCACCCACCTCAAGGAGGTTCTGGGAGGAGCCAATCTCAGCGCCTGGCACCTCAAAAGTGCCTAGTCAGTGTCAGCTTCTGAGTGTCACACTGCAATGAGTGTGTTTCTCTGAATCTGGCATTATGCTGTGTGTTGACCTCAAATTGTTAAGAATATGTTCAAGATTAGTCAACAGTCAGGTTTTGACGTCAACGGCAAGCTGGTGTGTCCAACGAGAGATGTGTCTCAATTCCTCAATTCCCCTAGGCCTCCAGACACCCCTGCAGCATCCCAGTACCCTAAACCAGTGTCCTCCCCAAAGTGGCCTAAGCAGGAGGTCCCTCCATTCTGGCTGACCTGACCCAACAACAGCTTTCCTACTCCACTCTGCAGTCCCCACTCTCTACAACTCTCTCTCTTTTTTTTCCCCTTTCTCTCTTTTTAGCATCCTTGGACAGGCACAAATTTCCTTACCTCTTTTTGATCCCATTTAGAGTTTATCACTAATTCTATCAAAACATGAAAAATGTTTGAAAGCACATCTACTCAACTCAGAGTGTACCACATGTCAGGTTCTGGGGCTGCAGACAAGCCAGAGAGGGATCTGCAAGCAGCTACACAGGACAGGTGTTGGTCACATCAATCACTGTGTGTGATAGGCCACCCTGATAGCTCCTGATTTATCCCTGAGGATGGAGGTCTCTAAGTCCCTACTCCTCCTCCTGGAAGCCCTCCCTGATTCCAGAAGGCAGGTGCTGAACTGAGGTCTGTTGGTTCAGCCAGGTTATTCCCAGCTCAGGAACCCCAGATAGGACAATTCCAGGGCCCACAGGGTCTCCCACAGGCCGGTGGGGTTCTGAATGCCCTTCTGGCTACCTCTCACACCAGCTTTATGCTAGTTCCTTCAACACCCCCGGACCTTCCCTCTACCCTGGGCTCTCTTACTCCAACTCCTCTCATGGGTGCTTTCTTTTCACTCTTCCAACATCACCTACTCAGATGGGCCTTTCATGACCTCTTGCTTTCCCACCTGTATTCCAGGACCTCGGACAGCACCAGGCACTGGGCAGGGGTTCAGTAAGTACCCGTGAGAGGCCAGGCTCACTGCCCCACACTGAAACGGTCTCTTTGGGAACATGGGGTGGGGGGCCCAGGTGTAGATAATCAGGCCCCCTCATCACCCTGCCTCTGCTGAGCACTGGCTGAACACCAGGCCCTTGACATATTCTATTTCTTCAGTTTCACTGACACCCTTCAATGCAAGGAAGTTATTATTTATTACCTGTTAATATATTTCCAGATGTTCAAGCAGGTTTTAGAAAAGGCAGAGGAACCAGAGATCAAATTGCCAACATCCGCTGGATCATGGAGAAAGCAAGAGAGTTCCAGAAGACCATCTATTTCTGCTTCATTGACTATGCCAAAGCCTTTGACTGTGTGGATCACAATAAACTGTGGAACATTCTGAAAGAGATGGGAATACCAGACCACCTGACCTGCCTCTTGAGAAACCTGTATGCAGGTCAGGAAGCAATAGTCAGAACTGTACATGGAACAACAGACTGGTTCCAAATAGGAAAAGGAGTGCGTCAAGGCTGTATATTGTCACCCTGTTTATTTAACTTATATGCAGAGTACATCATGAGGAACGCTGGGCTGGAAGAAGCACAAGCTGGAATCAAGATTGCCGGGAGAAATATCAATAACCTCAGATATGCAAATGACACTACCCTTATGGCAGAAAGTGAAGAGGAACTCAAAAGCCTCTTGATGAAAGTGAAAGAGGAGAGTGAAAAGGTTGGCTTGAAGCTCAACATTCAGAAAACAAAGATCATGGCATCTGGTCCCATCACTTCATGGGAAATAGATGGAAAAACAGTGGAAACAGTGTCAGACTTTATTTTTTTGGACTCCAAAATCACTGCAGATGCTGATTGCAGCCATGAAATTAAAAGACGCTTACTCCTTGGAAGGAAAGTTATGACCAACCTTGATAGTATATTAAAAAGCAGAGACATTACATTGCCAACCAAGGTCTGTCTAGTCAAGGCTATGGTTTTTCCCATGGTCATGTATGGATGTGAGAGCTGGACTGTGAAGAAAGCTGATCGCCAAAGAATTGATGCTTTTGAACTGTGGTGTTGGAGAAGACTCTTGAGAGTCCCTTGGACTGCAAGGAGATCCAACCAGTCCATTCTAAAGGAGACCAATCCTGGGTGTTCACTGGAAGGACTGATGCTAAAGCTGAAACTCCAATACTTTGGCTACCTTATGCAACGAGTTGACTCACTGGAAAAGACTCTGATGCTGGGAAAGGTTGGGGGCGGGAGGAGAAGGGGACGACCGAGAATGAGATGGCTGGATGGCATCACCGACTCTGTGGACATGAGTTTGAGTGAACTCCGGGAGTTGGTGATGGACAGAGAGGCCTGGCGTGCTGTGATTCATGGGGTCGCGGAGAGTCGGACACGACTGAGCGACTGAACTGAACTGAATATATTCCCACCATGGCCATATCTGTAGGGGGGCAGTTTGTAACACTGGTACTGAGTTCACCAAAACTTAAAATATACAAACTTTCAATGCAGCCATTCCAATGTTGGGAAAATCATCCCACAACTAGATTCACATGTGTGCAAATGAGGTGTGTGTCCCAACACTGTATACAATAGGCAACTGCTAGAAGCAACCTGAACACCTATCAATAAATTGCCATACATACGTCATAGGAATACAACGTCAGTCCTGACAGAAGATCTCAATAGGAAACAACCTGGAAGATCAACTGCCAGGTGAAAACAAAGGGGACATCTGAGTGCATGGTCTTCTCTCTACCATCTGTATTAGAAGTGTTGCAGATACATATAAACATTGGCCTAGAAAATTTCTAGGAAAATAGACAAGAAATTGTAACCAGTGGTTACTTCTTGGGATGCCAAATTGGGAAAAGGGATGAGGACATAAATAATTTTTACTGCCGACTTTCTTGAATTGTTATGTTATAGCTATTTTTAAATTTCTATTTACTTTTGCAACACAGAACCAACATTTAAAAGATGCAAAGAGTCTGACAATAAAAAGTCAATAAAATAAAATCTCTCTCCTGGCCACACCATTCCTCTCTCTGGGGGTGACCACTGTTATTAATTTCTTACTTGGTGGTAAGAAATGTTTTTAAGATCAGGAAAGCTTTTAAGGCCAGAAAGCACAGCTCCTGCTGGCTGTGAGGGGACTTTGGGGACTCACAGTTGAGGATGATCTGGGCGGCGCGGTAGAGCTCCAGGTGGCACAGGAGGTCCAACAGCTGCTGGACGGTGGCCTGCCGCATGCCCCACCACCACAGCAGCTCTCGTGTGATGCTCACACCCTGGGCCCGCTCCATGGACTTGATCTTCCGCAGCTGGGTCAGGTCTGTGATCACGTAGGAGGCTGGAAGGTGAGCACGATAAAATACTTAAGAGTCAGAAGGGCAGTCCCCCCACCAGAGGGTCCCCATGCTAGCCCGGCTCCATCCATCACAAAGCCACCTACCCCTCACTCTACCTGAAATTCCACCATGAGTTGGGCTCCAACGGCAGCCCAAGTCATTCAACACTGCCAGGACCAGCATGCTCACACTTGAATGTAAATGTCACCCTGGGCGGCCACGCAAGACTTTAGGAGAAAGACCACTGGACAAGAGGGTCAGGGGCCCTGAGCTTTAGCTGCTTATTTGCTATGGACAAGACACTTCCTCAGGGGGATGGGAGTCTCGGTTTCCTCAAGTGTAACAGAAGGTGAAAGAACTCTGCCTGTCTTCCCTTCCAAACAGAAGCCCCATGTAGGCACTGTTTGAGCCTCAGAACAGAGAAGAATGCCTGGCACAGAGTGGGGGCAGGGCCAGGACCAAAGTGAGGCCGTGGAGCCAGCGGGGGGGCAAACTCTAAGGAAGTGCTCACTCTCAGGGCTGGTCCTGCACCTGAAGCAGCCGGAGAGTAGATGCCTCCTATAGTTTTGCCCTGGGCATCTCATTCTCCTCACCTCTAAGTCCCAGCCCTGGCAGGGGAAACTGGATGAATGAATCAATGAATCCACAGCCTGCCGTCCTCACAGAACTGTTATAAGGAGCAAGAGAGCCATGGATCTAAAAAGTACTCTGCCAACTCTGAAGCACTGTACAATTTACAGGGGGGTACTGTCTACAATGGGCTTCCCTGGTGGCTCAGCGGTAAAGAATTCATCTGCAATGCAGGAGATGCAGGAGACTTGGGTTAGATCCCTGGGTCGGGAAGATCCCCTGGAGGAGGGCGTGGCAACCAACTCCAGTATTCTTGCCTGGGAAATCCTATGGACAGAGGAGCCTGGCAGGCTACAGTCCACGGGGCCGCAAAGAGTTGGACATGACTGACGCAATGGAGCACACATGCACTGTCTACAATACTAAAACTAATGCATGCCTTCTTTTCATTTTTTATTACAAAGTTAATGGTTGTTTGCTAAAGAAAATTTGGAAAATGCAGGGGCAAAAAAGCTAATAAATGACACAGTATCCCACTAGGATACTTTCCATTTCTAAGACTCTCCCCTTTAAAACATACAGGTGTGCTTCTGGATGCAGTTGTTGCCAGACTGTAAGAAAGAATGTGTAAGTAAGACCTTACTTACTAACATTATACCATAAGCATTTTTCAAGTTGGTTACAAGCTCTTCATATTTAGCATTTTTTGAATGGTCACATAGTATTCTGCTGAGTTTCCTGAAGTGAGGGAGGCATTTACTTATTTATTTTTAAACTGGGACAAAAACAATCAGACTTCAGTTTCAGGATTTCAGAAATCATGGAGCAGACATCTGTGTGAACATCAAGTCAGACATTCATTCAACAAAATATTATTGAGCTCCAGGCCTGTGACAAGCTCCAGAGATACAGTGGTAGGTCAACCCGAAGTCCACAGAGCTTTTCTGTTTGAAAATATACAAACATAAGTGAACTGAGTGGGAAGAGCAAGACGAGAGACTGGGATTACATAACGATGGAGTTCGAACGCCAGGCTACAGTGTGAACCTGATCCTAAGAGCCACGGACACCAGGACATTATGAAACACCTCAGAGCTGGGGAGGGACATGATCCTATTGTACAGTCCCTGTTCCTCTGGAGGAATGGAGAAGGCTGTGACAGCCTCCCACAGACAGAAAGCCTCAGGGAGAAGTGCCCGGTTAGAGATGGAAAGTTCCTGAGTTGCAACCTTAGTCACTGGAAACCCCAGGCCAGATTCCTGGTCCGCGGGATGCGATGTCAGCAGGGTGAGGGGCTGCTTCCAGTGGCAGAGAGAAAAGAGTGGAGGGAAGAGGAAGGAACCCCTTCCTCCCAGCCCTCCGTGCACACAGGCTCACCTCCCGCTCTCTGGAGGCAGCATGATGTCATGGGAAGAACAGAAGCCGCCCCCAGGGCTCCATTGCGGCAGCCCTCACTTCTGTGGGCTGCACTTTCCTCACAGGCAATGTGGGAGGAAGAGGAATTAAACCCGGAGTTGCCCTGCAGTGTGGACACTGTAGCTCCGTGAAAGTGACATCTCTCACAGCGCTGACCTGTCAGCATTTAACAGGACCCTGAAATCAGAGTCAAGACAAGATAGAGATCTCAGCGGGATGAGTCACTGCCGAGTGCCCTGCTGAGTCCTTGGCTCTTTGCCCAACACTCACAAGCAGTACCTGGTCATCACCTGTGGAACATTTGGAAACTGGGAGAAAATCAAAGCCCCCATGATCACCCCACTTGGAAGACCCCAAGGAAAGCACTGGTTATACTCTTGTAGGCTCTCCTATCAGAAATAAAAATACATGCTTATGTCAGCAGGGTGGATGTTACAATCACAGGCTCAGGGACCAGACACTGCATTCTTCTCTTTTTTTTTTTTTTTAATATTTATTTGGCTGCACCAGATCTTAGTTGCGGCTCTCAGGATCTTTAGTTGTGGCATGTGGGATATAGTTTCCTGACCAGGGTTCGAACCCAGATCCCCCACATTGGGAGTGCAGAGTCTTAATTACTGGACCACCAAGGAAGTCCCTAGACTTTGGATTCTGAGGCCTGGGTTCCTATCTTCTCTTTGCTACTTATTTGCAGTGTGCTTAGGGAAGGCTTCCCCTCACCTCTCCCTGTGCCCCAGTTTCCTCATTTTCAAATGAGGAAAACAATGGCACCTGCTTCAGTGGTTGTTGCAAGGATTAGATACATGTAGGATAACATACCTGTGATATAAATGCTCGCTGTAATTGTTAAGCCATCTATACTCTATGAAAACCTGCTTTCATCCCCAATGGTTAACACTACGTGATGACCATCCCTCCTGGTCTGGGATCCTGACTCCTGCAGGACACAGGAGAAAACCTTGCCCATCTTCAAAGCTCTCTGGAGCAGAGAGGGAACAGTCTCCAGAAATGATCTGCCCTTGGATAAAGTGCTCCTTGTCTGGACTAACCAGACTCCTTCCTGGTTGAGGGAAAGGGAGAGTGTCTTGTCCCCTAAGCCTCTCAGCAACTCATCCCCATTTTACAGATGAGGAAACTAAAGGCTCAGAGAGAGGCAGTCACTTGCCTGAAGTCACACAGCTGCGCAGGGACAAAGAAGGGCTGTACACAAAGACTGGTATGTGCAAGAGAGAGGAAGAAGGGGAGCCATCTAACAAAGAAATCCCTGCCCCAGGGCCCCTCGAAATACACCTGGAATGAGTGAAACTGTAAGAAGCCTGTTTTCCCCCAAGGGGAAACATCAATGCAGTCACAATCATAGGGAAACAAACAGGAGGCAAACACATTATCTGCCAAAATTGTCAAATCCAAAGAGTTTGCATATTTGTGACTGTATGATTTTTGAATCACTTTATGGATTTTTCCACCTCCATTCTCCAGTATCACAATCTGCCCTAAGGGATGATTGCTTCTAAAAGGACTGGCATTATCTGTAACAGTAAAAAGCTAGAATGCCATTAAAGAAAAAAAAAGAATAAATTGTGGAATTTGCAGTAAGGTCTTTCAACAACAAAAAAGAGACTAGCAGAAGCCGAGACTCTTTAGGGCTAAAAGGACAATCACAATTACTTGTGCTGAACAGAAAACCATGAAGTGCTGCCTTGGCAAGGAGCTGCTACCTGGGGGTCATGGCTGGCTCCCAGCCCAGTGACCTCTGACTCAGCACAGACACAGGGCTCCAGGCCATCTTATGTCCTCACTATTCCCACATCCGACAGCCCATCATTCACTCAAGTGGTACTGAGTGTCTGTGCACCAGCCGGGCACTGCCCCAGGCACTGAGAATATAGAAGCAAACCAGACAGGTGATGTCCCTGCCCTTACGGCGCTTACATTCTCTGGGGACAGACAAACATAGACAAATAAGGAACAAGGTCATAGCATGTTAAGAGAAATGAAGAAAATAAAACATAGAGATGAGATTAAAAAAAAAAAAGAGGAGACAGTCAGCTTCTCAAACAAGGTGTCATATGAATTGAGAACTGAAATATGCCCCCCAAAGATGTCAGTGTCCTAAACTCCAAAACCTGTGGATATGGCACCTTACATGACAAAAGGGACTCTGCAGATGGCATTAAGCTAAGAGCTTTGAGATAAGATTATCCTGGATTATCTGAGTGAGCCTGAGAGTTTTACATGAGGGAGGCAGGAGTGTCCGATTCAGACACTACAGAAGCAGAGGTCAGAGAGAGTTGAAGTCTTTGACAGTGGAATAGGGGCCACAGGTCAAGGGATGCAGGCAGCCTCTAGAAGCTGGTAAAAGCAAGGAAACAGATTCTCCTCAAGAGCCTCTGCAAGGACAGCTGCCCTGCCAACATCTTGGTTTTAGGCCTTCTGACCTCCAGAAATGTAACACAATAAAGGCTGTTTTTAAACCATTAAATTGTGGTAATTGGTTACAGCAGCAATAGACGTCTAATAGAGACTAGAAAACCAGCCCTGGGGAAGAAGGGGGAAGAAAGTCCCAGACAGAGGGAACAGCAGGTACTAAGGCTCTGAGTCTGGACCAAGGAGGCTAGCATAGCTGGAGCAGGGTGAGCAAGAGCTGGGTGTGGGAGGAGAGTCACATAAAAGTCAGTGAGGCTCACATTGTGCCAGATGGGGCGGGCCTGGTGAGGAATTTGGATTATAACCTAAAGCACAATGGGAAGCCTCTGAGGACCATGAGCAATTCTGGTGTCTCCAGAGTCTAAGGTGTCAGAGGTATTCTCCACAGAGGATGTACAAATGCACATTAAGAGACACCCAATACCATTAGTCATTATGGAAATGCAAACCAAAACCACAGCAAGAAATCACTTCACACCTCCTCGAACTGCTCCTCAGATGGCTAGAAACTCAGAAAGATGGACAGTAACAAGTGCTTGGATGGAGGGGGACATGGAGAAATTGGGACCCTCATACAGAGCTGGTGGGAATGTAAAATGGTAAATGCATTTCTGAAAATAGAGTAACACTTCCTCAAAGTGTTAAACATAGTTACGCTGTGACTCAGTAATTCCACTCCTAGGTATCTACTCAAGGGAAATGAAAACATACAGCCACACAAAGACAGACACAAATGTACACAGAAGGATTATTCATAATAGTCAAACAATGTAAAGAACCCCAAATGTCCATCAGCTGTCAGATGAATAAATAAAATGAAGTACCCCCATACAATGGAATATTATTCAGTAATAAATAAAAATAAATTAAGCACTGATACACACTAAAATATGGATGAACTGTGGAAAGGTGCTAAATAAGTCAGGTGCAAGGAAGTACATATTTTATGATTTATTCCATTTATATGAAATGTCAAAAATAGGCAATGCCTAAAGCTGGGGGGAAACAGGAGATGTGTTTGGGGGTGTTGGGAGAGATGGTTGAGGGGTATAGTGTTTCTTTCTGGCGTAATTAAAATGTTCTAAGGGTCGCAAAACTGAACTGAACTGAAGATTGATATGGAAATGGATATACAACTTTGCATATACTAGATGCCATTGGATTGTACACTTTAAATGTGTGAACTGCATGGCAGGTGAATTATACCTTAATGAAGTTGTGCTGTTTTTTTTTTTAAATCGTCGTATATGGAGAACAGACTTGTTGCCAAGAGGGAGGGAGATGGGGGAAGAATGGATTGGGAGTTTAGGATTAGCAGATGCAAAATGTTAAATATTGAATGGATAAAAAACAAGGTACTACTTTACAGCACAGAGAACTATATCCTATAATAAGCCACAATGGAAAAGAATTTTTAAAAAATATATAAATATATATAACTGAATCAGTTTGCTGTACAGCAGAAATTACAACACTGTAAATCAACTATAATTCAATTTTTAAAATTTTTAGTTTAAAAAAAAAAGGAAGAACTTCACAGGAGTGCCTTCTAAATTAACATCCTAGAAACAGAAGTTGTTCTGGCCTTCATAACTGAGGCCAACACGGAAAAAACTAGAGAGAGTCTCTTACATAAAGTGTTTGTCCACTAGCCAGGAAACAGTCAAAAGTAGTTGAATCACAGATCATCTGAACAAAGGGTCACAGTGCAGTCTAGAAAATCAGATGATGACAGACATTCTCAGAGATGCCCTGATGTGTTACCCACAGACTACTTCTGCAGGGAGGAAAGGGGAGGCTGAGGACCAGGGAGGGGAAAGATACAACTTTTCAGGGGCCTGATTTGCTCATTTAACCTAGTACATCTGCTATTTTTTTCCCACTAAACAGTTAATAAAAATACACATTGAAATAAAAATCAAAGTCTGTGTTGCTAAAGAATACTGCTTGGCAAGGAGAAATAATTGTGATACAGTGTAAGTGAAAAAAGTAGGCTAGTAGAATGTACAAAAGTACATGATTTTTAGAAAAGAGACATAGGCATTTAGAACAGTCTTTGGGACTCTGTGGGAGAGGGTGAAGGTGGAATGATTGGAGAGAATGGAATTGTAGCATGTATATTATCATAAGTGACCAGTCCAGGTTTGACGCATAAATTTTCCTCTGTTCATTTCTTTGCATTTGTGCTTTTTTAATAAAATTCTTTTAAAAAAAAAAAAGAAAATGTATATTCATAAATAAATATGCTTACGGAAAAAAATGCCTAGAAGGTATAAGACACCTAGCACTCTGTTGGAACATGGTGAGAAGCCAATTCATGTTACCAGCTACAATTATTGTTATTATTGGCACCCAAATGATAGGAATGGTATCACTGAGTGGCAGAGTTTGAGTTAATCTTTGTTTCCCTCAGTATTTTGCAATAAGCATGTATTATTTTTGTGACTGGTTTAAAGCAGGATTTCTGAAACTCAGCACTGACACTTTAGGCTGGATAGTTCTTTGAGGAGGGGGCTGTTGTGTGCATCATAGGACAATTAACAACATCCTTGGCTTCCCTGGATGGCTCAGATGGGAAAGAATCTGCCTGCAATGCAGAAGGCCTGGGTTCGATCCCTGGGTTGGGAAGATCCCCTAGAGAAGGAAATGGCAACTCACTCCAGTATTCTTGCCCGGAGAATTCCATAGACAGAGAAGCCTGGCTGCAGTCCATGGTGTCGCAAAGAGTCAGACACGACTGAGCTGATGACACACTTGGCATCTACTCACTATATCCCCCAAGCTGCGACAACCAAAAATGTCTCCAGATATTAGAAATGTTCCCTAAACGGGTCAAAATTGCCCCTGGTTGAGAACTACTAGCTTAAAATATATATTATTTCCTCAAACTGAATGGATAACAACATGCATGTTCATTTTGTTATTATTCTTTCCACCATACACAAATATTACATTCTTTGTTCAAATCGTATATATCATAATCTCTCAGTTTTTTAAAATACAGATATTACCTTTCAAATAAAGTGGCACCAGTCGCATGCTTTAAAAAAAAAAAAAAAAACTAAGAATGGTCATTGTTAATACTTCCAAGAAACTGACACACAGGTGTCAAGAGCTTTTTATACAATTTTCATTCCTCACAACCACCTTCAGTTTACAGATTAAGAAACCGAGACTCAGATTAAGGTTAAGCAACTTGCCCAAAGTCACCAGTCGGATGTGGTGGGAGCCTGGAGTACAGACCTCTCTCTGGGCGCCTGAGGACCACATGCTCAGCATGCCCCCAAATGCCAAGCCCTCAGTCAATCACCAGGCGCAAACAAAGAAAATACACCAAGGAGTTAAGGATGTCCTGGCGGAGCCAGACGCCGGGATTTAAAACCAACTCCTCCACTTAGGAACTGCCTGGCACAAGTGACTCTCACAAGTGGCTGCCCTCACAAGTGACTCTACCTCTAAATCCTTTTCCTGGTCTGTAAGATGGGGTAAGAGAAATATGCACTTTACAGGTTGTTGTGGGAATTAAACGAGATAATCCGTGTCAGGTGCTTGCGTCAGGGCCCGGCACACAGTAAGCACCAGTCATTGCTGACAGCAATAATTTTCAGCTTTACCGTAAACAGCGAAGTGCAGCCGGTCATTACTTAGCGACAGACTGAGTAACAGCAGAAATCGTCCAAGATCACCTCACACCTTCCAGATCACCAACAGAGAGGGGGCAGCGCCTGCCCGAGGATACACAGGGAGGCCCGGGCCCAGGAAGGCAGCACAGAGAGCCCCTGACATCAAGGACCACGGCAGACACGCAGGCAGGGGGCTTAGTGGGGTCGCAGGAGGGACCACTCACCGAACTGCATCCAGTCCCACTCGCTCAGCGTGTCCATGTTGCGGCACAGGTCGTCCAGCACCCAGGAGGGCAGCTGGTAGATGTAGCAGGACATGGCCAGGCTCTGAGGGCTGGCGGGCAGGCGGACTGACAACTGAGCCCGACGCAGCCAGGACTCCGCTTCTGTACCCGCGGGCCCGTGGGTCCACCCACCGCGGGCCGCCGGGAAGTGGGCGGGGCCGGCCTTGTGTGAGACTGCCCCCTGGCGGACACTGGGGGCGCGACGCCTCCTGGCCGGTCTGACCAGTGGCTGAGAAACCAAGTCGGTCAGAGCCCGGAGGAGAAACAGGCCCAGAGGAGAGGAAACACCTTTAAGACCACACGGGAATTTCGTGGTGATCCCAAGAGACCTTCTGATTCCACCTCCAGGGCTTTAGCCCCTCAGCCACATTAGACTCATTCAAGACATAGTCTATTAATAACCTGCTATAAATTGGGCACTATTCTAGGTGTTAGAGATGCAAAAGAGCAGAAAACTAGCAATAAATAAAACAGCACTGAATAAGTAAGTTACAGGAAATGCTAAAAGGTGCTATTGTTGTGGGGGGGAGTACTTTAAGAGGAATCAGGAGTCCAGAGGAAGCAGGGGTAGGACTCTTCACAGGAGACTCAGGATAGGCTGTGATTTTAAGGGCCAATACTTATTGAGCAGCTACTATGTGCCAGACACTGCTCTAGGGGCTGGATTCTTTCCTCCAGAGAGGCTTGAGTAGTATGGGGCCTAAGCAGGCCATCTTATGGACATGACTGTCCCCATTCTTTAGAATAAGTTCTTCAAAGTAAGGTCTTCGTTATCACTAATTAATAGAGTTGCCACTTACCTATCAAGAACCAGGCATCTAACACATATTACCTGGGTGTAGATCCCTACAATGATCCTACAGAATACATTTATCATTTCCCTTCTACAGATGAGGAAACTTAGGCTTGAGTCAGTTGTAACGTATCCAAGCCAAACTGGTCAAGAAGCAAGATTCAACCCAAGTCTGATCCCAAGGAAGGGCTCTTTGTTCCCTATTTTGTTCTCCGAAAAATTTCCTGTGATCCTGAACAATCCATAGTTTCTCCTAATTAGCTTTTCCAAGACCAACACCCTCCCTACCAGGGTCAGTTAAAAACAGTTAGTGAACCTAAATGTAATTAGTGATATAGTTGTGCCATTTTGACCTGTTCATGTTTGCTGCTGTTAAGTTGCTTCAGTCGTGTCCCACTCTGTGCGACCCCATAGACGGCAGCCCACCAGGCTCCCCGGTCCCTGGGATTCTCCAGGCAAGAACACTGGAGTGGGTTGCCATTTCCTTCTCCAATGCATGAAAGGGAAAAGGGAAAATGAAGTCGCTCAGTTGTGTCCAACTCTTAGCGACCCCATGGACTGCAGCCTACCAGGCTCCTCCATCCATGGGATTTTCCAGGCCAGAGTACTAGAGTGGGTTGCCAGTGCCTTCTCCATGTTCATGTTTGGCTCCCTTGAAAATACAAAGGTTTGCAATCCCTGCTACACCTTAGAATCATTTGGGAACTTTAAAAAAGAACCTACAGGCCTAACCCTACCTCTGTCCAGAGATCCAGGTGCAACTGTTCTGGGTTGGAACTCAAGCACTGGCATTTCCAAAAGCTTACCAGGTAGTTCTACTTATGTGAAGGCAGAGTTGAGAACCCGTGGGACATCAGGAAGATGGAAGTGAAAGAAGGCTGATAAAAAGGAAATAACCAAAATAATGCTTTTCGGTGTACTTTGCACATATTTTTTCTTCTCTAATAAAAATAATTTTATTGGTTTTTCTGATAGTATATAGTATATGATCAGTGTCCTAAACCAGGAGGGAAATTAAGTAAAAAAAGCCAGTCCTAGACTTTGTTCCACCTGTGTAGGGGAAAACCCAGTTCTCCCTTCTGCATTTCTTTACTTTTGTAACTGAGCAGGACTGTGCGGGGCGCCTTCTCAGAACAGATCCCACTCCCTTGCCACGTCCTCTGCCTCCATCTTGTCTGTAGAAAAAATTTAGCCTCTTAGACCCTCCATGAGTTCCAAAGAGTAAATTTAATCAGAGAAGTGAGAAAATGAAGAAAGGTAAAGAGTCAAGTGAGACAAAATAATAATAGTTTAGCCATTAATCAAGGACTGTTACTTCCTCCTCTAGGGCTACACATAATATTCTGAGCCAAATTCTTTGAACTGTTTTGTAGATACTGAAACCCACACCAGATGGAAGAAGTTAACTATATGCTGCCCACAAGCATGTAGACTCCAGGCCAGTCAGAATTAGAAGGCTGATGATGTTAATTCCTCATTATCTCATCACCAACCAATCAGAAGAATATCCATTACTGAATCATACACCCCACAACCCCCACTTCCTCACCCTATCTTGAAAACTTTTCTTCATTTGAAAATGAATGGATACACGTATAGGCATAACTGCATCACTTTGCTGTATACCTGAAAGTAACACAACATTGTAATCAACTATACTCTTAAATAAAATAAAAGGTTTAAAAAAAAAACAAAAATCTTCTCCTGAAAGGCTTCAGGAAGTTCAGGTTTTTTGAGCACTAGCTGCCTGGACTCCTTGTTTGCTGCTGCTGCTGCTGCTAAGTTGCTTCAGTCGTGTCTGACTCTGTGTGACCCCAGAGATGGCAGCCCACCAGGCTCCCCCGTCCCTGGGATTCTCCAGGCAAGAACACTGGAGTGGGTTGCCATTTCCTTCTCCAATACATGAAAGTGAAAAGTGAAAGTGAAGTCGCTCAGTCGTGTCCAACTCTTAGCGACCCCAAGGACTGCAGCCTACAAGGTTCCTCCGACTCCTTGTTTGGTGCCCTGCAAATAAACATAGGAGTTTCCTTCACCACAACTCAGTGTAAGTAGGCTGGCTTTACTGCATGTGGCAAATGGACCCAAGTTACTTTCAGTAACACTATTACACACTTCACTTGGGACACTTCTAGTCACCAAGTGAGGGAGAGGGGGTAGTTTCCCCACAACAAACAATCCTCTAGGACACCAGCTGGTTGTTCTACAATTTAACTCAATTCTAACACTATCTACTGGGAGATAGTGTCAGATCCCAGAGGTTAAGGGCTCAGTTCCATGAAACTGTCCCCACCCGCTTCAGATGCCAGTCCCATTACATACCCCAGGTTATTCATTATTTCTGTCCAACATGGCTACAAATCAGAGGTCCCCAGGACCCCTCCTTAAGTTCAATTAATTTGCTAATGGCCCAAAGAACTTATGGAAATACACTTACCACTTTATTAAAGGATATGATAAAGAATTCAGATGAACATCCAGATGAAGAGAAATATGGAGTTAGATCTGTTAGATCCTGTGTCCTAGGCTGGAGAAGGGTGGCATGGGCTGAAAATTCCATGCTTTCTTCCAGGAGTCATATAAGAGCCAGCCCAGAGTCCTCTCATTAGATTAAAAGATGCTCCTAGTGATCTTATCACTTAGGAATTTGAATTCAATGGTTTTAGGAGCTGTCCTATATATATATATATATATATACATATATATGTATGTATATATAATTTTTTTTCCTGATATGTCAGAGACAGAGACAGAGAAATGAACACCTTCCCATAGTCTCATCCTGGAGGGACAACCATTATTAATAGTTTGGTGTATATACTTTCATGTATTTTTAGACCTCTATAAAATTAACTTTTTAACATAAAAATTTTAAAAACACATTTAATTTTCTATAAATATTTTTCAACTAACAGCGAATAGTTTTTCATGTCCATACATAAGAATCTAACTTTTCCTTTTTAACAGTTTATTTAGGAGCACCATACGCGATTTGGCCCATCTCCTATTAATATACATTTATTTCCAGTATTGGACTCTGTTCCAGAGGTGTCTGCTTTCTCATCTACAGGAAAGGTAGGGGAGTCCTAAAGTCTATCAAAGAAAACCATAAACCAATTTTTGGAAAACTGATGCCCTAAGGACATAGTAGACCCTTCTCCAAATTCCCTTTACTCTCAGCATTTGCTACAGGACAAGGGTAGTCCAGATCTGCTAGAATAACTCTCCACTCTAGTTTCCATCCGATCGTTTCTGAGCACTGGATAACAGAAGCACAAGTTCTTAGTATTTCCAAGTTAGACCAGGGTATCTGACCCTGCTCCTTCAGGTGAAGAATGTCATCTTATATCCTCCCTAGCAAACTGCTACTTGGTTATCCTTCGCCCAATTAATTCTCCTTCAATTTATCTGAAGATAAAATAATTTGCTAAAATGATTTCCTCTGAGTCTTTCAGAAATCTTAGGTCTGTTGTTAACATTTGTGGGTCCAGTCCAGTTCTCAGGGACTCAACTCTTCCCAACTGAAACAAAACAATCTTTTGTGTTTTCTGCCTGAATGGGGAGACAACATATTGCTATTTATTTGTATGTTGACATGTACTTTACTGAGGTTTCATGTTCCAAATTCTGAAACAAATTTTGCGGGTTTCTCTCTCATTTAGGTGTCCAGTGCTATTGCCCAACACTTTTGGTTACCATCACAAGCATATCTGTGAATCTCTTCTGTCTGATATTATAAAAGGGATAGATGTCATTATAAATTTGTCCAAACTCACAGAATGTACAACATCAAGAGTCAACTGGTTTGATCTGCCTGTGGATTACTGGGTATATGTGGTGACGGGGGAAGTCTCCAGGAAAATGTTCTGTTGAGGCAGGGAGCTTAGCTGACAGAAAGGGGGAATGGTGAAGGGGTAACAGGCAGCCCAGTGACTAGTACAGAGCGGGGCTGAGGTGCTAACAGGATACAGAAACCTAACGTGAAATATCTGAAAAGTTCATACTGGTGTTCCTATTTTAGGACTGTAAAACACTGGCACTTATTTCATGTCCTTAGTGAGCTGAGCACCCTGTTTTCATCTTCTCAATATACAGTGAGTCCTAGTGAGATATTAACCACTTTTTAGGTTCACAGCATAATTAAGAGGAAGGTACAGGATTTCCGATATACCTCCTGTTCCCACACAAAGTCTCTCCCATTATCAACATCCCCCATAAAGTGGTGTATTTGTTAAATTGATGGACCTACACTGACACATCATTACCCCTAGTCTACAGTTTACCTTAGGGTTCACTCGGCATTGCACATTCTGTGGGTTTGGATATATATATATATAATAATATATATCCACTATTATCAGACAGAATAAATTTACTACCTAAAAAAATTCTCTGTGGCCTACCTATTCATCCTCCACCTCCTCCAACCCTCTCTGCCCCGTAAATTTTTTTTTAATTATTTATTTTTGGCCACACCAACTGCACATGGGATCTTAGTTCACCATCCAGGGATCAAAACCATGACCCCTGCATTGGAAGTATGCAGTTTTAACCACTGGACCTCCAGGGAAGTCCCCCCAATCCCTTTTTAATCCAATTCTACCTTTTCCAGAATGTTGTAGAGTTGGAATTATAAAGTATGTGACCTTTTCAAGTTGTCTTCTTTCACTTAGTAATAAGCATTTATCTGTGTCTTTTCTTGGTGGACAGCTCCGTTCATCTTAGTGCTGAACAATATTCCATTATTTGGATGTATCATATATGCATCTATTCACCTACTGAAGGACACGTTGCTCGTTTCTAAATTTTGGCAATTATGAACAAAACTGCCACAAACATCCACGTGCAAGTTTTTGGATGTAAGTTTTCAACTCCTTTGAGTAAATATCCAAGGAGCATAATTACTGGATATATGATAAGCATTTAATTTTGTAAGAAGCCACCAAACTGTCTTCCAAAGTGGCCATATGATTTGGCATTCCCATTAGCAATGAATCAGATTTCCTGTTGTTCTACATCCTCACCAGTATTTGGTGTGGTCAGTGTTCTGGATGTGAGTATTTGTGTGTGTGTGGGGGAGAGCATTCTAACAGGTGTGTGGTAGTATCTCACTGCTGTTTAATTTGCAATCCTCTGATGATGTACTATGTGGACCATCTTTTCTTTTTTTAAATACTTTTTTGGTCACACCGTTTGGCACGTGGGATCTTAGTTACCTGACCAGGGGTCAAATTCATACCCCTTGCATTGGATGCATGGACTCTTAAGCACTGGACGGCCAGGGAAGTTCCTGGAGCATCCTTTCATATGCTTAGTTGCTATCTGTGTATCTTCTTTAGGGAGGTGTTTGTTAAGGCTGGTTCTATTTTCATGGAAAAAAAAAGCCTTTGTTCCCAATGTGAATGCTTTTCTTCTTCATCCTTTTCTGTAGTGCTTAAAATTTTTAGTGATATTTCATCTTTACAAGAAAAGAAAAGCTACAAGAATCAAAGTTCTAAACAAAATCCAGGGTTGGAAAGAAAAGGGACAGAAAACCAGGTTGCTTGTGTTTCCTCTCCCCAAGGCCATTAAACAGTCTTCACACCTCTCCAAGACAGAAGAACCTGGCAAATGACATACTACCTATTTCCTTTACTCAGCACCATTTACTGTATCCAAAAGAAACTTTAAAAAACAAAACAAAACTGAAAACAGGTAAGGTTACAGTCTCTCAAGAGCAATACATTTAATACATTCATTAGATTTCAAATGAGTACATACATGCTACAGGTTTTCAATTTTCTTTGGACAACACAAAAACACAGTACTCAAATTGCAAGTTTTAACAGGAACATTTTGACACAAAGGCAGGTTAAAAAAATAAAACCAACATTGAACTAATCCAGCACCAACAGACTTCCTTAAATCTCTCATATTATCCTACTTTTAAAATCATATGGCTGCCTTCTATACCAGCATATTTTCTTCTCTACCCAACAATTCAACAATAAAAATTAGATTAAAAATTAGAGGTGTGTCACTAAGTGAATAACGCAACAGATTTAAAAAAAAAGCCCCTTATTTGTTGAATGTTGAAAGAGGAGAATATGATTAGGTGGAAAAACTGTAAGGCATTTGATTCATTCACTTCACTCTGATATCAAAGCACAGGAAGTGCGCTCAAAGGTTAGCAGAAGGATTTAATAAGGATGGTAAGAAATAGTCCCACATTATTTATAAAAGGAAGGCTTCACTCATGAGTATGAAGAGCTTATAATACCATGGAAAAATATTTTAAGTTATAAAGTTAAATGAGAAAGTAGAATATAAAACTGTATATTCGGTATGATCTCAACTATGTAAAACCAAGCCAAAAAAAGGCTGAAAGTTCAAAATGTTAAGTTAGTGGTTGTCTTTAAGCAATGTATCTACCTGGATCTTTTCTTCCTTTTATTTTTCTGTCTCTTCCAAAATTTTCTCTACTGGGGAGGATCCTTTTTTTTTTTTTAACGATTAGCTACCAAAACAGGATGCCTGATAGAAGTATTGAATTCAAATTAATGAATTTAAGTCCAGCCTATAGGAAAGGATCTGGGCATGTACAAAACTATAAAACATTCCAGGCTACTCTCTAAATCCACACTGTGTTAGTTGTAACATCCCAGAGGCTAGAGGGCTTCTTCGTCTTCTCCTCTAGCCAGGTGCAGTGTCACCAGATCCTGCCTGATGAAAAACTGCTGAATTAAACAGAAATGTCATGGATTTACAAAAAGGAACAGAAATACCCACACTTGGCAAAAACCTATTTATAGTACAGGAGTAGCTCTTTAATACTATGATTAAACAAGGCAATGGCTATTTTCTCCTATCTCCTGTGCGGATTCAGTTCAGTTCAGTTCAGTTCAGTCGCTCAGTCGTGTCCGACTCTCCGCGATAGCAAGTTTCAAAAAGCTATCACCACAAGAACTGCAGAAAGCTAATCCTGGCTTAGAAACAGAAGTAAAACAGCCCTGTGACAACAATGGACTAAGAAAAGTCAAAATTTAGAAAATTATAAAAAAACTGCTTTCTATAAAAATGATTCCCTTTTAAACATCTGTTTACTGTATATACTTTAAGGTCCCCACTATCACTCCCCCTCAAAAAAAAGGTCAAAACCTCTAAACACTTTCTACCAAAGGACCCACTGGTTTGTTCATTCAACTAACACAGATGGAAGGCTCATAATATGCGAGGCACTAGAGTCTCAAAGAGCAGACAGATTTTCCCCCGCCCCAAGGACATTTCTGTCTCTGAGTGGGGAGGCGGGCACATCACCAACCACAACACAATGAAAAGCAGGCACCACTGCTTCCTTACAACTCAAGAATAAGCTACAATTCTCACTGTAATTACTTCCACAGAAGTCCTTACACAGAAACTTTCCTGACTCACTAGGAAGCAAAGATGAAACCACTTTTCCTTGATAAATATTTCTACAAGAGGCAGGCGTAATTATTACATTTTGTGATATTTGCCCTTAAACATCACAATGCCTTGTAGTGAGGTCAGTTAACTTTAAGCAATGGAGCATTTTCACTCCAAGACTGAGACACCTTTAAGCTGAGAAAAGGTGACCAACCCTAGCTCTAGATCAAGACTTGTTCGGACCGTCAAAAGCCGAGACCCAGGAGTGTAACTGGACTAAAAATCTTCATCCTCCTCTGCCAGCCGCTGGTTTTCAATATGCTCCTGTGTCAGCCGCACCAGGTCCTTCTGCACATTGGGGTGGTCTTCCAGATCTTCGTAGAGGGATCGTGCAATGTCCAGTCTCCTGTAATCCTCAGGCTTGACTAGGCTTCGCACAACCTGGAGGCACCGCTCTTTCAGGGTATACACTGTAAGGGTAGAAAACCAACTCTCAGCAGCAGACTCAGGCCTGGGGATTGAGCACTCACAAGGCTTGGCCAACCGAGCCGATTACATTTTTGACAGCTGGACCTCATGTTGGACAAAAAAAAGTGAGTACATGGGTTGTGGCAGAGTATAACATGACGGCTCCAATAGACATCTCATAGCATTCATGACCCTGTGGAGGAACTTCCCTTGAGAGTGGGCTGAGCCTATGATGTGCTTTAATTAAGTGAATGTGGGCAAAGTGACACTGTGGTGATTCTGGGCTTCAGCCTTAAGAATCTCTGGCAACGATCGCTTTTACGCCCTCAGGAGCCCCGAGTTATGCAGCGAGAGAGACCACACAAAGAGGGCCAGGCTCTGAGATGACACGGGAGAGAGGCCCAGCCCTCAGCCAACCTGCCAGCAGAAAGCAGCCACAGCAATGACCACCAGAGAGTAGAATAACCCCTGAGTTGAACTCAGCCCTGCCTGCAGAATTATGAACAAATAAAATGGCTGTTGTTGGGTTAGGGGTAGCTGTCACACAGCAAAAGATAACCAAAACAGCATATAACTGGAATTTGGGGGAACTCAAATCCTATGTTTTTGCCACAGCTCACAGCTTGCAGGATCTTAAGTTTCCCTGATCAGGGATCTAACCCGTGCTCTCTGCAGTGGAAGCACAGAGTCCTAACCACTGGACCACCAGGGAAGTCCCCCAAAGCCTATTTTTTTTAGTAATTAAAAAATTTTAACTTTTCCTAGAATAGCATTAAGTAGCAAACGGAAAAAACACCGCAACAAGTTGTGAGAGAGACACAGAAGAAAGGGAAAATATTTTAGTATTTTAAATGGTAGTTTTCCCGATTTTTGGACAAAAGGTCCCACATCTTCATTTTGCACTGGGTCCCACATATTAGGAAGTCGGCCCAGCTGCCGACTACTCTGTTCCTCCTGAGGCAGGTCTCAACCTTTCCTAATTGAAACCTCCTTCTCTCTATAGCCTTTTGGGGATTCCAGCTGATTGTCTCTGATTTCCTCAAATCCTATTTTTAACTCACTGGGGAACTTACTCATTAAAGGTCTCCTATAAGGCAAAATTTCCTGCATTTCAACTTACCAGTGTGCACTTCTGTATATCCACTGCCTCAAAACAAAATCTATATACACATACTAGTTTGAACCTTATGAAGCCACAGGTATTTAGGTTTTTTTTCTTAACACAAAAGATCAGTTTCTTAGGGTTCAACCTAATAAAATCACTTGAGTTTTAAACAAGTGGTAAGCTATGAAGCTAATGTTCAATTTGGTGCAGGTTTTTTTTAAACCCCTGACTGGCACAGTAAGCTTGACTGGATTAAATTACATTAAAAGATACAACACCAGAAGTCATAAATAAGCCATGATATCTCATTCTCTACACGTTTTTTCTCCTGAAATTCCAGGGCATAATTCTACTCCAAGGCCAGGGAAACAAAATGCACTCATAATTCTACAATCAGTTACTTTAATTTAGTCCACTCCTGACAAGCCCAAAGAGCTTCTGAGACACCACAACATCTTTGTTCAACATAGAGAATACCAGTAAATTACTTACATTTCATTTATGGTGGAGAAAAGGACAAAGAAAAAGTTGGATACCTTGCCCAGCATCAGGCAAAAATCACTAAGGACTGAGCTCCTTCTAGGGCCTATCCTCTACTTAGCACAACAGCCTATCTTTTAAAAAGTAAGATGGAACATCGGTATACCTGGCAGTGTGATGTTGGCAAAAATAGGCTGCCCATCAACATTGAGAGATGGCACAAAGAGCTCAGTTTGGTTAACTAGAAGCCCATCAGATGTCCCAGCATCTCGGAAGAGCCAAAGGTGACCTGTTAAGACAAGCAGAGGTTAAGTAGTCACATATTTACTGCTTTCATCTCCCCAGACTGAAATACTTGCCTCTCATTGTGCTTGAATACCATACAAAGCCCTCCCAATAATGTTATTCTATTGAATCGTCACAAAAGGCAATGAAGACAGTAGACAGAAGGGCAACTACACCAGGTTCCAAAATGAAGGCCCTTTCTGCTACCCTGGTGCAAAAGAAAAGTATTTGAACTGCAAATAACATCCAATGGTGCAAACTAAAAGGAGAGAGGTCACCAACTCCTCAGATTTGTGCTTCTCAAAAACAATAAGGTACAAAAACATCACACTGAGAGAAAAAAGCCAGAGAAGGGTATGTTCTGTATGAAGAGATGAAACTAATCAAGGATGTGAAAAATCAGAAGAGTGGAAAGGGGCAAGAACTTTCAGGGATAATGGAAATACTCTAATCTATAACTTGATCTAGGTATTGTTCAGTTCAGTTCAGTCGCTCAGTCGTGTCCAACTCTTTACGACCCCATGAATCACAGCACGCCAGGCCTCCCTGTCCATCACCAACTCCCAGAGTTCACTCAAACTCATGTCCATCGAGTCGGTGATGACATCCAGCCATCTCATTCTCGGTCGTCCCCTTCTCCTCCCACCCCCAATCCTTCCCAGCATCAGAGTCTTTTCCAGTGAGTCAACTCTTCGCATGAGGTGGCCAAAGTATTGGAGTTTCAGCTTTAGCATCAGTCCTTCCAATGAACACCCAGGATTGATCTCCTTTAGAATGGACTGGCTGGATCTCCTTGCAGTCCAAGGGACTCTCAAGAGTCTTCTCCAACACCACAGTTCAAAAGCATCAATTCTTCGGCGATCAGCTTTCTTCACAGTCCAACTCTCACATCCATACATGACCACGGGAAAAACCATAGCCTTGACTAAACGGACCTTGGTTGGCAAAGTAATGTCTCAGCTTTTCAATATACTATCTAGGTTGGTCATAACTTTCCTTCCAAGGAGTAAGCGTCTTTTAATTTCATGGCTGCAATCAGCATCTGCAGTGATTTTGGAGCCCAAAAAAACAAAGTCTGACACTGTTTCCCCATCTATTTCCCATAAAGTGATGGGACCAGATGCCATGATCTTTGTTTTCTGAATGTTGAGCTTCAAGCCAACCTTTTCACTCTCCTCTTTCGCTTTCATCAAGAGGCTTTTGAGTTCCTCTTCACTTTCTGTCATAAGGGTGGTGTCATCTGCATATCTGGGGTTATTGATATTTCTCCCAGCAATCTTGATTCCAGCTTGTGCTTCTTCCAGCCCAGCGTTCCTCATGATGTACTCTGCACATAAGTTAAATAAGCAGGGTGACAATATACAACCTTGACGTACTCCTTTTCCTATTTAGAACCAGTCTGTTGTTCCAGTTCTAACTACAGCTTCCTGACCTGCATACAGGTTTCTCAAGAGGCAAGTCAGGCGGTCTGGTATTCCCATCTCTTTCAGAATTTTCCACAGTTTACTGTGATCCACACAGTCAAAGACTTTGGCATAGTCAATGAAGCAGAAATAGATGCTTTTCTGGAACTCTCTTGCTTTCTCCATGATCCAGCGGATGTTGGCAATCTGATCTCTGGTGCCTCTGCCTTTTCTAAAACCTGCTTGAACATCTGGAAGTTCACGGTTCACATATTGCTGAAGCCTGGCTTGGAGACTTTTGAGCATGACTTTACTAGCGTGTGAGATGAGTACAACTGTGCGGTAGTTTGAGCATTCTTTGGCATTGCCTTTCTTTGGGATTGGGATGAAGACTGACCTTTTCCAGTCTGGTGGCCACTGCTGAGTTTTCCAAATTTGCTGGCATATTGAGTGCAGCACTTTTAAATGCTAGGATCTGTGTATTTTACTGCATGCAAATTAGAAAAAATGGATTTAAGAAATAAATACATCTTATGCAAAAAAAAAAAAGAGAGAGAGATGGGGACAGTTGGAAGGAGACAAAAAACCCCAGGCCTAAGATTCTGTTCAAGGAAGGAAGGAGGTTGTCTCAGAATAAAAACAGCATGAGATCTTGGGCATGTTTACATGACAATTTGGAGGCAAAATTTAAGAAATGTCAAGTGAGAAGTAACGTTTTTTATTGTGGTAAAATATACATAACATAAAATTGGCTATTTTAACCATTTTTAAATGTATAATTCAGGAACATTAAGTACATTCAGGAGGTAATTTTTTTAATGTTTGTATTAAATCAGGCACAGATAAATTTTGGTACAAAAGTCACACAATTTCCCGGATAAAAGACTGCAGAAATGTGGATCTCTGTGACTTCTTCCTCATTAAAAAATATATATATATATTTTTTTTTTTCCTAGGATACTACGTGGCCTGCAAGGATCTTAGTTCCCACCGGGGATCCAACCAGGGCCAGCAGAGAAAGCACTGAGTCCTAAAACACTGGTGTGTGCTTAGTCGCTCAGTCATGTCTGACTCTTTCACCCCATGGACTGCAGCCCGCTAGGCTCCTCTGTCCATGGGGATTCTTCAAGCAAGAATATTGGAGTGGGTTGCCCTAGCCTCCTCCAGGGGATCTCCCCAACCCAGGGATTGAACCCAGGTCTCCTGCATTGCAGGTTGATTCTTTACTTTCTGAGCCACAGGGAAGCCCAAAGAATTCCCGTTCCTCATTTAGTATTAGGAGAAATTTGGTGTAAAAGTTTGAAGAGAATCACTGACTATGCTACCCGCAAGGAAAAAAGATTCATCAAGATCCTCTGAGAAAAATAGCGAAATTTTAGCAAGCGTTAACTTCTTTTTGAAAACCAAGGGAAGATTACTGCCTCCTTAGGCAGTAAGCCCTAGACATCTCCAGCCTGGGTTATTACAACAGTTTTCTAACTCTTACCAGTAGTCTTCCCCTTCCAAATCACCTTGCATCCTGGGGAAGCTTTTCAGTATTAAATCAGGCAATGTCATTTCTCTGTTTAATAATTTCCAATGGCCCCCATTTTCCTAGCGGTAAAATCATCTTTCAGACTTCCTCTCCCACCATTCCATACCCTCTCCCCTCTCCCAGGTTCCAAGTGTCAGGCCATGCGGTTCTCTCTGTCTACAGCTCTCAACTCCTGTCTTGGGTTGGTCAGATTCCATGCATCTTCCAGAATTCTCCTCCTTTTCTGGGAAGCTCCCCTAACTGAAAGCACACACCCTTCTCTTTCACTGAGCAGATGCAATGCTGTGCTCCGTTCCTACTGCAGCAATTATGACACTGGCTTGTTCTTATCTATTCATGCATTTCTCTCTTCTCATGGGCAGAAGAGACACTTCTCCATGAAGGCAGGAATCCGGCGCGGACCGGCTCACTGGGCACACCGAAGAACGTCGGATTTCCCTAATCACAAACTGAACAAACGGACCTGAGGGATGGAATACACGTGGGGTTGATCGTCAAAAGGAAGTTACTCAGTCTTAGAAAAGTACTCGGTCACTTACTAGTTGCGTCAACTTGAATCTGTCACAACCTCTCTTGGGGCCTCAGTTCCTCGAGTGTAAAATGGGAATAAAAAAGACAATAACAGCTGCATCCCCCGAACGGGAAAGGGATTCGGTGAGACCGAGCCACCGTCACCGTGATTCTCAGGCCTAAAGCGCGGCTCGCTGCGCTCAGCTCAGGGGGCGGCGCGGCCGGGCGCGACAGAGCGACCCCGGCCCGCCTACCTCGGTAGCTGTGGATGCGGCGGCCCGTGCCGGGGGGCAGCGTCGGGTAGGGCTGCGGCTCGCCATCGAAGTTGAGCCACACGGGAAGCACCACGCGCGGGCTGCGGTTGCAGAAGATGACCTGGGACGGCTCGCGCGTGTTCACGGAGCGCAGCACCGGCCGCAGCCGCCCGGCCTCCATCTCCCGCTCGGCGCCGGGGTCCTCTGCACTCGCCTCCTCAGCGCCGGCCTCAGCCTCTTCCGCGTCCCCCGCCTCCCGGGGCATTACCTCCGAGAGCCTAGACTACCCAGGCCTCGCGGGATTCGCCGGCCGCGCGGGGCGGGGCGAGGGGTGCGTGCGCGTCCCCGGGCAGGCGTACGTGCGGCTTTCGCGCGCTCTCGGTGGAGGATGGAATACAGGCTAGAGGCGGTGCGCATGCACAGATACATCACCTAACCTTAGGGGACTAACCTCGCGGCGGAGGGTGGCGCTAGGCCATTTTGCCCCAGGGTTTCCTCTGATTGTTGGATTCTTGTGCCTCCTATAGGTTTTTCACGCATCGTTTCTTTAGCTTCATTCATTGCCTTAAGACCGTCATGGTTTTTGCCATATTCTCCCTACCATATGCGCTATTTTTTATTTACTAATTTTTTCAATCAAGTTGTTTTGTCTCCATTTTGGATCACAAAATTTGAGTTTTGTACAGAAGAACAGGATAAAGTGAAAATTTCCCTTTCATCCTAGTTTCCCCAACCACCTCAAAAGAATCCCTGGAGGCAATAAGTATCATCAGTTTTTTTGTACTTCCTTTCAGTTTTTCTCAGTTCAGTTCAGTTCAGTCGCTCAGTCGTGTCCGACTCTCTGCGACCCCATGAATCACAGCACGCCAGGCCTCCCTGTCCATCACCAACTCCCGGAGCTCACTCAAACTCATGTCCACAGAGTCGGTGATGCCATCCAGCCGTCTTATTCTCAGTCGTCCCCTTCTCCTCCCGCCCCCAACCTTTCCCAGCATCAGAGTCTTTTCCAGTGAGTCAACTCGTCGCATGAGGATCCCTTTACTCCTTCTAGAGTTATTTCTCCACTCATCTCCAGTAGCATACTGGGCACCTACCGACCTGGGGAATTTCTCATTCAGTATCCTATCATATTGCCCGTTGATACTGTTCATGGGGTTCTCAAGGCAAGTATACTGAAGTGGTTTGCCATTCCCTTCTCCAGTGGACCACATTCGGCTGTGGTCCCAATTGAACACATCTGAGAAGGAATTTTATATCACCACCATCAATGCAAATTCTTTATCATTTGCCATAAAAGAATACAGAGAAAATAAGTTAAAACAAGTTATTAAACAAACACAGACCTTAACACTGACATTGTATCATTGCGAACGTTTACATATTTAAGAGGAAGGAAAATGTATTTTGGGTATTCTAAGTCCAAGCTACAGGCTATGTTGTTCTTAGAGTACATTTTACACTATGCCAAACAAGTAGAGAGAAAAAGAAAACGTACACGTTTTCCAAAACAACTAGTGATTTTTTTTTCTTCTACTTCTCGGCCTTTTCAAATTTTTCTTTTACTATATATTTTGCCTTATTTATGCTTCCCTGGTGGCAGAGTGATAAAGAATCCATCTGCCAAGCAGAAGATGCAGGTTTGATCCCTGGGTTGGGAAGATCTCCTGGAGATGGAAATAGCAACCCATTCCAGTATTCTTGCCTGGGAAATTCCATGGACAGAGGAGCCTGTTGGGCTATAGTCCACGGGGTCCCAAAAAGTTTGATACAACTTAGCAACTAAACGACAATATTTTGACCAATTAAAAAGTAGAGTAATAAAGCAAACACTGATAATCTCACCATATAAAATTAACAGTACATTGTCATATTTAAAGTTAAGACAACATAAATTATGAGGCCAAAATTCCTTTAACTTCCACTGTTTCCCCTCCTTCTTCAGGAGGCAATAACTACCATGAGTTTGATGTGTCTAACCAGGCTATTTTTTTCCCCCTAAATTTATTTTAAATTTCCATATGGTAGAGTTCACTCTTTTTGGCATATAGAGCTGTTTTGATAAAATGCATAGTCATGTAACCATCAGGACAATCAAAGTACAGAACAATCCACCCTCTCCCACCCCCAAAAAATGAGTGTAATCAAACCCTACCCCCAGGCTTAAGTCTTGGCAACTATTGATACATCTTTCTTCCATCTCTGTAGTTTTCCAGACTGTCATATAATGGGATCACACAGCATGTAGAATTCTGAGTCTGGCTTTTCACTTAGTGTGCTTGAGATTCATCAATATTGTAGAACATTATCAAGTTTATTCCTTTCCATCGCCAAGTGGTACTCCACAATACACTCACCAGCTAAGGGACACTGAGCAATCATGAATAAAGCTATAAGCATTTCCATACAGGTTTTATGTGTGTGTCCGTTAAGTTTTTGCTTCTCTTAGGTGAGAATCATCTACAGATGAGACTGCTGAGACACAATCAGTGCACGCTTAACTTCGTGAGGAAGTGCTCAACTGTTTTCCCAGAGTGGGTTATATCATTTTGCATTCCTACCAGCAGTGCATGAGTGTTCGTCACTCCACATCATGCCTGCACTTACTATTATCAGGATTTTGTGCATTTTGAAAGATTTTAGCCATTCTGATAGAGTACACATGGTGGTATCTGGCTGAGGCTTCAATTTATATTTTCCCAATGACTAACAACGTTGAAGATCTTTCATGACCTTGTTTGTCATCCTTTTGTCTTTGAAGTATCAGTTCAAATCTTTTGTCCATTTCTTTATTAGCTTGTTTTCTTAGCTGTTGAGTTTTGATAGTTCTTTTATCCAGAACGACTTTGTTCATGATGATGAGATGACTGAGAACAATCCTGATTCAGAAAAGCTGGGCACAATATTAACATTTAACCTCTCTGAACTCCTAGTCTCCATATGGGTCAAATCAAAGCAGCTATCCTATCAACATCTTAATTTTGTTATATCAAACATTTTATGTTTAAATTTAAAAACCTCAGTGACTTAGTATGGATTAAAATGTAAACCATAATTTTATCATCATCAGTGAGAGTGAAATGTATCAGAACTCTACGTAAGTTGAAGGGACACATTGGGGACAAAATAAATGGAGGTTTAGCATAACACTATTTATGGGCTGAAATGACCTATGTGCAAAGATGTGTATAACCTGAGAATAAAATCCCAATTTCTGGAGCCTGACCAAATACGGTCTTTCAGAAGGAAACCCACAGATAGCTAGGGAGAGTGCCAGAGCTGATAAAATTCCTTAGCAAGACTTCCAGAAAAGACAAGACACAAGCCTTCAGAGAAAGAAGCTGGAAGAAGTGAAACAACACAGACATCAATGTGAACAGCATTTGCTAGACAGAGCCAAGAAAACCCGTGAAGCCTTCTTTACCAAAGGAAGGACAGCGAAGAGGCAGGTGAAAGTAACATGGGTGTGTAGCAGCTTAAAAATTATTTAATAGCATTGCACTAGGAATGAGAAAGTAAGTTTTAGATCTGGTTTTAGATCTACCACATTCAGAAGTAGAATCTGAGTCAGATACGTCTAGGTCTATATTCTAGCACCTTTACTTACTCTGTATGACTTGGCACAAGTTTTAGCCTCTCTAAAACTCCGGGAGTTGGTGATGGACAGGGAGGCCTGGCGTGCTGTGATTCATGGGGTCGCAAAGAGTCGGACACGCCTGAGCGACTGAACTGAACTGAACTGAAAGAAGTGCATGGAGGGACTTCCCTGGTGGGCCAGGGGTTAAGACTTTGCCTTCTAGTGCAGGGGTTGCAGGTTCGATCCCTGGTAGGGAAGCTTAGATCCCACAAGCCTTACAGCCAAAAAACCAAAGCATAAAATAGAAGCAGTATTTTAACATATTCAATAGAGACTTAAAAAATGGTCCACATCAAAAAAAAAAAAAAAATTTCATGAAGAAAGCCTACGTGTTAGGGCTTGAGGATTAAAGACATAAAGTACACACAGCACTTAGCACATCTAACACACAGTAGCACTCAATAAATTATAGATAATGCTAGTTATATATCCCTGAGTGAGCTGAGGCTCAATATATAAAGGGGGTTATTACACAGGAAAGCACTCTGACAGCTCAAGGTAAGATGGAGCAGTTACCTCTACTAGAGGAGGCTGGGCTCACTGGTTCCCCTACCAGTTGGTTTTCCCTACAACCAGTAGCTTACCATTAGCAACATCGTATTATTTAGGGCACTATTTTTCTTTTAGAAATATTACTTTAATATCTAAAGAATGTCTATAGCACTATAAAAAATTATCATTTTCACATGTCATCTAAGGAAGATTACCATCATTTTTGCCTCTATTACTATCTCATTATAGTCACTGAATATAGTAGGAATTTGATAAGTATCTGTTAAACTGACTGCAGAGCACCAGATAATCTAAAACCTGAACTTCAGGAATAGTAACTTTTTTATCCTAGAAAGCACCGGGAAGATATTATAACAATCTCAAGCAACTGTTAAAAGCATATCAGATGAGCTCAATAATGTTCAAAAACAGCCGTTACCAAAGTAAAGGATGACAGTTTTGCCTCCATTGTAACATCACCTTTTTTAAATAAAGGTCCTGCTTCAGATGGTCTTCCAAAGGTCTACACAAGGATCTAAGCACAGATGTGTGCTTGCAGCTTGAGCTCTGCAAGTCATTTCAATTGCTATTTACTGACTGCCTGCCTTCTGCAAAGTACCCAGCTGGACAATACAAGACTAAGGTGCTCATATATACTGTAAGATGCAGACGCTAAGTCAGAGAACAAGATCAAACTCAGGGCTGAAGTGGTGTTAGCGCGGCAGGGTGGGAGGTACTGCGAAAAGCAACAGTGAAGCACTCAGTGAAAGGCAGACAGGAATACTTTATGGAGGAGGTTTGCCTTAAGCTAGACCTTCAGTGGCAAATAAGATCTGAATGGGGAGAAATGACTTCTATGTGACTAAAATGAAAATTCTAAATGGGGCTTAAGCCTAGTGGGTTGGCACAAGCTTACAGTAAGCTTTGATGCTAGAATGAAAAGTTTTAGACACTTCGGTTTAAACAATTTCCTTTTTAAAAGTAAACATTTCGCTTGTACCTAATAAAACTCATAGTCTGCCACGGATGGCAGTTAAAACTGTGTAGATGCTAGTATTTCAATGGACAGTAAGCATCACACCTGATTCAACACTGTATATTTTATTGGAGCATAAAGTCCCTACATAGTAAGTACTTGGTAAATGTCTGCTGAATGACCAAAGGATTCCTAGGATGAATGAGCTCAAAGTCCAAATATGGGGGCTCCAGCTTGCAAACCACCTAGGCTTTGATCAAACGGCTACATCTGAAAGTTTTGTTAGATTAAGAATCCCACACATCAGACTTCTGTGGAAGAGGTGCACCCCGTCTCTAGCGCCTCTCCCCACCACAATCACAGCAGTCAAATAAAGTTGAGGAGTTTATTAGGGAAATATGAGAGGTAAAGACACCCCAAGTGACAGACAGAAAACTCTGAAAATGTCCCTTTTCAAGCCAACTGGGGGCCTGGCCTTGACCTCCCAAAAAGGACAAGAAACTGGTGGGTTAGCAACAACATTCTCTGGCAGCCACCTCTCCAGGGCATCTCAGCCAGGACTGCTTCCCACCCCCAGCCAAAGGTGGGAAGAAGACAAGGACTGTTTATAGAATCAATGCGCAGGCAATGAGAGCGATAAGGAAAGACTGAGAGAGAGACAGAAAGAGAGAAAGAGGTGGGGAGGACCTTGACAGCGTCCCAGGCTTTTGGCTCTCAGTGCCTCAAATGTGTTGACAAGTAGCTCTACAGAACGTTACTGAAGAGGTAAAATGCCTAACAATGTTTCCGAGAGGTCCCCTGGACTCCTCCCCACACGCCACATCACACTGCTGGGTGTACATGGCAGAGCCCAAAGGCCACACTTTTGAAAAAAAGAAAAACAAGAATAAGCCCTGTTGTTCTTTAAGGAGAGAGGAAGGAGTTGAAGGCTGCTGGGGCCTTTCCCACGAGAGGCTGCGTGCTGTAAGAGCAAACTTCCCAGCAGCAGCATGGCACAGTCCTAGGTGAGGGTTTCACCTTTTGTCACCTGTCAAAGGAAAACTGACAATTAGATAAACTCAAAAGCATTAGCAGGGTCTAAAATTTTATTAAATTTTTATATCCTAGGTAGCTAGGGAGTGGTAGAAAAAGGTGACAGCTTCGGAGTCCCAGAAAGCAGGTTTAAGTTGGGGCAAGGTACTTAACTTCTCGAAGCCTGTTTCTGCTTCCAGGTTTTTGCAGCAACAAATGAGAATGTGCATTCTCTCTCACACAGCCACGCCTGCCTCATGAGGAAGCCCGGTGCCCGGCATACTCACCCTGGCTTCTATGTACTCTATTCTCCGTTCAAGAGCTGTCAATTTCTCGTTCAGTGTTGCGAGTCTTGAGCGACAAGACATATCTGGTAAAAGAAGACGGACGTTCAGGATTAATGCCATTCCAGACGCAGACATACACCAGCCCCCTAAGATGGAGAGGAGGAATGCTGTATCATGCAAGGCACAAATGGCAGCGAGTAGGCAAAGCAAGGCAGTGGGAGAAAAGGTGAGAAGCATCTTAAGAACACAGCTGCTTAGGGAGGATCTGCTTAACCTCCTACCAAATGTGACAGGCAGAGAATACTGCACTCCCCCCCCAGACTTTAATCCCCAGAACCCATAAATACGTATCTCATAGGCAAAGGGACTTTGCAGATGTGGCTGAGGTGAAGGACCTTGTGATTCTGGATTACCCAGATGGACCCCATGTAATCACAAGCCCATAAACACAGACATGAAAGGCACGAGAAAGGCAGAAGAAGGACAAGAGATGTGAGAGGGACTCAACCTGTCATTGCAGGCTCTGAAGATGGAAGGAGGAGGCCATGACCCAAGGGATGCAAATGACCTTTAGAAGCTGGGCGTGGTCCTTAGCTGACAACCAGCAAGGAAATAGAGATCTTATTCCTACAACTGCAAGAGAATGAGTTCTGCCCACAAGCTATGGGCAAGGAATGAGCTCCTCTCCTAGAGCCTCCACCTGAGGAGGGAGGCTCTGGGCTGACACTGATTTCAGCTCAGCAAACCACTGCTGGACTTCAGATGTACATGACTTAAGATAATAAATGTATGTGGTTTGCGCCACTACATTTGTGATAATCTGTTATGGCAGTCATAGAAAATAAAAAACTGATACACCAAGGCTAGACAGATGGCCACTTGATAATTAATGGGCAAACCTCCTACCAAATGTGACAGGCAGAGAATACTGCACCCCTCCTCAGACTTTACTCTTTTCCAAGAGATGGGAAATGACAAGAAGAAGAAAATAATCTCAACAGGGAAGAAAAGCAGAGGCCAAGGAAGCAGCAGACCCTAGAACGAGAGAAGGTGTGGTGCTGGTGAGCTCGTGGAGGCCCTGCCACGCTGCTGCTCTCGGAGCACATGATGACCCAACAGTTCCTGCACAGGCCTTTCGGAACAAGAGAAAACCTGGAGAGTATCAAAAACCCTGTGGGGCCCGCCTTCCATCTGCAAAAAGTTCCTTTTCTTCCTCTAACGTTTCCAGTCTCTTTTACCACCTTGCCCAAAAGGAAACCTAGATTTGCCCTAAGATACCTTTTCCCGTACAAAACTTCTCTAACAGAAATCACTTGACCACTCTTCCTCCAACTGTTTTCAACATTCCAGGCACGCTAATTATTCCCACCCTCCTCCAACACTGATGCTCAGTCATCACTCAATAATCCTCACTTCTGAAGTTCTAAATATCTGCTCTCCAAGACAGTCTCCCACCCAGTGATTTAACACTTAGCTCACAATCCTCCTTTTCAACTCTTCCCTAGATGTTATGCAAAAGTACTTCAGCACTCAATTTAACAAATCTCCCACACCCTGATTCTTGCCTGACTTTCATTTCATCAAGTCCAAATCTTAACTCATCCTGCCTCTCTAAGCATTCTCCTTCAAGTCAGGTCAAAGTGAACCTCTGAGACGTCTTTGCCAAGTGGACATAATCCTCCCTCTTCTGTAAGGATTTGCCTATCTTGGACACTGTTCCTTCTTCCTTTAAATATTGGTTTTTTTTTTTTTTAAATACCAAAACCAGTTTGTACTGGGGTATAGCCAATTAACAATGTCAATTAACAATGTTGTGATAGTTTAACGTGAACAATGAAGGGATTCAGCCATACAAATACATGTTCTTGGCAGGGTGGTGGGGACTGGGGTTGTGTGTTTGTGTGTGTTTAATCTGCAAGTGATGCGGCTTCTAATTCCCAGGCCCAACAGGACATGATCTCATTTCAGCCTGGTTTTTAGAAGCTCAAAGTCTATTCAGAGTGAGCACACATGTTATCACTGACAACCTGTCACTTCCCATAAAAAAAAATGTCATGGCCAATATGAAGGGGTGGGGTGGTGAGAGGGAGGGTTCCTTCCTGGGTGCCTGTTCTGCTCCAGCTCCGTCAATCTGGTGATGAGTCAGAATCCAACAACAACACTGTGTTACTGGCCTGCACGGATAAGCACTGCCGAAAATTTAACATGCTGAACTCTAGAAACTTCAGTCATATTTCAGATTCCATTAAATACATACTGGTTCAAACAAAATACTGGGAAAGCACCTGGCAGCTGGACAAATTTGAAACCACAATGCATTTATATGTACATTATCATCAGACTGTAACTGAAAATGCCACGTGTCCTCATCAGGGTGTTTAATGGTGTGCATACATGACCACCGCTAACAAATGCCAGTTATCAAACAACTTCTCTGAACTCTTACTGCACATAACTTTAGCCTACAAAAATCAACAGTCTTTCTCATAAGATCTTATTTCTCCAAAGTGAAAGTGTTAGTCGCTCAGTCATGTCTGATTCTTTGTTACCCTGTTGGCTGTAGCCCGCCAGGCTCCTCTGTCTATTGGATTCTCTAGGCAAGAATACTGGAGTGGGTTGCCATTTCCTTCTCCAGGGAATCTCCCCAACCCAGGGCTTGAACCCAGGTCTCCCACATTGCAGGCAGACTCTTTATGGACTGAGCCACAAGGGAAGACTATTTCTCCAACAAAATTCTAAACCTCTTAGAAGTGGCTCTGTCCATTTATTCTCATTTATTCCTTTCTCAGAGCATCTGACACACAGCTGGAGTCACAACAGGCAGGAATATTTGTGGCTAAGTATTAAAAAATCGAGATTTAAAAATAGCTGCACATTGTCTTTTTGGTTACATGTCTCTGCATGTATTAGCATCAGAGTCAGGAAAAAAAGGTTTAAAAATAAAGTTATCATTTGTAACAATCTATTTTTAGAAACTTCATCCATTCAACGTACAGAATAGGCCTAGTGTTAGGATGCTTGTGGTACAAATGATGCTGTGCCCTTAGGTCCCAGTGGTCCTCCCATGTTTAAAGAGAAAACCACAAATGGATCAAAACCCTACCCTCACCAGCCAGAATCACAGGGTAAAGCTGTTGAGAGTCATTAGGTATCCTGGAAAAACAATTCCCTCTCCAAAGCACATGGCCTACACAGCCTATTATGGTCAGGGTGAGAACTGTAGGCTTGTCGCCATTTTCAAAGAGCTACAGATGCCCCCCTAAAGGAAACACCGGCTAAACTTCTGTGCCGCCAAAACACATTACACGCACGATACAAGCCCCCCAGCCACACATCAGAATGGAGGAGTCATGCAAATGGCTTAGAATGGGAAAGTACATCCCACACTCATTCATCCTGAGTTATCCAATGCCAAGACAATGTACTCATCTATCTTTATGATTTATCCAGTTTCTCAGCCTGTTGGTCTTTGTCTAAACTCTTATATCGTGATATCGACAATCTTTGGGACCTTGCCTCAGGTGTATCTAACTGCTAAGTCAAATTGCTTTAACCTTTAATTGTGCTTCCTAATTATTCCTACTTGTAATTAACTGCTCTTTTCTTTAAAAGGGCTAAATCCACTTTCTAAAATCTTCACAAATCACCAAGTAATTACTAATGTTAGGCCATTAACCCCACCTTAAAGGAAAATAATGGCCGAAGCCAAGGGAAGCCATTTCTTCCAGCTCTTGAAACATGGGAATCCTGTGTGTCTATTTCCTTAGTCTAGGACTTGCTGGAAACTTGAAAAAAAAAAAAAAAGAGAGAAAAGCCTTTGTTTTCTATCTGATAAAATGTAACTCACATAAACTCTCATAGCAGCATATATTTCCTTGCTTATATAGCAAGAAAAGAGACATTTCTCATCCACAAATTCTAAGCTCAAATGCTTCAATTTTTGGTTAGTTCCAAGACTCACCAACTAAAACTACTGTAACATGTCAAAAAGTTTTATTCCAGAGATGAATGCATGTTTATTATATGTTTATTAATATGATTGAAAGTGAAAGTCACTCAGTCGTGTCCAACTCTTTGCAACCCCATGGACTGTATGTAGCTTGCCAGGCTCCTCTGTCCATGGAATTCTCCAGGCAAGAATACTGGAGTGGGTGTAGCCATTCCCTTCTCCAGAGGATCTTCCCAATCCAGGAATTGAACTGGGGTCTCCCACATTGCAGGTGGATTCTTTACCAACTGAGCCACTGGAGAAGCCCATAAACACTGGAGTGGGTAGCCTATCCCTTCTCCAGGTGATCTTCCTGACCCAGGAATCAAACCAGGGTCTCCAGCATTGCAGGCGGATTAATATGATTAAACGCTCAGAAATGAAATTATTACGTTATCTAGATACAAACTGGGAAACTGAGATACTAGGTCACTTTTAATTATGAAAAACAGCCCCGGTTTAACTTATTTTAGATGCTTTATTTACTGAATTGACATTCTTAATACTCTGTTAGGATATTCTGTGTCTGTGTATCTCATATTAACTCCTACCATATAAATGAAGTCTTTTACTTCTGGTTTTAAAAGTAAAGGCTCTCAGTACTTCCTTGGTGGTCCAATGGCTAAGACTCTGTACTCCCAATGCAAGGAGCCCAGGTTCAATCCCTGGTCAGGGAACTAGAACCCACAGGCCACAACTAAAGATCCCAGTTGCCTCAACAAAGGTCGACCAGCACAGCCAAATAAATAAATATCTTCTAAAAAGTAAAAATTATTTGTCAGTTATTTGTCCAACCACGTTCCACTGCCTCTCCAGTCTAAGCCAAAGTTTCAAAGACACCATTCTGTCATTACTCTATCCCTCCCTGAGCATGGAATATTTTGTTTTATCTGGTCCTTCCTCTGAGGAAAAGCTATGAGTATAAAGTGCCCTAAAGAACCCCCATAATAGTTTAGCTCTCTAGGGAAGCAGAAGAGACAATCAGGAGAACTAACACTGGAAGAGTTTGCACAGAACTTTAAAAAATAATTTCAGGATACATGAGCTCTATGATTTCTTGACTACCATTTCCTATTACAACCACCATGGTAAGTTATACGTGTGAATTTGTGTCACTGACATAAAATTTATCCTATTCTTGTCCCTCATTAATACTAACATCACTCCCATTCCGAGTGAGGAAATCCACCACACCAAGACACCTTGTATGTAAATATATTAAAACATAAACAATATGCTGCTTTGTTCTGAAGCTGTCATTATTTCATCTTCAAGACAGCAATTCTTTAAAGGCAGGAAAATGATGCTTTTTCCCCCACCGAGCCTAAGAGACAGCCTTGTACTCAAGACTTAGTTTCTCTTGCGGATGCCTTCTCATCAAACTTTTGCTCTGTCCTTAGGATGTGTCAGGTTCTCTAACTAGAAAATAATTCCTTTTGAAATCTTTTCTTATACATCATTGACCCCTCCTTAATCTTAACCATTTAACACTGATGAAAGAATGGACCAGAAGCACACCAGTTGGAAAAATGTCATTCCAATTCCTTTCTATGTGTTGACATAGAAAGTCTACCGAGTGCTCAGTTCTGTGAAAGAAACACTTGAAGAACAGGAGGTAGGGGTCTCTACTACGGGCTTGCTGTCCAGAAGGATGTGGGACAAAGCGGAAAGAATTTAAGACTGTCACGAGTAGGCTAATGCCTAGGAAAGATTTTGCTAGAAGCAGAACACCCACTGTCGGTTTCATACTAGCAACGCAGAGATGTCCATGGCGTGCCAAGATGTGGACCTTACTTTGCCCTCATGTGCTCCAGCTCAGCACAGGACAAAAAGGGACTAACAGGAGGGGCCGCAGGGGCGACTAGAAGGCTCGATCCGAAAAGAGACGGGAAACGTCTAGAGTCTTTACAGGGCAGTGACAAGATCATGCCGCGTTCTGAGAGCCAAGTGGGAACTGGAAACGAAGCACAGAGGAGGAAGGGAGGCGACTGAAGAGAAGAAAAGGCGCAGACGAAGGACGGGGTTGCCAGGACGTGTCCGGGAAAAGGAAAGACTCGATAATGGATCCGGGGAAAAGGCAAAGCTGCCGATGAGCTCAGTCTGGGGCAGGATAACCCCACAGGGACTGTCCAGTGGAGCCCGGGATCAGGGCGAGAGGGGGAAGGTGCGACCTGAAGGAGGAAGCGAAAATCAGCAGGAGCCTAGGGCACTCAAGACTCCCCTTCAAAGCTTCTCAGCGCCCTCCCTCAGCGGGCTTCCCTCTTCCCAGCCTCCCCCTGCTCGCCCGCTGACCGAATGAGTTGAGAAAGTCTGCGATTTTCTTGATGCTGCTGGTGATGACCTCAATGTACTCCCGGTTCGCCCAGTCCTGGTGAATCTCCCGCTGCACCGGATCCTCTTGTCCCGCCATGGCTGCGGCCCGAGGAAGCGCGACTGCGCAGGCGCCTCGACCCTCCAGGCCGCCAGCGCGCCTGCGCCGCTCTCCCATCCCCTTGCCCGGGTACCCACCACTCCCAGGGCCTGTGGCGCGCCTGCGCGTCGTCAAGTCCTCCGAGGCGTCTTCGCTTAGCTCCCACGCCCCTGAACAGACCCGCCCCACGCCCACGAGGAAAATAGGATGCGCAGACGCAAAGATCCCCCGCAATTGCCCACCACTCCAACCAGTCCATTCTAAGGGAGATCGATCCTGGGTGTTCGTTGGAGGGACTGATGCTGAAGCTGAAACTGCAATACTTTGGCCACCTCATGCGACGAGTTGACTCACTGGAAAAGACTCTGATGCTGGGAAAGGTTGGGGGCGGGAGAAGGGGACGACAGAGAATGAGATGGCTGGATGGCATCACCGACTCTGTGGACACGAGTTTGAGTGAGCTCCGGGAGTTGGTGATGGACAGGGAGGCCTGGCGTGCTGTGATTCATGGGGTCGCGGAGAGTCGGGCACGACTGAGCGACTGAACTGAACTGAACTGGCGGTTACGGTCGTTGCGGCGGCGGGGTGGGGGGCGGCGCATGGGGCCGCATTCACCCCTTCTCTCAAATGCTTCAAAGTAAGCTTGCGATCTATGTCCAAACCAAGCTGGGCATAGCCAATTAAACCACATTAAATACAAATCATTTTAAAACTGCCCTTTAAACAACAGAACATGAGGTGCCACTTTGCAATTATCAAATGAACATAACGTTATTTTTTTCAGTTATGAAGAGGCTGAGGGGAAATCGGTAAACGTCGCAACTAGCTGATCACACTGTAAACTGACGGTCTCTTCAGAAGGAAATCTGTAAATTGAAAGCAAGAGCTGTACACATTTTCAAAGTTTTTAAATTATTTAACAAAATTATTGAAAAAAACACTTTCAGCGCAGAGGTGTTCTTTGAGATAATCTGTTTTAAAAATCTCAACAGTTGGGGAATGACTGAACATTGGTATAGCCACTCAGAGCAGTATTATGCAGTCATTTAAATGCTAATCCGGAAAAATACTATGGCAGCATAACACAGATGATAAATTGAAGGGGAAAACAAAATACACTTTTTTAAAAAAATTGCAACTATGCAAAATTATTCAAGAGGAAAATAAAAATAAACTTACTGGGGTAAAAAGTGGTAAGTTAAAATAATTTTAGTCTCCTCCAAGATTCATCATTCTCCGTCCCTTTCCCCTCTCTGCCACCAACCTTCTCCAACTGTCTCCACTTATCTCTCCTTTCTCAGGGACACACATACACACAGTGACCATCTGACAATCCTTGACAAGTCCCTCAAGACTATCTGGTCTTCCAAACCAGGGTCTCAGCCTGACCCCATCCTGGAGAGGCCAAGTCTCTCCCCTTCAGCTTCACCTAGTCACACAAACCTGACAGCTGTTTGCGCTGTGTCCCCTGGGTTCACAAAGTGCATGGGTGGTTTCTGGGGAAGGGAAGGGCAGGTGGGCCATTAGTTAATTCTTCATACAGATACTGCCCCCTGCCAGGCACTGTGATAGTCAGGCACTGTGGATAGAGGAGTCAACTGGGTAGACCTCCCTTCCCCCAGCCTTCCAGAGTAATTGTTTGCAATGAAGTTTAAAAGTAGCCAAATCACTCTTTTACTAAGGTGAAAGTGTCAGTTTTACAGCTTTCTGAGAATGAGAATCTTCCTTTTTGAAGTTCAACAGAAAGCAAAGTTTTTGGTTGGGAAGTCAAGGAGACATGTATCTTTCTCCATCTTGACAGGGGAGCACCTGTCTGGGTCCTTGCATTGGGATTATTCAATGCAGCCACAAAAGCCTTCAGAACTCTGGGTAACTCAGAGCAGGGTTTAAAGGGTAGCGCTAACCTTTTAATACTAACCACAGCTCCCCGCTCCCCTGACATTTATGCAGGCAGGTTCCTGGTCAGTCTTTGAAATGGTCTCCGTAATCCTCTTTGACCAGATAAATCAAAGGCACATCTCTGTGGCGAGGTGGGGAAGAGGTGGAGGGGAACAGAATTCGGTTCAGCACTGCTGAAGGCTGAATCCCGGACCAGGTGTTCCAGTGAGATGGGGGCTCCGAGCGAGCGGGGCGCTTCGATCGCCCCGCCTCACCGCGCCCCTTCCGCGTTTCGGGCTCTCCCCGCTCCCCGCTACCCCTCCCACCCCGCCGCCACGGTCCTGGGTCACAAAGGTTGTTGCCAAGCACCCGGTGGAGAAAAGATGCGGCCAGGGAACAGCCGCCGCCACTCTGGAGCGTGAGGCCCGCGGAGTTCAGCAGGTGAGACCACGGCCCGGATGGTGGGACCGAGCCCGGGGCCCCACCACCACCTCCGCCTCGGCCAGATCCGTCTGGCCCCTGCCCCGGGGTAGGGATCCCCGGGAGATAAGCCCCTCTTCTGACTGGGAGGGGGAGCCTGCCCCTCTTAGGGCCGCTCCAGCCCCTCGGGATCACAGTTCATAAAGACCTCAGCTGCACTTTGACAGCTGTCTTCCCCGTCCTCAGGTGCGGAAATGAAGGGACGGGGTTTCTTGACATGGGAGGAAGGGTATGAAGGGAAAATCTTTGGGGCTAGAAGCAGGTGTTTCCTACTTGGGAGCTCTTAGAGCAACTTGAACAGACTGTCTAGGTTCAACTCCTCCTGAAGTGGATGATGGAGGTTCGTGGCTGGTAGAAGTGAGCAGTGAACTAGCTTTATTTGCTCCTTATGTAAAAGTGGTGGAAGGGACCTGGGATCAGACGCTCTCTTTCATCCCATGTTGGTTCTGCTGAGTATTTCGGCTGGACATTTGATAAAGTCTTTTCCCTCTGGCCCTATTTCCTCTCAAGAGACAAGGAAGAAGGGCTCCTGCACTTTTTTTTTTCCATATCATATATTCAGAGTTAACACTCTCCACCCCCACCTTGCCTTGATGGGGTACCAGAGCAGCCCTCATCCTGGATGTGTGCTCTTCGAGTCAGAATATCAAGTACCAGAAGCCTTTCACAGGCTGTTTCGAACAGATAACTATCCCTTGGTTGTCACTTTCTCATCCTAAGGCAGCCCAGATATTTGAACACAGTATGCACAAGAGCTTGCATACCTCAGGAGAAACATTCCCAGCTGGAGGAAATCAACAAATCTTCTTTCTACTAACCACTGTCAGGGGCAGGTCTTCTGTTTCAAATGTCACCAACAATTCTCTTTTCAAAACAAAATTTCACTGTCTCATAAACTATGGTGAGGGTGTCAAACTTCTTCTGGGCCATTACTGGGTGGTAATTACTGGGTGGCCATTTGCTGCTACCTTTGTGGAAGAATAGTGAAGGTACAGAGAAATACACTTGACGAGAAAGAAAACGGTCTGCTGTGCTCCTCATCATAGTAGGTAGGTGCTGAATAAATGTTACATCTTTCTTGAATTCAGTGAAATCCTTTATATACTGACGATTTCAAAGTAGAAAGATGGAAAGTCCAAATTCTACTTGGGTAAATTTTGAGTTAGCAACATATCCTCTACACCTTTTCATCTTCAAAGAAGAAAGGAAAAAATATCAACCAGTGGGTCTTTCAAGAAAAAAAAAAAAATACCCAGTGAAGTGAAAGTTGCTGTCATGTCCGACTCTTTGCGACTCTGTAATTCTGTATAGACCATGGAATTCTCCTGGCCAGAACACTGGAGTGGGTATCCATTCCCTTCTCCAGTGGATCTTCCCAACCCAGGCTTCGAACCCAGGTATCCTGCACTGCAGATGGAGTGTTTACCAGCTGAGCCACCAGGGAAGCCCAAAAAACACACACATAGGAGAACCAGAAAAATCTTTAAAAACTAAAAAGGGACTGGTCTTGGGAACTTTTTCCCCTCCTGCCTGGTGTAATTCCTCTGAGGTGGTGTATAAGTACCTTAGGGCTCTGAGAGAGCTGGTCACTTTTGTCAAAAGAGGTTCTGATCTTCTGACTGTCCATAATTAAGAATAGTAAAAGCTGAAGTTCCTTAAAGGAACAACGTAAGTTCTCAAACTGTAAGGTGCATCAGACTCCCCTGGAGAGTTTAAGCACAGAATGCAGGGGAACTGAGAATCTGCATTTCTTCCATGTTTCCACAGGATGTTTAAGCTGCCAGTCCCAGAATCATACTTTGAAAACCAACAGTATAAAATACCTGTGATTTAGTCACAAATATCTGGTGAGATAGGCCTGAGCACCCATCCACAAATAATGTCTCACTATGGAATGCCAGCAGCCTCTGCCACCTGAGAGGCACAGATTCTGTCTTTCAGTTCAGTTCAGTTGCTCATTCATGTCTGACTCTTTGCGACCCATGAATCACAGCACACCAGGCCTCCCTGTCCATCACCAACTCCTGGAGTTTACCCAAACTCAAGTCCATCAAGTTGGTGATGCCATCCAACCATCTCATCCTCTGTCTTCCCTTTCTCGTCCTGCCCCCAATCTCTCCCAGCATCAGGGTCTTTTCCAATGAGTCAACTCTTCGCATGAGGTGGCCAAAGTATTAGAGTTTCAGCTTCAACATCAGTCCTTCCAATGAACACCCAGGATTGATCTCCTTTAGGATGGACTGGTTGAACCTCGTTGCAGTCCATGGGGCTCTCAAGTCTTTCCAACACCAGTTCAAAAGCATCAATTCTTCGGCAGTCGGCTTTCTTCACAGTCCAACTCTCACATCCATACATGACCACTGGAAAAACCATAGCCGTGACCAGATGAACCTTTGTTGGCAAAGTAATGTCTCTGCTTTTTAATATGCTATCTAGGTTGGTCATAATTTTCCTTCCAAGGAGTAAGCGTCTTTTAATTTCATGGCTGCAATCACCATCTTCAGTGATTTTGGAGCCCCCAAAAATAAACTTCTGACACCATTTCCCCATCTATTTGCCATGAAGTGATGGGACCACTTGAGCTTTAAGCCAACTTTTTCACTCTCCTCTTTCACTTTCATCAAGAGGCTTTTTAGTTCCTCTTCACTTTCTGCCATAAGGGTGGTGTCATCTGCATATCTGAAGTTATTGATATTTCTCCCAGCAATCTTGATTCCAGCTTGTGCTTCTTCCAGCCCAGTGTTTCTCATGATGTCCTCTGCATAGAAGTTAAATAAGCAGGGTGACAATATACAGCCTTGACGTACTCCTTTTCCTATTTGGAACCAGCCTGTTGTTCCATGTCCAGTTCTAACTGTTGCTTCCTGACCTGCATATAGGTTTCTGTCTTTAGCAGTTATCAACACAGCACAGATCCTAGTACCAAACAGGGCTACTCTTGGACAAATCAATTTCCTCATCTGTACCATGGGTAAAATCCTACCTTCAGAGGCTTGTGATTAGGTTTAATAAAGTACACACAGCAGTTACCAGATTCAATACTTGTCACTATCCTCTACTGCGCTTTATAGAATTACTTGTAGCCTAACAAGTACTGGAATCTGTTCATGAGAACTACAGAGTACGGTAAAGTTAATACTGAGACAGAGATGTGAATTTGAACAGCCCTACCCTCACCAAAAGCATGCTAGGGAAATTCCATGTTCTGATTCCTCTCCTCTAGGACTGTCAATGGCAGGATACCAGCTCTGGTCACCATGGACCCCACTGGATGAGAGCTTCCAATGGCTGCGGCATACAACACCTACCCCTTCTTCCAAGCACCCCTTTAGGGCTTCCCCCTGCTTCCCACATACCCCTTCTGACCTTGAAGTGCAGCTGTGCTTTCAAGAGGTCACTCTAGTCCTAGACAGCCCATTCCTGGAGCCTGGGGTGAGTCCCAAGTTGCCCTGTCACACATCAGAGCTCCGAACCATGAATAACAAGAAAGGGCTGGTCAGGAAGCCTCAGCCTGTCCGCCTCAGTGGAGTGGATTCTGTCTTTGGCAGGGTCATCACGGCTCAGCCACCAAAGTGGACTGGGACCTTCAGAGTTTCAGACAAGTCAGCCTTTTGCAAAATCATTAGCCGGGAGCACCAGTGGCCCACTGGACTTAAGGAACCTCAGATTCAGATGACAGTGACCATGTGCAAACAGATGTTACGCTCCATCCTCTTGCTGTATGCAACATACAAGAAGTGCACCTTTGCCTTGCAACATTCCAAGTAAAGGGTCCCATCTGATCCCTGTTCCTCACACCATGCCTTTCCCTATGTGCCTGAAGCTTACATAGAGCTGTCCCTGTAAAGGAAACTGTGCTCGCCCCAGCTATTTTGCTTTTCAGTCAGGCGGTGACAATTCAGGAGCCCCTCTCCCCCCTTTCCCTCCAAAAATGGGCCAGTGACAGAGCAAGGGAGGAGAACATTTCCACTGTAAAGATGAACAACCATTTGAAAGAGAGTCAAACTAGCACTGACATGTACATGTGATAAAGAATCATTAAACCATATATACCAATGAGCCTACTGTGAACTCATTTCAACACTAAAACCACAATGAGGTGGAGAAACAAAGAATGTCAAGGAAGGAGATTATGGATTCCTATGTACATGAGGATGAAAGGGTCAAAAATGTTTGTGTAGGTCAATGATTAAATAACCTCCCCCACCAAAAAACAACATAAAAACCTAACCAGACACACCCTAACATTACTGGAGAGTATGAAAGTAGGCAGAAATATTAACAAATATTAAATATTAATAGTCTGGCACTGAAATAACAGCAGAAGACATGAAGAGTTCCCCATTTTAGCTGAAGTGTATGCTTAATGTTCTATTTTTAATCAACTACAAGTAATTTTGTAGTATTCTTGTAACTAGACTATAGGTATAACTCAGAATAATGTGGAAATAAAAATTATTTATGCAAAGTTAACTGAGTTGGATGCTGCCCTTTTCACCTTTATCTTATATGTCTACATAACCACCAAAAAATTTAAAATGCAGCCAAACATTTGACTTTCTCTGAGCACTAAAAGAAATCTGTCATTCCTCCAAAAAGTGACACAAATGTGTTTTCATCTCAAATAAGACAGTCCTTTTAATAGGGAACATGTGATTTTAATTCTTATTTCTCGGCACAAACTCCAATTCAGTACCACCTACGAAGGAAATTCCAAAAGGTAGCTGAGGCAGAACTTAGAATTTATTTGAAAACTGGTACAAGCTAAAATTGCAGAATAAATCCAGAGTTTCAAAACTAGCTCCCAAAGCCTAGAATCATGACTGTTCTGCAGCACAGCACTGCCATGTTCACCCAAATAGATAAGTAATGCTACATTCGTCTTTAATATAGTAGACATTAAGCCACCATCTTTAACGTTAGTAGACAATCTGTGAAATCCACAATTGAGTTGATTCAATAGAACCCCCTTTTTAAGGACAAAATAGGATGCTTCCAGTTAGAAAGGCAGACAGGCAGCAGATCTGTAACCCTGAACACAAAATGGTAAGTTGTTGGCAAAGACGGGGAAGGAGCATCTTTCTGTAGTCTAATCAGAGTCATCATCACTCTCATCATCATCACGCTCTTGCTCCTTTTCTCCATCACTTGCTTTATCTTCTTCGCCATCCTAAGAGGCAAAGGAGAATTATTTTAGGTCATCTGAGTAACCCCATGACTTGCAACACTGCTCCCACAGCATGTACAACTGCACTGTTTCACCGTTAAAACCAATGATAGGTTTAAACCATTCTTTTGAGAAGAGAATCAGAGGCTGCCCCATTCTTGTATCATGGCCTTGAAGCCAAGATGATAGACAGAGCCATTTTGATACTAAGGCCATTCAGCAACCCAACCATGTGTGATTTTTAAATAAGCCCACAGCCCTCCAGCACTATAGCATGTATGTGACATAGGAAGAAAATGGGCATTCAGTATAGAATGAAATGTTGGTTAAATTCAAAATACAACAGGAATCCAGCATAAGATTCTCTCTGATCTGCAAAATCTAATCTGAGAGGTGTGCTTAGGACAAAGCATCAAAATAATAGAATACTGTCTGCCTCAAACTTTTTTATGAGAACAAGGTGGAGGTATTCGATACAAATAGAACAGAGAAACATGTAATAAAAGAATTTTTCATACTAAGTGATCTTTTTGCAGCCTCAAATGGCATTACAAATTGTATCCAGAGCAGGGTTCTTAAATCTGAGATTCTCGATATCTATAACCTGCCCAAATTGTAAGAAACTTTTATAAATATATTTTTCTTTGCTTTGAAATCTCAACAGCATCAGGAGTAGCCCAGAAGAGCATAAGAATTACCACTATTATTTTAGTCCTCAGTGATGACAGCTTTTGATTCTGTGCTTTGGCAAACGCCAAAGTTTTGCATATTCAAACAACATGTTTAAATGGTTTAACTCATTCTTCTCAACACTCACAAAACACTTTGACCTCTTCCTATCTCCCCTCTAAAATGGTTTCAGATACGAATTCAGGGAAAATAAGAGGCTATAATGGAAGGGAATTTTCAACTGTATAACATACAGCACAACTTGAGATACTCAAGAGTGATTATAATATTGTGTGTGTGTTTCTATGTTTCTTCTGGCCCTCACAGAATTCACCTAAGTGCAGAAGCCATTTTTAGAGGGAATAAAGATGGCCACAGAAGGAAGGAATTATAAATTCAGGCAGGAAAAGTCCTGCACGTACCTTTGCTGCTTGGCTCTCAGAGACCTGGAATGATGTATCACCCTCACTCTCATTTGCAGTGCTCTCCTGGGAATTCTGGGATATAATCTCTTCACCCTGAATGTGAATGGGACAAGACAAATGGTGGGTTATAATGATCACACATGGGTCTCAAGGGGAGAAAGGCTTAAGTTTATAGGCAAGGCAAAGAAAGTCATTCAAACCTGATCAAACACAGACACCAACCTGTGATCCAGCAGCTGAAGAACTGATCATCAACCCAAGGCTTCTGAGATGCTTATGGCTCTCACACAATATGTAGTTTTACAAAAGATTCTAGTATCTTTGCATTCTAGTATCATACTAGTTTTACAAGACCAGATTGTATTGGTGACTCAGGTAATGCTCAATATGATTCTAAACCTTCTCAAATACCTTAAAGTATGTGAACATGAACATCAACACATCAACTATATACAGGGCTTCCCTGGTGGTCCAGTGGTTAAAATCCTGCTGCCAACGCATGGGATACGGGTTCATTCCTGGGTCTGGGGACATCCCATATGCCTCACACACCGTGCACCACAGCTACTGAGCCCACGTGCAGCAGTTACTGAGGCCCAAGAGCCCCGGAGCCCAAGCTCCACAGTAAGAAGCCACTGTGGTGGGCAGCCTGCACACGGCAACTGGAGTAGCCCCTGTTAAGCTGCAATGAGAGAAAGGCCTCGAGCAACAATGAAGACACAGCACACCCAACGAAAAAAACAAATAAATAATTTTTATAAATTGAATCTAAAAAAAAAAAAAAACCCACACCAATCACAAATGGTCATTTAGAGGCTGAAAGATAGTATACTAAAGTGGTTTAGGAATACCAAATCTGGATGAGGACTGTGTGGACTCAAACCTTTTCTCCACAAATATTGCTGAATGGCAAGTTACTTCACCTCTCTGAGCTTCAATTTTCATGGTAACAAGAGTACCTACCTAATAACACTGAGGTGAAGAAAGGAAGCTAATTCTCTGGGCTTTATTATTTTCATGTATAAATTATGAGACTCAGATATCATAAACATGAATGAGAAGGGCTTGGGCTGTACTTGAAAAATGGTGTTAGACCAAAGAAAGAGTATTGCCCATCAGTCAGACAAGTGACAGAACTAAGAAACGCTTACTTGTTAAAATCAGTCAGAAAAAAAAATCAGCACAGAAAATAACTTCAGGAATAGAACAGACTAGTTTTAGAGTGAAAAAAACAAAACTAAACAACAAAAAAAAGTTTCTCCACAGTTGCAGAAAAAGGTTTTCCTGATCTGCTTCTCTGTCTGAGACCTTTCCTACTAATACATCAATGGTATGTTTTGGTGCCTCTGCTGCTGCTGCTGAGGGGTGCAACCTGCAACCCTTGGGGCCAGGGGCCCAAGAGTAAAGTAACTTTAAGAGCTGAACAGTCACTTAAGAGAAAAGCAGTCGTGAGTATTGAGAGAGTGGAGCTTAGGGCACCTTCCTTAGATACTTTCCAATGCTCTCACAAAGAATAGAAGAGGAGAGAAGGAGGTTATCATTGGTAGGGGCCCAGGCTTACCTGCAAGTCCCGATTTTTAAGATTGCCCAGCCAGAAAGCCTCTCTGCAATTGTTGAGGATAAGCATGGCTTTCACTCGGCAAACTAACAGTTCCAGGGTCTTTTTGAGAAAAGGCACATGTTTGGTGAGTTTTGTGTCCTGGTGAATCTGAATGGAAACAAATGCAACCAATTCATCCGCATTTATCATCATGCATTCACATTTCCTATACAGAAACTTTCGAATTCCTAACACCCTGAACACTGAACAAGAGCATAAGCCCTGCCAGTATAGACCGGAGACATTCCCCAAATAGTAGTCTGATAGAGTACTCTGAAAATTCTCTAAGCCAGGCTTCAACAATACATGAACAGTGAACTCCCAGATGTTCAAGTTGGGTTTAGAAAAGGCAGAGGAACCAGAGATCAAATTGCCAACATCCGCTGGATCATTGCGGAGAAGGCAATGGCAAGCCACTCCAGTCCTCTTTCCTGGAGAATCCCAGGGACGGCGGAGCCTGGTCGCCTGCCGTCTATGGGGTCGCACAGAGTCGGACACGACTGAAGCGACTTAGCAGCAGCTGGATCATCGAAAAAGCAAGAGAGTTCCAGAAAAACATCTATTTTTGCTTTATTGACTATGCCAAAGTCTTTGACTGTGTGGATCACAATTAACTGTGGAACATTCTGAAAGAGACGGCAACACCAGACCACCTGACCTTCCTCTTGAGAAATCTGTATGCAGGTCAGGAAGCAACAGTTAGAACTGGACGTGGAACAACAGGCTGGTTCCAAATAGGAAAAGGAGTACGTCAAGGTTGTATATTGTCACCCTGCTTATTTAACTTATATGCAGAGTACATCATGAGAAACAATGGGCTGGAGGAAGCACAGGCTGGAATGAAGATTGCCGGGAGAAATATCAATAACCTCAGATATGCAGATGACACCACCCTTATGGCAGAAAGTGAAGAGGAACTCAAAAGCCTCTTGATGAAAGTGAAAGAGGAGAGTGGAAAAAGTTGGCTTAAAGCTCAACATTCAGAAAACAAAGATCATGGCATCTGGTCCCATCACTTCAAGGCAAATAGATGAGGAAACAGTGGAAACAGTGGCAGACTTTATTTTTTGGGGTTCCAAAAACACTGCAGATGGTGGCTGCAGCCATGAAATTAAAAGACGCTTACTCCTTGGAAGGAAAGTTATGACCAACCTAAACAGCATATTAAAAAGCAGAGACGTTATTTTGCCAACAAAGGTTCATCTAGTCAAGGCTATGGTTTTTCCAGTAGTCGTGTATGGATGTGAGAGTTGGACTGTAAAGAAAGCTGAGCTCCGAAGAACTGATGCTTTTAAACTGTGGTGTTGGAGAAGACTCTTGAGAGTCCCTTGGACTGCAAGGAGATCCAACCAGTCCATCCTAAAGGAAATAAGTCCCGAATGTTCACTGGAAGGACTGATGTTGAAGCTGAAACTCCAATACTTTGGCCACCTGATGCGAAGAGCTGACTCATTGGAAAAGACCCTGATGCTGGGAAAGATTGAAGGTGGGAGGAGAAGGGGAAGACAGAGGATGAGATGGTTGGATGGCATCACCGACTCAATGGACATGAGTTTGAGTGAACTCCAGGAGTTGGTGATGGACAGGGAAGCCTGGTGTGCTGCAGTCCATGGGGTCGCAAAGAGTCAGACACGACTGAGCGACTGAACTGAACTGAACTGAACTGAGAGTACTCTGAAGAGAATGGTAGCTGTCCTTTAAGCTAAAGCAGCCTAGAAGACATATCACCAACACCTCTCAGTTCCTCATCATAATCTCTCATTGATCAATTATCAATGAATTTACCTAAAATATTCTTGAACACATATTATACTGACATTAATCAATAGAAAGTACCCCTGTTTAGTGGAGGGAGTCCTTAAAATTCCACTAGTCAGCACCTTAAAAATTTAGAAGCAGGGGAGGAAGTGAATGACAGGAACTGGGTGGAAGAATCATGGGCTTGCCAGTGACTTCACAATTCCACAGTTCTGTGTCCCTTCAGACAAAAAGTGACAAGGGCTCAACTGTACACTTTAAGTGGAAAAGTCCATGAATGCTAAAATATTCTCAGAAGAGACAGATCTGTTCCTTGACTAGGAAATAATACAGCTGAGAAGTTCTAAAAACAGCTGCTTTTAGAACTACTTCTCATCTCCAGTAAAGTCAGCACTTCCATAATATTCCTCCTGCCCAGAGTATGGTACGTAGTTACACACCCACCAACATTCTCTCACCAAAGAAGAGGTCCTAGAGGAAACAGGGCTATGGAGTTTGAGTCAAATTGCAGAAATTTCCCTCGAGATGATTACCCAATCTCAGCCAGCAGCTGAGGCTTTGACCAGTCTGATAAACTGCTGTTAGACAGACATAGTCTCAGAAATAAAGACTTAAGAAGGGTAAAAAGGGAAGAAGGCACTGGAGCCCATGGATCTCCAAAGAGCAACCACAGATTAAACCAACAATTGTGACCTGCTTTCCCTCTTACCTTGGAATGCCCACACAGGTGATGAAGCAGTCTCGTGCTCAACTGAAAGGTTTCCAGTAAGCTCAGAACATCTTCCTACAACCAACAACATGCACAAATGCCATATGAAACATTCTCATTTCATTTTATGGGCAAGATATCCTTGCAACCAAGAGTACCAAAGAGGATCAAGCCTCAGGTGCCAGCCATAGATGGATAATCATCTCTTTTTCAAATTGAGGTAGTGCTGATTTACAAAATTTTACAAGTTTCAGGTGTACAACACAGTGATTCATAATTTTTCAGTTTATATGGATTTGACGCTCAACCCCAAGGAGCAATGCTCACTGGCTGTCCTCCCCCTTTCCCTTTCTGAGCTATGAGGGACCAACCGAATATTGTGAGTGTTCTGCACAGTTCAACTTGGTAAATATACGCAAGAAATCATCTCCTGGACTTGCCTGGCGACAGGTCTAGTGGTCAGGACTCCGGGTTACAGCACAGTTTATTGACACAAATGAGTTCTCTTTCCTTTTTTGTAATTCCTGAGACCAGACCCAGAGAAGTACACAGAAACAAATGACACACTAATAATGTGAGGTCCTGGGACTGCAGTAGCATAATAAAATCAGGCTAAAAGAAACAACCATCCTCAGATCTGGAGCAGAAGTCGGAAGGTGGGTCCACTATGGAACATTCAGTCCATCTCCCAGGGCATCTCTGGGAGAGCTGAAGTAACCAGAGGCACCTACGTCAATCTGTGGCCCAGAACCGGGGTAAGTGGGCTATCCCCATGGCTGCCCAGGAGTTGCTGTGGACGTATTTTCTGAACAACTATACAGAGCATGCCTTTGCTCTCTGCTCTCAGTTCTTACCCGGTGTTTTCTAAAACTGAAGTCTAGGAGCGGCATACACTGCTTCAGAAATGCTTCCACAAAGAGACGCCCATACTGAGGAAGAGAAGAGGTAAGCTGGTGAGGACCTCTAGCTGAGGTCTTTCGTGGGAAATGCCCCTGCCTGAGGCAGCATAGCATTTCCCAGACCAGAGTGTTTATTTTCTTTTATATGTAAAAAATAAATCGGAAAGGGTTCAAAAGGTTAATTTAGAGAATATAGCTTAATGCAAAGGCTAAAGAGGCCTGTTACATCCTGAATTAAGCAGACTTACCTACCGCACGCACAGTCAATGTGCAGGGATATTGCTCAGCTTCAGAACAAGGGCAAAGAGAAACTGAGGGGAACTCCAGCTCCCAGAGGACAACTTACTCTCCAAAGGAAAAAACTGCGTAGAGCTGAGGAAGTACATGACCAACTGCCCAATTTACCCATCAGGAAAAGGACTCCCCCTTCTCAGCCATCCCTCACACTGGCACCAGTGGGGGGTGTGAGGAGAGAGGAAGAGAGAAGCCAGGAGACAAGAGTATGGGGCCCCATCTACTGGAAGGAACTGCTGGGAAAGGGGATAAGCATTCTCCCTACTGCCTTCCTTAGCTCTTAACTCAATGTGTTTATCACCAAATCTAGGGCTAATCCAGGATATTCCCCTGGAGGATACCAGAAGGCCAGCTCCCACATCGATGAGGCCACCCACGGGCTTTAAAAAGAGGAATCACCCACTCCTCCTTCCTTCCTGTTGACAGGGAAGGAAAGGCAGGGAGTGACTACTGCTCCTTAAGCCAATCATCCTATTTCTAAGACTAAGTTTTCAAACTCATAGGAAAATTGGCTTCTCTGATTATCCAATTAATATAGAAAAACATATCTATGGTCTTTTCTAGACTACCTATCAGCAGAAATTCTGGAGAGTGGCTTGTGGGCAAAGTATTAAGCAATTCCACTCAGCTGACCCAAAGGAAGAATAAACACTAAAGAGGGCCCAGTCTATTGCTCACCTTCAAACATGCATACAGAACAGGACGACTATCAAACACCTGGAAAGATGAAGGACAAGAAACCAGAGTTGAGCTCTGCTCCTCTGAGCAACCCAGCCTCTTCCCCACCGCGCAAAGCACAGCTGAGTGTTGTACAGACGTCTCAAATGAAGGAGACATATCAACATGTTAACAAATCAGTCACAAAGGAGAATAAAGTAATCATTGTAACTGAAGTTCAAAAAAAGAGGGGAGCGAAGAGGAACAAGGAATCGATTCCAACAGGGGTGTTAAGAAGATGGCACTGCAGAGATCCCAAAGCCTGACGGGAAGCCTGAAGAGAGAGGCAGAAAGGAAAGAAAAACATCCTAAGCTGGGGGAACAGTGTGGGCAAAATCATGGAGTGGGGGAGAGCGGGAGTGTACATGAGGGATAAAGAAGGCATTCAAGTTGGAAGACGGAGACCACGGGGAATGTGTTCAGATTCACGGTGCGGTGAGAGAGCGTGGGGGAATGACAGGGCGAAGGAGTCATTAAATAGTAAATACTATGGCACAGACTGGAAGGAGGAAGGCAGAGAAGGAAAAGACACTGCACAGGAAGCAGGGAAGGTGTTATCCAGGATGGCCAGGGCACAGGGAGGAAGATGGGGGAAGCAGGTGCCCAACAAAGGGTGGGGAGAGGGGCTGAGAGGGTCCATTTTTGAAGTCAGGCCCCTTGGCAGTTTCTGCAGTTAGCCAGTGAGATGGAACAGGGAGCCTCTCCACACTCACCTTTATTAGGTTAATGAGGATACTGAAGTCTCGAACAGCCATGTTCCAGTAGAGGAGCTTCTTTTCATGAATCTGGGGGCAGCCAAATAGACAGGCATCTTTGAATTGCAGCCAAATACTTCTTTTATCATGTTCCCACTAATACAAGGTTCTTGAACTACAGAGCTATACAGAGATTTTAAATCAATTATCCTCCTAAAGAGATGTGGCAACCAGTGAACCCACAAGATGGCTCTGACGCCTGCCTATATAAGGTATCACTTGGAGAAGGAAATGGCAACCCACTCCAGTGTTCTTGCCTGGAGAATCCCAGGGACGGGGGATCCTGGTGGGCTTCCGTCTATGGGGTCACACAGAGTTGGACACAACTGAAATGACTTAGCAGCAGCAGCAGCAGGGTATCTTATTGAGACTTTCTAAAAAGACAACTCCTCTTCAATAATTTAAAAGTAGGAAAAAGCCTCTGCAACATATCCCTGTAGTTTCTCTGATTCCCTAAGCAAGCTCTTGCTCCCAGCAGGCTAGCTCTGTTCTGGTTAGCAGGTTGCCAAGGCCTAGGACCACAGCATATGAAACAGGCTTGTTCACCTCATGCCAGCTCACAAGTTGCAGCTGGGTACATGAGGCTGCAACCAAAGATATTTTTTTCCAGACAGGTCTATGGAGTCCAAGGTTACCGCCAGGAAGTAGCCAGGGAAAACAGCTTAATATTCACTTCCAATTAGAGGAAAGGAAATCAAGAACTCTTTGAAAAAAGTTCTGGATCTCAGTAAGTCAAAGGAAATAGCTTAGAAGAAAATTCTAGACCCAAGGAGAAGAACCACCAGCATCTTCCGAATAATCCAGAGTCTGCTTCCTGAGGTGGGACAATTTGACTCACCTGCTGTGAATCTGCTGCTGTTCCAGCCTGAAGACCTTTCACTGTCTTCTCTAGTTCAGCCATCATTACTCGGAAGAAAATGACGAACGTGGTCCTAGAAGAGAAAAGTATGACACTCACACAATGATGCATTCATCACAAAGCAAGTCCTGGGAAGAAACCAGAGAACCCAAAGTGATTTCCCTTCCCACCTCTTGAAATATGCTTTCACTAGGGTCCACTCTAGGAGGATGTGAGAGCAGGAAGGATTTAGAAATGAGCCAAGAAGACGGCCTGTGAAACCATAGGATTAATTTCATGAAGGGAGAGTGTGGTGGCAGAGAAAGAGCAGGAAAGTAGTGGTCAGAAGATCCAAATTTAAGTTTCTAGTTCCAAGCAAGTTCCCACTCTAAAGCTCATTTTCCTCGTCAGTAAAACAGGGGTAATGATATCTACCTCACAGATTCATCAAAAGGATCAAATAAGATAAGTAATATAAGAGTGCATTATAAACTATAAAGACCATATGAATATCAGATAATCACTGATACTATGAGACACCAAACCCATTAAGTGAGACATATATCGTTAGACATAATAATCACTGTATCCTTCTAAAGGTGGTTAAAATATTGGAAAAATAATTTCACATATAAAGGGTAAAAGCACTGAAAAAAGTTTGGAGATTAAATATCCAATGTTTCTAAAAACTGTAACTACTGAAAAGTCATTCCTCAATAACATCCTTTCATATGGGCTGGGTGAGGGCTGCGTGAAGAGAATTCACAGCAGACATTCTATGTGCTGAACAAATGACTGCACATACCTTCTGTATCAGAACTAGATGAAGAGCAAGGTAGTTATTTGGAACCTACATACATTAGTATGATTCTAACTTAGGGAAAGGACTAGAGGAGAGTACTCCCTTACCTGGTCAGCGTAGGGAACATGGAAGAAGAGGCTTCTTTAGGAGAGTTGATCAGTTCTGGGACAGCAACACCAGCAATCTCCTCTATGGCCTTTAGTACACTGTCTGTGTGTGCCAGGTAGATGCTGCATTGATAGCCATAGGAGTATGAACACATGTTACAGAATTTCTAAATCAAGATTTCTTTCTTGAGACATACCCAGGCACTAAGCTTTAAACCAACTATTAGCAATTATTTTATTAATTTATTTTTCACTATGCCACATAACCTGCAGAATTTCAGTTCCCTGGCCAGGAATTGAACCAAGGGCCACAGAAGTCAAAGTGCTGAGCGCTAACCAGTGGCTCACCAAGGAATTCCCAGCATTTATTTTTAATAAAATAAAGATTCTAATTACTTGTCAGGAGTAAAGGAAATGTTGTCTCCAAGACATAGACATCTTGGAAGTGATGGTTATGTCTTAGATATGGTAGGCAGTAATAAATATCTGACTCAAGGGTTAACAAGGCAGGATACAACAGCAGACTCCTCCACTTCCTCTATGATTTGATTTACTAAAGAACTGACAGTATAAAACACAACTAGAGGATCTGAAAATCCACATATTCTAAGTTACATTAATTTTACACCTATTTCACTGCTTCCAAGTTATTGTCAACCATAATAAATTTCTCAGTTTTTGACCAGACAAGGGATCCGAACAGGGGCAAATGGAAGGCTATTTGGCTTTTGGACAGAAGCTGAGCCTCTTACCCAAGCAAAGCCTGGAGTTGGTCATTAGGAATGCTGCTCCTCTCTTTCTCTCCACTAGGCCACACTCGACAGAGGAACTCTTTGGCCAGGGAAGCTGTTGGTGGAATAAGACAAATTTCATTCATGGAAAATGAACTTCATTCTTGTTCTGCAGTCTTTGGGGGATGATAATTGATCAAAAAGGTTATTCTTTTATATTTACTATGAAGTTCCTAGGCTAACAGACAATTTTGGAAAATAAAAAGCTTTCATGAGTTCCTGCTCTATTAATAGTCCTTCTACCAGAAATAAATTCATTTCTCTAAGACCTAACTTGTCCCACAGACACAAAGAGTACAGGAATGCTGCTGGGCAGTGGGAAGTCCATCTCGGGTACTCTTTGGCAGGCCAATAAACAATAAATAGTATGGACCTCCAAGATTCATATAAAACCCTCCCCCTTTAAGCAACAATAATAATAAAGGTTTTGCATTTTCTTCATGCTTTCTGTGCTGCCAATTAAGATTTATCAGTGAGATGCATTCTAAGAGCAATGTTAAAGATAGTTAAAGAAAAAGATCAAGGATGGGACCAGACTTTTCTTTACACTTAATCCTGATTTCTCCTTTCTGTCCCATTTTATTAACTTAATGGCTTATGTTTTTCTGTCAAATGTCTCAGATACTTAATAACAACAACAAAAAAGGATATGAATAAACAAAAGTTAAACAGGAAATCCAGCCATGTAAACTAACCACACTCAGTTTAAGCCATGTCAGCAGAGCTCAAACATAGCTCCCACTGGGACTATGTCCTTCTTGGTATAGCAAGAGGGCATATCCACAGTGATGGAGAGACTTGCTTGTAAAATTTATAAGGTTCTAGGAAGCCCCAAGTGTACTAATCTATTCATGAAGGAAAAAAGAGGATCCATCACCAATTTGTCTTTTGTTCTCAGTAGGAGCTGTAGATTTCTCCAAAATGACCATCAAAAGTCTAATGAGATAAAGAGCACATTGGAAACTGGGAATGCTGGCATGGAAATTCTGCAAGTAATGGAAGCTCTGCCTGTAAAGAGACAATGAAAAAAAACAAAACAAAACAAAACCATCACAAGTATTACAGATGTGTCTAAATCCATGAGTTATACAAGTCCCCTGAAATGCTTGATGGTCTAAGCAGAATCCTCATTTGCAGGGTGCTTTAGTAGAACCTTCTTTCAAGATCTTACAAAAAAATGTAACTTTGTATGGAGAAACCCAGGGTGCAGAGGCCTGACCCAGTGTATGGGGTGCTGGCATTAAAGAGGGTCATGTATGCCAAGATATTCAAGAGCTAGCCTAGGCCATGCTGACATGTGCAACCCAGGGTAAATTATTTGCTCTTTAAGGCAATAGGCAACACACTGAGTATAATATTTAAATTATGGGTTCATAGGGACAAGGTGAAAGGAAATGATAAGGTAGAGCTTCTGATACATGTATCATATGTGGTTAGCTTTTCGTGTTCTGAAGTAATGGCAGATGAAGAAACACAATTAATCTAAAATCGTAGTTAAAATCAGAGTCAACTACTGACTGACTGGTGGGAAGTCAAACAAATTTAAAAGAACTGTACTGAAAATGAAATAAGGTTCTAAAGGCAGACTGCAGACTCAGTGATGGCCTAGGCTCTCAGGGGAGGTAGGGAAAAGACCAAACGGCTCTGGGAGAAGCTAGGGTAGAGGCTGAAACCATGCTCCTTAGAGCTCCTTCTCATCTCCTGTGCTCTCTTCTTTCAAGATGAAGGAAGTGATAACTGACTGCTACCTAATTATCCAACCCAATTAGGAGACAAAGTAGGTACCTGGATAATCAAGAGTTGACTACAGATGGCTAACACTTTCATCATCGCTAGGTGAAAATGCAAACTGTACAGGATGAAGGATGCATGAGGATTTAGTCTGATTTATTCAACAGTTTCTAAAGCTTCAGGATATATCTGAAGACACATATGAGAAAGCTCACATAAATGAGGAAAAGGCACTGAAAACACCAAGTTATCTCCAAGAAATCTTGCCTGTTTTATTCCTAGGAATTTCTTTAGATAACTCTCAGGGACATGCAGTCCAGCCCACCTGAGCAGCTCCTCCATGGACTGGTCACGCTCTCCTGGCTTCAGTCGACTAGTAAGGATCCCAAGGGCTGAGTATAGTAAATTATTATTTTGAAGTTGACAGAATCCACTCCTAAAGGAAAGTCAAGGAAAGGTAGCTGAGCTCAGTTTCAGAAAGATTATGTGGACAGCATTTAAGTATCCTGGCCACTATTTTGTACATCAATAAATCAACAGAAAAAAAGAACTAAAGTACTGAAAGTACTCAAGTGCTAAATCCAGTCACAGCTCTGAATACCAGACTAGAAGCTGAAGGGCACCCAAAACAGTCTTAAGGATCTAACAGTCCTCCTCCTAGGTTTATTTCCAGGGCAGGGGGCGGGACGGGGGACACTCACTCCATTTTAGAGATAACTGTCAGTCTTCTCAAAAAGAAAAAAAAAGAAAAACCAGGAATAATTTTGTGAAACTGCTTAAATCAATGTCTAATCCATACCAGATTAAGTCAAATCTTGACATTTCTGTCTTCTGATTATCTTTCCTACTATCTCTTCCTTTCCAAGCTAAGACCATCACTCTAGGTGAGGCCCTTGTAATCATCCCATGCATGGATCACACCAACATCTTTTCACTGGTCTTTCTGGCTGCCTCCAGCATGTTGCTGCCAAAAGGATTTTGCTAAAACACTGCTTTCACTATACCATGGATGTGATCCTAAAACTGCAAAATTGCTTCCCTGGACAACATTCAAATTGTTTTGCCTAACCTTCAAGGCCCAGCACAACCTGACCCCTTGGAACTTTCACTCCTCTAGAAACATTTCCGCATCACCAGTGGGAGTCTCTCTTCCTTTCCACAAATTTATTCTGAGGGCCTATAATGTTTTTTGGGTTTTTTTCCTGAATAGCTTTATTAAAGTGTAATGGACATACACTAAACTGCATGCATTTAAAATGCTGAACTTGATCCGTGACTTATATACAAATCAAGAAACCATCACTCCAATGAAAATAATCAACATATCTATTCCTCCTAACAGTTTCCTTGTATTTTTTTGTAGTCTACCCCTCCTTTCATCCTCCCACCCAATGAGAGGCAACCACTGAACTGTTTTCTGTCACTACAAGATTATATGCTTTTTCTGAAACTTATAACTAGAATCAAGTACTACATGCACTTACAGTCTTGGTTTTTATTCAGTATAATTCTTTCTTCATCCATGCTGCTGCACTTAGTATTCTACTAGAGAGACACTACAATTTGTTATCCAGTCACTATTTTATGACATTTGAATTGTTTCCAATTTGAGGATATTACAAATGAAGCTCCAATAAATATTCATATACGAGACTCTGTGCAGACATATGCTTTCATTTCTCTTGGATAAATCACTACTTTTACTGGCAGTAAAATGGTTGGGTGGTATGGTAGGTGTACATCTAACTTTCTGATGAACTGCCAACGGTTTTCAAAAGTGAGTATACCATTTTACAGTCATACCCGCAGCATGTGAGAGCTCCAATTACTCTATATCCTCACCAGCACTTGGCAAGATAAATCTTTTTACTGCATCCGTGCTATAATTTTAATTTGTATTTTCTTAATAACTAACACTGCTGCATATCTTTGCATGTGTTTATTTGCCACTCACATATCTCCTTGATTAAGCGTCTGTTCAAATCCTTTGTCTGGCACTGTTTTTAAGTACTGAGGATGTGATAATGGCTGGTCTAGGCCTTCATAGAGCTCACAGTCCAGCAGGGAAGACAGATGAACAAATAATTATAGTAAAATGTGAGAAGCTTTATCCTAGGAGTATTAGAAAAGAAGTGGGGATGAAAGAGACAGAAAGATTTACCCAGTCTAGGGGTCAGGGAAGATGGTCCTGAGGAACTGAAGTTTAAATCCAGATCTCAAGGATGAGTTAAAAAAGACTGGGGGATCAAGGAAGGTGAAGATCCTGGCAAAAGGATGGGTATGTGTGGAACCTTCCAGGGAAATGCTGAAATTATTTCAGTATAACTGGAGGGCAGAGTGCACCACGGTGAGTAGAATAGCAGGAGTCATATAATATAAGTCCTCAGAAGCTAAGGAGAAGTGACTGAATTAAAGAGAAACCTAATGGCAATTGGAACAAAGTGGGGCTAGGATACGATCAGATTTATGTTGGGAAGATCACTTTAATTGCTGTGTGAAGAAGGGACCAAAAGAGGAAAAGTGGAAGTAGAGAGACCAACTGTAAGGCTGTTCTAGGTCTGGTGAGAGGTAACAGGAGTCTGGAAGCAGTGGAGAAAGAGAGGAAAGTTGGCCATCTAAATGCAATCTAGAAGATAAACTCAACAGGATTTTGTGATCAGATGTGGAACAGAGAAAGGGTAGAGAGAAGGAAAGGGACAAAGAACAACTCCGGGCTTCTAGCTCAGGCAACTGGTGGTGCCATCTGTCTCTCCAGGGAAAGCTGAAGGAGTGGTGGCGAGGATGAAACACGCTTTGGATGTGATAAATCTGAGCTATCAATGACACAGCTATAAGGAAGAGCTGAGTAGGCAGCTGGGAGTTAAATGCCTGTAGTTCAGAAGTTAAATTTTAGCCCGAATTTAACCTTGGCTGATCCAACCAGTTCATTCTAAGGGAGATCGATCCTGGGTGTTCATTGGAAGGACTGATGCTAAAGCTGAAACTGCAATACTTTGGCCACCTCATGCGACAAGTTGACTCACTGGAAAAGACTCTGATTCTGGGAAAGGTTGGGGGCGGGAGGAGAAGGGGACGACCGGGAGTGAGATGGCTGGATGGCATCACCGACTCTGTTGACATGAGTTTGAGTGAACTCCGGGAGTTGGTGATGGACAGGGAGGCCTGGTGTGCTGTGATTCATGGGGTCGCGGAGAGTCGGACACGACTGAGTGACTGAACTGAACTGAACTGAACTGAGACTGCCCAGGAAACCTGTATGAGAACAGAGAGGCCAACACCCAGCCCTGAGGAACAGAAGCATGTAAGGGACACACCTCCCTCATTTCTACCCTTGTCCGAGCCGTGCCTTAATGTTTCTTCCTTTACCTCCCCAAAGCCATCTACCTTCCAAGGGCCCCATGAAGTCCCATGATTTCATGAAGGCATCCCTAGACACTCTGGCTTACATTGCCTGCAGCTCTTTACCACACAATCTGGAATTTATCTACAACTTGTTGAGTAACAACTTCTTACAACATTCTCTCTGGTGCTATTAGGGAAAGGGTGCCACAGCGAACTAGCCAAGAATCAGATGGCTAGATTTGTTATAGGTTAGAAAAGAGGAAGTCATCTGATTTTCAAATGAGTTAATAACAGATGAAGTGTGCCAAACCAAATTAAATGATGCAGACAAAAACACTCCAGAAAGAGTAAGTGTCATACGGACATAACCTTTTGGAGTCCTTTTCTTCTTTTCTACACCTCAGTGCCTTGGTAACTGTCAGGTAGAAGCAAGAACATTCTTGATTATCTCTACCTACCATACTTGCCACATACTCACCAAGCAAAAAGCCCATGAAAAATCTGCAGTACCCTCAGATAGCAGGAAGACATTGTGTGGTACTCCTGACCTTTAATTCCAGGTCCATCAACTACACCATGATTCTCAGCGGTTAAGCACTACAAGGGAAAGGTGCTTTTAAGATTGTTGCTTTAGCAATTGCCCTCATTTTTCTTTAAGATTTTTCAGCGAAAAATGAAATCTCTTGTTCATTTAGCAATTTCTAAGTCTCTATAATGATAAGACAGGCTTCTGACCTGAAAATAGTTGTGAATGTTCTCCAGATGGTTACACATGGGGTTCAGTAGTTGAACAACCCTAAACACAATTTCTGAGGCAGATCTCTGGTGGAGATGTGAGAATCCAATATTCCGGTTTCCTTTGCTCTATAATAAATTCAGAGTTACTAGGGAAGAAACTGTTGGATAACTTCTTTGAAACTAAGAGTCTGTATGGGGTTTAATCAAACCTTGTGCCAGCAGGTAGAGTGAAAAGATGAAACTAGGGATATATTTTGACAGAGGAAACTCAACTCAATCTTCAAATTACCAACAGATTGGCTTTTATAAAGTGCACAGTGTTTGAGAGGGGACTTCTCTGGTAGCTCAGCTGGTAAAGAATCTGCCTGCAATGAGGCGACCAGGTTCAATTCCTGGATTGGGAAGATCCCCTGGAAAGGGACAGGCTACCCAATCCAGTATTGTTGGGCTTCCCTGATGGCTCAGATGGTGAAGTATCCACCTGCAATGAGGGAGACCTGGGTTCATTCTCTGGGTTGGGAAGATCCCCTGGAGGAGGGCATGGCAACCCACACCAGTATTCTTGCCTGAAGAATCCTCATGGACAGAGAAGCCTGGCAGGCTACAGGCCATAAGGTCTCAAAGTCAGACACAATTGAGCAATTAAGCACAGCACAGTGTTTGAGAAGTACAAACCCCAAATTACTAACGAGATAAAGCTCACACAAAAATAGAAATCATTTAGTCTAATAAGAATGTAGACCAAATACGAAATTCAAGAAGAATCAAGTAACTGGATGTTTTAAACATTTACACCTAAAACTTCCACATTTTGCTGTTCCTACATCCATTTGCTTTCCCAGATGCTACACGCACTTGTCCACTAGATACACACTTGAGCTTGTGGACTGTTCTAGACAGCTAACTACTACGCTGAGCCTTGGACAAGGGCTTTTCGGGAGGGTATTAAAACCAAAACACAAGCAAAGAACAGGATTCAGGAATTCTCAGGGCATTTGGAAATACATCTTCTGTTTTGGGCGACTTTTTGTTTTCTCAGTTTTAGAGTTCCTTTCAAAAGCAAGGTGACTGTGGGCTGGCAGCAGGGCTACCACCACGCTACCCAAAAACGGTATCAGAGAAACTGACAACTTATTCACTACTAAGACCTCTTTGTTTCCAAATCCACAGGACAGGCCCTGTGCTCCTGTCTGTATTAACCTTGAGGAAGGGGACTCTCCTGGCCACAGGTGTTAACATGTTGTCCAGCTTCTGGGCGAGATCTTCCAGTAAGAAAAGCAGTTCAGGGGGCTGAAGTTGCACAACTTCTGCAGCCTGTTTCAAAGAAGAAGGAAAGAATAATTCCCAACATGCTCTAGCCCATTGGGGGATACAGTTCATGTTTTTACTGTCTACAATGTGTAAAGAATCTGATCATTACCAAAAGAAAGGGGGGAAATTCCACCCCCTCACATAAATGGCTGTTGTGCTCTGTCAACAAATCAAAGTCATGCATTTCCTAAGTAAAACAAAATCTAAAATTATTAAATAGGAATGAGGCAGTATAGTTTTAGAAGACACACTTTTTCTCTAGAAATAAATGCCTCTGGTATATCCTTCCAGCTACGGACCAGTGATGCCTTTCCTAAATACCTTGGGATTAAAAAAAAAAAAAAAAAAACTAATTCAAGGAAATTTTGCTTTTCTCTGTTCAGTAAACAATTCTTTCGCATTTTCTCTCCCTAAAATGTTTCACTACTATTAAGATAAGACTGGCAGAATCGTTATAAATGCATTGCACTACCAGAAACAGAATGGGTCCAATGCAGTCTAACTTCAAATTTTTCACTTAACCGTACATTTATGGAGAATCTCCAAGTACAGGTTGATATAAAATACTGAAAAAACAATCAGTTCAGTTCAGTTCAGTCGCTCAGTCGTGTCCGACTCTCTGCGACCCCATGAATCACAGCACGCCAGGCCTCCCTATCACCAACTCCCGGAGTTCACTCAAACTCATGTCAACAGAGTCGGTGATGCCATCCAGCCATCTCATTCTCTGTCGTCCCCTTCTCTTCCCGCCCCCAACCTTTCCCAGAATCAGAGTCTTTTCCAGTGAGTCAACTCATCGCATGAGGTGGCCAAAAGTATTGCAGTTTCAGCTTTAGCATCAGTCCTTCCAATGAACACCCAGGATGATCTCCTTTAGAATGGACTGGTTGGATCTCCTTGCAGTCCAAGGGACTCTCCAGAGTCTTCTCCAGCACCACAGTTCAAAAGCATCAATTCTTCGGCGATCAGCTTTCTTCACAGTCCAACTCTCACATCCATACATGACCACGGGAAAAACCATAGTCTTGACTAGACGGACCTTTGTTGGCAAAGTAATGTCTCTGCTTTTTAATATACTATCTAGGTTGGTCATACATTCTTATAAAAACACACATTCTTATAAAAATCTATGGCAAAAATCCATACCATTTCTTATAAAAAATTTTTTTAACCTGGAAAACCTCTACCTTCTGGTGAAATCCCATATCAGAAAGTACCTTCTCTATGTAAATGTCCTCCACTTTCAAGTTCATTATAAATACCATTCTCTCCTCAGAGTTTCACTGGTACTTGGTTCAGATCATCCACATAGCATGTACTATTGGTTGTCTGCTTCCTTTATTAGATTATGAGCTATTTGAAGGCGAGCATCATGCTGTATGTACTACTGAATTGCAAACGTCTAGGTGAGTGGCAAATACAAAAAACTGACTCAACAAGTATCTCACGGACACCGAACAAATATCATGAAAAAGTGAAAAGAAAACTGAGTAACTATAAACCAAAATAGTGCTGCTTTATAAAAGTAGTCCAAACAGCTGGTTAATAGTAATCTAAAGCAAGGATCACACCATTAGCATGATCTTCTGTAATGTCTAATGTACTATAAAAGAAAAAAAAAACACCAAAACTTAGATTTATAAACATCAAGATGATGAGGATAATTATTCATCTACACTTTCACATATAAAGGCTTTGGAAGCCAGAGTCCAACTTTTCCCAGTGTCATGGTGTTTTCTGTGAAACAGGAAGAGAGCTGAGGAACTTCCTAAAAAGAGATTAAGTTCTGGGACCTCAGTTCTGTCACTTACTTCAGTGTGCATTTCAGTATCTAAGATGAACTTGGTCACAAGCCCACAACGCAGAATAGAGAAGACCTCAATGTCCAGCTCTCGGAAAAAAACGTGGTAATTCTGTAATGACACTGATGTCTTTTCTTCTTTCCCTTTGAATTCCTAAGAAGTACAAGTAATGAACAGAACAAGGCTTCTATATTAATCTAATTTTAAATGAAGGTTTCAAAGTGCAGTTAAGCATTTACTTTATACAAAAAATGACACTTCATTACATTCTTTTACTAAGGTCTCAAAATATTCCTGAGACAGAGCACCCAGTGTAACACTGAGATACAGGCTGCACATCGAGACTCATGATTGGTATCCACTTAGGGATTAACTATTAGGCAAATCAAGGCACTATGGTGTGGACCAGAAAACTGTGAGCTTAGGGACCAAAAAATCTGGCTTCAAACCCTTGCTCAAGCACTTATTAGCTGTATAATAAGTTACAAGTTATAATTAGTTGAACAAGTCACCTACTCGCTCTAGGTCTTAAGTTTTCTCATCTATTATATACAGGTATCAACACTAAACTTGATTTGGGGAAGATTAGAGGAGTTATACATAACAAATACTCACTAAACAACTGCTAAAGAACAGAAATAACTGGGATCCATGTCGTTTAAGCAATCTGACAAACCAACTCTGTCAGTGGTACAATTATAGGAAATTGTTAAGTATCTGTATTAAGAAACTGTATTAAGCATTTCATGTTATCTCAATTCACTGAGAAGGGAATAATCTGGGATCAGAAGATGAAAAAAGGCTAAAAGAAGTATATTTAGAATACATCCAAAGACAGAATTTGATAATTGCTATGAGATAATTCAAAGTACTCCTGGGGTGCAAAAAAGGGAGTATTATGATGAAAAAAATAATGAGAAGAACCAGTGTGTGGTAGTGACAAATATTTCAAGTCTCACCCAACCTCTGCTACTGAGAGAGTCACTCCAAGGCCTAGCAGAGTTTGTTCACCTCTCCTTTCAATAATTTTTCTCTCTGTAAAATGCATAAGATAATGCTGCTGCTGTTAAGTCACTTCAGTTGTGTCCGACTCTGTGCGACCCCACAGACAGCAGCCAACAGGCTCCACCGTCCCTGGGATTCTCCAGGCAAGAACAATGCCCTTGCTAATCTCACTGGGTTATTACACACCATCATGGAGACCCATCATTCCAATACCTTTTCCTGCTGGCTCCTCTCAGCTGGTGTAGGGTCACATTCTGAATTATCCTCCTTTGAAAGCACATCAGGGGAGGATGTTTTGCTGCCATCTGCTTTTCGTTTCTTTCCTCCTTATGTTTCAAAAGGAGAAAAGTAACTGAAATAATCAGTAATCTTGTTTGCAAAATATCACTGCCTTCAAGAAACAACCTGCTAAAGACTACCTAGAGATGAAGAAGGTTAATTTTATAACCCGAAGTTACAGTTCATTGATAACCATGCTAAAGAAAGAGTTCAGTAATATAATCTCTCCCATTACTGATGCTTTGATGCACATAACCTCTAAGTCAACTCAACACAACACATAGGAGGACACGGAATAAGAGGAAAAGAAAGTACCTGTCTTTCCTTGCATTCTGATTTTTGCTGAAACGGCAGTACTGGTATGAGGTGTTACTTCTAAAGTTTCCAAGTCAAAGTTTGCAAGGGGAGGAACATAGTCTGGGGTGACTGAAACAGAGAGCAGGAAGCTCTATGTATACCAACCATACACCACCATTAAACTTGAATGATAATCACCCAAGCAGCTAAAAACTATTTTCCAGAACTACCAAGCATGAATGACTATGTATCAGATGCTTGCAGGTCATCTGACACTAACCATTTTGGCACAGTAAAATGGCCAAAGATAACTTATAGAAATACTGCATTAATTGATTATGGTCAACTAACATAAAATCATTCTAAATAGAGATATAAAGTATCCAAACAGCTAAGAACTAAAAATAAACTTACACTGAAAATCTAAAGATATTAGCAATGTCTGATCACATAGTAGATGTTTTACACACAGTTATTTAGATGAGAGCCTGAGGGAGGCTCTGTGTTTTCCCCAGAAAATCAAGCTAGAACTGTAAAACAAGTTTTCTTAATGGTCGGAGGGTATCAAGAGGCCTCTCAGCTTTACTCCTGATGATGTTCAGGAAGGTAAAGGGCACAGGAAGTTTGACATCTGAAGAGCAAAGTAGTTTACAAAAGCCCAACCAATGTTTTGTATCTTATCTTTTCTCAAACACCAAGGTCTCCTGGAGAAAACAATGGGAGTAAAACGGCTGTATTCATTTTTTAAACTTTCTGTTGAGCAGACATTTTCTTGGCCCACATGAATTAGGGGCAGCTATCACTGAGTCTGGCTTACAGGCTGTCTTCTATCTCCTCACTATTGCCCAGCAGGGTTCCCAGCCGGGACCCTTCCCTCACCCGCCAAGTGCTTTTCCAGGAGTTGCTGCAGTTCTACAATGTGCTTTAATCGGGTGAGCACCTTCCCCTTCATCTCGGGCAACTTTTGCCGACAGAAGGCATTTACAACCTGTAGAAGTACAAATCATATCTGTGAACTGTTCAGATTTTAACCTCATTTGCATTATTCAGCAAGGGCTAAAAGAGCCATTCAGTGAAAGGATCTGTGAGCCTAGTGAGCAATGTCAAAGTCTCAGCAAGGTGCTGTGGAGAAAAAAAGCCCTGGGCCAATACAGGAGGATCTAACTTTTAATACCATTTCTACTTATTCCTAGTTAAGTAACAAGGCAGAACTTGTTACTTAACAGAAGTTAAGTAACTCTCTGTAGCTGGAGAGTACAACCTTTGGTGAAACAAGTCCAAGGTCTCCTACTTACTAGTTGTGTGACCTTGGCCAACTCTTGACCCTTTCTGAGCTTCTATCTCTTTAAATATAAAATGGGAATGCAGTTGTGTGGATTAAGTGCGAATAAAGAAACTAGCCCAGCATTTGGCACATGGGTTTGATAAATTTTAATGACTTTGAACTCTCTGTACAAGCAATTTCATATGTATAAAACAAGGATAGTAATACCTACCCTGCCTGTACCATAATACAGTTGTCAGGATAAGAGATCATTCAAGTGAATAAATATTCTTAGAAACAATATGCATGAGAAAGGAAATGTGATATAGATATAAGATGTTATTGTTATTTTCAATATATTTCATTATTATTGTGCATTTCATTAAGTACAAATATATTCTAAAGGATGGTGAAAACTATCTTCACTTGATCTCACTAAATCGAAATATTAAGCGCATACCTATAAGGAGGAACAGTATTTTCACAGTGGAGAAGGTGAAGTTATTCCATGCAGGAAGCAGAATAGTGTGAAAAGACTTGGAAGCAGTAAAGCATGGGCACCATTAAGTGAATTCTAAGCATTTTGATTTGGCTACATCAAGAGGTACATGTGATTAAGGAAGGGTGGGACACATCGCTAAAGAGACACACAGGGGTTAGAGGCTGGTGGACAATTTTTAAGGAGTCTCATGGGAACCAAGAAAATAGTTTCCTTTCTAGAGAAATTACAGACAGTAGATGAAACGTCCCAGTAACTCTGCTCACCTCTCGGAACCAGTTGAGAGTAAGAAATATGAGTGAACACAGGAATGAACGTTCTTTAACAGACATGGACTGGAGTCTCTCTCCAGGCTCCAGGTCAGTGAGGAATATAGGACAATCTGAAAGAGAAGAACAAACATTTCTAATCTCTTTTAGTTGAAGTCAACAGAACCTGAATGATGCCCCCAGAGCTAGGTCTCCTTCTACTTATTTCCCCCTTTAATGAGTATTTGAAGGTCAAGTTTCAGTTAGTCTCAAAAATACCCTCATACCATACAGCATCAACAAATATAATTTAAAAGTCTCTGTGAAGTTAGGAAATTCCCTCCCTTCCCTCCATAGGTACCAATGTACCAGTTCCCTAAGTTTACCAAAGAAAGGTTACAAAGAAGAAAGAATCTGATAACTTCATTCTATACCTAATAAACCGTCAATCTCCTCCAAATTTCCATTATGTTGTCTGTCCACACAAAGTCTCAGTAACCGGAAATAGGGAGCCAGGCATAACGGAGAAACCAATCTGGGAAGGAAAATCCATTTCTAGATCACAGTTTATAGACATATTAGTCCATGTTCATAGAGAGCCAGATCTTATAATTAACAAGTTTTACCCAAATAAATGTCTACTTTTAAAAACATGACAAGGAACATAGTGGATGCTCAGCAAATAAATAATGAACTGAATAGGAAGAAGACACAGGTAAGAGTGAAATGTCCACGCATTAAGATAAAGTACAGGTAACACGGAAGGAAGGCACACGACTGGCAAAAGTAGACAAACATATTCCCAGGTGGGAAAAAGGAACAGAAACAAAAGGAGCCTCGCAAAGTATCTGTTGGCTGTCATGAGCCATTGCAAATCCCAATCCCAGGATCTGGGAGAAAACAAGGAGTCTGATCCATTCTTGGTAATGCATCCAAATACCACCTGTCTTAGGAGAAATCCTTTTCACTCAAGTTGCCAACAGATTACAAGAACTGTGACATTCCTTGTGAACAAGAACTATGGCATTCCTTGCGAACATTCAACATACCAACAGAGGTTTTAGAGAAGAAAAAGTATACTGACTTTTGGTCTGATTCCTGCGAAGGCAGTGTACTCCCATCTTTCACAAAGTCCTGAGAGAACAACAGTGGCAGGAGGTTGATGACAATCCCATCACAACTATCGTAGTCTTCTAGTCCGTAGAGTGCTTTCACAGGAAATGGATAATCACTGTGAACAGAACCCAGAATCTGAGGTCCCAGCATCAGGGTATGGCAACTCTATAGGAAAAACCACTAGAACAAACCAATCTTCTCTATTATGAGGAGAAGTGAGAAAGAACAAGTGGGGAATCTTCTACCAATCCTGGAGCTGGGACTGCTGGGGTGTTGGGGTTGGGAGGAGGGAAGCTGGAGGAGTAAGAAAGACTTGGATGAAGTCAAAGACATTCTGAGATTGGTACCAGCTATCGACATAACTAACAAAATTTCTTTATCAATATAACCATATCAGTGCGTAAACAGCACTTACCCTTCTGGAACAACACAGGCATCCACCACAAACGCATCTTGGAAATCATTAAAGATGGTCTCCCCAAGCCATTCCTTCAGGAAGCAAACAAACAAAAAGGTCTGTGTAGCCCAGGGTGTACATCCTATAAAGTCCTAAATAAACTTAACCTTTCTGAAGCCTGTTTCCTCATTTCTGAAAAGAAAATAACAGTGATACATACTGCACTATTCTGGTGTGGAATAGACATAATACATGAAAAATGCTTAATACAGTGCCTGGCACATAATAGATGATGGCTTTTAACAACATCATTAACCAAATGATCATGATTCTCACTCTTAGTATGTGAACGAGGTCTCAGAAGAGAGGCCTGGGGCAGAGTGAGTCAGAACAGCTTTCCCAATTAGAATATGGGAAAACTCACAGGCAGATCTATTTTTGCAATACAACAGAGAGAAGGATTTGAAGAATGTATAGTAAAGCAGCCCTTGAGCTTCACTGTTTTAAGAAAAGATACTTGGCCTCACCAGGGCTTCTGGAGCCAGCCTCTTTCCATGGATAAGGTTGGCAAATTCATCATAATAAAGTCCAGAGGCCTGAGGAGACTGCTCACTGCAGGAATGAACCAACTGTAGCAAGGAGGTCACCTGAAAACAGTCAAAGAAAAAGAATGGACCAGTCCTTGAGTTGCTGATGCCTCCTAATTAAAAACTATTCACCCCATTCAACAATAAGTTTTTTCCTTTCCAACTGCATTGGCAAAGCTCTCATCACCACCTCTCACCTGAGGTTTCTCCTAAGCCTCCTGACCAATCCTTTCTTTTCAATCTTATCTCTTTTCCAATCCAGACACATGAACCAGATTAATTTCTCTAAAGCAAAGTTTGGATTATGCCATTTCTATGCTAAAACCCTTAAGGACTACCTCTGTGTAAAAATTAAATCAAAATCTTTTGATTCACATTCAGAGCACTCTGTTTTCTATCTCCACACTAGCTGCATCTCCAGCTCTCCAATTATACACTTACTTGTCCCTACGCTCTAGTCAACCTGTTACTCATCAAACATGGCCCACCAATTTTGCTCTCTAGGAATTTACAATTTAATTAGGAGATCAGATATAGAATTAAAATACAACCCAAGCCAGGGGATTTTAAAGGTCAAAAGAGTCGTATATATTGCAAAATCTGTGAGTTCAGGAAAACGTATTTTGAAACAAGAAGCACTCTTTGCTAAGGTGACAGTTGTTCAGTTGCTTAGTCGTGTCCAGCTCTTTGTGACCCCATGGACCACAGAATGCCAGGCCTCCCTGTCCTTCACCATTTCCTAGAGCTTGCTCAAACTCATGTTCACTGAGTTGGTGATGCCATCCAACCATCTTGTCCTCTATCATCCTCTTCTCCTCCTGCCTTCAATTTTTCTCAGCATCAAGGTCTTTTCCAATGAGTCGGCTCTTTGCATAAGGTGGCCAAAGTACCAAAGCTTTAGCTTCAGCATCAGTCCTTTCAGTAAATATTCAGGACTGACTTCCTTTAGGATTAACTGGTGTGCTCTCCCTGTAGTCCAAGGGACTCTCAAGAGTCTTCTCCAACACCACAGTTCGGAAACATCAATTCTTTGGCACTCAGCCAACAGTGGCCAGAAGGAATTTCTCAGCTATTCATAAACATATCCAACTCCAAGACAAGAACTCACCTGGGTGCACTGCTCACTGCTCAGGTCTCCACTCCCTGGGGTCAAACTGGAAGATCTACTTCTAAAAACAAGTTATTTTAGATTCACATCTGTAATATTTTGCAACAACCAGCAATAAACTTTTAAAAATTGCCTTCCCTAAGATTAGGGTGGAGAGGAAACAGAATGAAAGCACAGCCAAGTATTTATTAAGGCCTTACAAAAGGTGGACTAGAGCAACTGAGGGCTACCTTAGATTTTCTTTAAGTGTACACTAACTAAACTAATGAAAATCATAGAGCAAGCACCTGGCATTATTCTATTCAATGCTCTCAACAACTCCATGAAGTAAATACTATTAATATCTTTACTTCACACATTTGAAACTATAAAGGCACAGAAAAGTAAAGTGACTTATCCAAGATCATTCAGCTAAGAACAATGGAGCCAGTATTTGACCGCTGGCAAGCAGTATGGCTCCAGAGAATGAACTTTTAACCAGTATACTATGCAGCCTCTACAGATTACTAATGCTAACTCTAAGGATGTTTCTTGAGTTCCGAGGAATTCATGACAAATCCTTTCCAAGAAGTATGAACTGAATTTCATGACTTCACAACGGTAACAACATATCAAGCCCCAAGCTTCTATTAGATGCTACAATTGTGGAATCAAAGAACTAGTACTAGGAGGGAAAATCCACAAGAAGACTTTACTTATATCACAATTAAAATAAATTAATTAATTAAAAAAAAAGAAGACTTTATTTATATCAAACGAGGTGTTCCAGACAAGAATAACACAGTAATGGAGAAACCTGTATTGTCTAATGCTTAAGATTGGAGCAGATGCAAAAAAATAAAGCATCCCAGGAGGATCAAGGTTCCCCTTTTGTGGAAACATTTTCTAAAACTTAATTTCTTAGCAATCCCTAGTTTTAAACAATGAGAATGTAATGACTATGATCACAATTCTGCAAAAATTATAGGTAGCATAAACAGTCAAGATTAAAAAGAACATGGAAAAGTAACAACAAACATTTGCTAACTTCTATTATTGTTTTAATTTTTCTGTTATAATGATGTCTAAACAACATAACACTTTATTTTGTAAGACAGCAACTCAATTAACTGACCATGAGCCACAGAAATCAGAATTTCCGTACATACCTATCTGCTGCCATGATGCCAGCCATGGTGACAGCACCAATAATACCAATAAGCTTGTATTTGAATACGGTGCTAGACAGCTGTTTTCGTATCACCAGGTGCATGTCATCCTGCAAGGAAATAATGGTGATGATGTTGGAATGGTACAGCAAAAGAGTCAAATATTAGTACCAAACAACCAGAAAAGCAAGGTTTCTATCATTTATTAACTGTGTGGTCTTTGATGAGTCATTCAATCTTTTTGAGTCTCAATTTTTTTCATCTATAGAATGAGAAAGGTTTTGCAAGGATCAGAGACCAAATTACAAAAAATTCCAAGAAGAGAGGCTGTCATATGGTAGACATTCAATAATAATAGCTATTACTGTTACTGCTGGGATAGTTGCTTTTATATGGATAATGTGAATTATCATGTCGTTGGCCTCTCGGGCAAAAGTAATCAAACAGAAAAGAAAAGTGGTTAAGAATAAATTTAACAAAGGAGGCAAAAGACTTGCACATTGAAAAAACTGCAAAATATTACTGAAATAAATTAAAGAAGACCTAAGTAAAAGGAAAGGTATTCCATGTTCATGGAACTAAAGACTGAACACTGTTAAGATGACGATATGCTCATTCAATGTAATCATTTTTAAAATTCTAACAGTATTTTAAAAATATTTCTTTTTTTAGGCTGCACCAGGTCTTAGTTGTGGCTTGCGGAATCTTCACTGCGGCATTAGGGTTTCTTAGTTGCATCATGAGGTATCTGGTTCCCCAACCAGGGATCAAACCTGGGCCCGCTGCGTTGGGAGCTCAGAGTCCTATTCAGTGGTCCACCAGGCAAGTATCTCTAACAGCATTTTTTACAAAAATAGAAAAACCTATACTAAAATTCATAAGGAATTTCAAGGGACCCCAAACAGCCAAAATAATATTGAAAAAGAAAAAGTTTGGAGAGTCCACACTTTCCAATTTCAAAATTACAAAGCTATAGTAATCAAAACATGCTACCAGCATAAGCACATTCAGACCAATAGATAGAATAGATCGTAGAAATAAATCCTCACACATATGGTCAACTGATTTTCCACAAAGGTGCCAAGACCACTCAATAGAAAAAGACAAACTATTCAACAAAAGGTGCTAGAGAAAACTGGATACCCACACACACAAAAATGAAGTAGAACCCTTACCTTATACCATATATAAAAATTAACTCAAAGTGAATCAATGATTTAAATGTAAGAGCTAAAACTATAAAATTCTGACAAGAAAACTTGGGGGTAAATTTTTCATGACTTCAAATTTTGCAATTTTTTTTTAAATGAGCATGACACCAAAAGCACCAGCAACAAAAGAAAAAAGATTGAGTGCACTTCATCAAAACTGCACCAAAGGATCAAGACTGAAAAGATAATCACAAAAAGGGAGAAAATATTTTCAAATCATTTATCTGATAAGGGACTAATATCCAGAATATATAAAGAATTCCTACATGTCAACAACAAAAAATAACCCATTTAAAAAGTGAGCAAAATGGGGAAGGGCATGGCAATCCACCCCAATATTCTTGCCTGGAGAATCCCTTGGATAGAGGAACCTGGCAGGCTATAGTTCATGAGGTCGAAAAGAGTCCAACATGACTGAAGCGACTTAGCATTCAAGGGCTACAGATCATTTTCTGAGCCATATCCTTTAATATTGGAGCCCCTATCGGTTGGAAGAGGTTGATTACATCGTGACCAGACTATAGGCACAACATAAGCTGCTCCATCTTATACAATTCTGAGAGTTCATCTCAAGGAAATAGGAACAAATTGACCCTGGAAGTGAAGATTAACTGTACTTAAAACAACCAAGATGACACTGGTCGAATCACCCATGAACTATTTCAAGATGACTGTCAGAGATGACTGTACTCCTCTGCATGTAGCCACCCCTCTCCACCTGTGTATTCTTGAAATTCCCCTTTAAAATCTCTTGCCTTCTGATCAGCAATGGGGATTTGGTTCTTTGGAACATGAGTCCAGCTTCTCACCAGGATTGTCAACTTTCCCAATAAAGCTATCTTTGCTTTTACCCAAAAAAAAAAAAGTGAGCAAAAGGACTCGAATAGACTTTTTCTAAAGAAGATATACAAGAACCAATAAGCATACAATAAGATGTTCAACATCATTAGTCATCTGGAAATTAGAAATTAAAACCACAATGAGATACCACTTTACACACACACTTATCAAACAAGTGTTGATAAGGATGTAGAAAAACTGGAACCCTCTATTGCTCATTAGACTGCAAAATGGTATAGCCACTATGGAAAAGTTTTGTGGCTCCTCAAAATGTTAAACGTAGAATCTTCATATGATCCAGAAACCTCACTCCTAGGTATATACCAAGTATATACCAACTGAAAACAAGGACTCAAAAGAAATACTTGTACATCAATGTTCATAGCAGCATTCTTCAAAATAACAAAAGGTGGGGAAAATCCAATATCCACCAAAGGATAAACCAGTTACAGTCTATATATACAATGGAATATTTAGCCATAAAAAGCAATAAAGTTCTGATATATCCTACAACACAGAGGAACTGTGAACACATTATGCTAAGTGAAATAAGCCAGACACAAAAGGACAAACATTGTATGACTATTTAAATGAAGTACCTAGATCACACAAATTCACAGAAAGTAGGTAAGAGGTTACCAGGGTATAGAGAAAGGGAAATGGAGCGTTATTGCTTAATGGGGATAGAATTTCTATTTGAAAGAAAAACTCCTGGAGACAGATAATGGTGATGGTTGCACAACACTGTGAATGTACTCAATGCCACTGAACTAGATAATTAAAACTGGTTTAAAACAGTAAAATTTATTTTATGTATGTTTTACCACAATTAAAACATAATGATGTAGCTCTATTATTCCTGATATGATGAAATCTTCAAATTATACAGCTAGATCAAACAAGCAAGACACAAAACAAGAGGATAAGGTGTGGAAAACAGGGATATGGGTAAATACAAATTTGTCTATGCTCAGCACATCTCAGAAAGCTCTAAGCTAGTAACACTGATTGCCTTTAGGGAATCTAAGCTAGAGGACTGAGAGGGAGGATACATTCTTCACTACCTTTCCATATCTTTTGAATTTTGTACCATGGTGTATACTATCCTTGCCAATTCTTTAAACTTAGGGGAAAAAAAAGTTGTTCAAAGACCAGTATGGATTACTGCTACAAGGTGGCACTGAAGATGCCAAAGAACTATGAGTTGATTCCAACCCAATCTTACTTTAGACACTTTGCTTGGCTTTGGCTTTTTCAGTGAATGGTGTTCACAAATGAGAGAAGGCCCAGATGGAGTTCACGTTAGATGCAGATGTTCCTTATGGAACAAGAGTATTCCCTGTTTTTCCATGGCACCTGGTACAGTACCTGAATGGCTTTTCTTACTCAGTTTCATAATGAGCAGATTACAAGCTCACTTCCATACTAACAGACTGAACTCCTAAAGGGCAGGTCTAATATATATCTACTGTCTCAGTGCTTGGCACACAGTAGGCATTTAATGTTTGTAGCAGGAAAAGAATAAACAAATACTAGGATTATGGCTATGTACTTTACTTATACTACTACACAGGCTGTGGGAATTTTTGTTCAACAAATTTCAACTATAGAAGTTTAAAAGATTCTTTCTCAACACACTTGTCACTTACCTGGATGTGACTACTGGCTTCATGATCTTTGCTAAATGCCAGTGTGCTGAGAATACAAAAGAGTTTTCTTATTTGCTGAGGGGACATATTATCCAGATAATCCAGAGTGCCCTGGGAGAAAAAAATGTCAACGATGAGATTAGCAACTAAGTTTTCTTTTTCCTTTAAATAAAAAAATTAAAATTTTCATAAAAGGCATACACACAGATAGCCAGGCATGTTTCACAAAAGCTCAAGTTCTCTAAAACTATGCCTCAGAGCCCAAAGGATTGATATTCTACTTAGTCATCCTAACATAGCTCCTAGTTCTCCCTATACTTTTTCTGCACGCTTCCCTTTTTCTTAGTGAAAACAATATTCTGCCAAAAGTTATGTCTCTGACCTTACTTCTCAGCTTGTACTCCATGAATTACTTTTTCTTTCTTTACAGATACGGAAGGACTTATGTCAAACCCCATTAAAACCCTTTACCAGTGGCTCAGAGAATAAAGCGTCTGCCTGCAATGCAGGAGACCCGGGTTCGAGCCCTGTGTTGGGAAGATCCCCTGGAGAAGGAAATGGCAACCTACTCCAGTATTCTTGCCTGAAGAATCCCATGGACAGAGGAGCCTGGCGGGCTACAGTCCACAGTGTCGCAAAGAGTCGGACACGACTGAGCGACTTCACTTTCACTTTCTTGTCTATAAAATAAAGTTGCAACTCTTTGGCTCAGTATTTAAGATCCTTCATAATCTGGTCTTCGCCTCCCACCTTACCCTATCTACCAATCATGCTGATCTTACTTGTCATCTCTCAAGCACACCATGGACGTATGTGCCAGTTTGCTTCCGTTCAAACTATTCTCTGCCTAGATATACTTTCTTTATTCTTTCTTGACAAATCTCTCCTACCTTTCAAGAATCACTCTAATATTATCTCTTGTTTGAAGATTTCTCCAGTTTCCCAGGCCAAATTAAGTATTTCTGCACTGGTGGATCTACAGCACTTCATTAAAGAATTCGTCATGTTGTATATATAGCGATTTACTTATATGTCTTACTTTCTATCATCAAAAGCAAAGACTACCTTTCATATCCACAGCACCCAGAAGAGAGCCTGCTGGCACACCATTAGGTATAAAGAAGTATTTGCTGAATTAATAACAATATAGACAGATGAGTTATTTTTTCTGTTATTTGCCCCATCACCCCACCTTCATCCCCTCCACTTCTACATTATAGTGCTCAGTATCTAGCATAAAAAATAAACTGCTAACAAGTTATCACGTGTCTCTCAAATATATGTAAGAAAGAAAAATGATTCCATATATGTCAATGGCAGGAGTAGATACCTTCACAAAGACAGCATTCAGCCTCATAGCAGATGGGCTTAAAACTACCAACTCGAGGAGGATATCCAATGCAGCATCAACTTCGACTGCATTTCCACTGCAGACATGGGTCACTAGGACACCAATCACTTCCTATGCACAGAAAAGTCAACAGGACTGTGTGAAGCTAAAATACAGTATGGTCATCTAAAAGAGGTTTGTGCCCAAGGCCATTCCAATCTCAACTTGGTTAAAATCCCAACCCACCTCATTCTATCACCTACTTCTATAAACTAGTTTCCATTAACATTAGAGTCAGGAGGTTTAAGATTATGTCTAACTACACCACCATGCAGTCTTGATTTACTCCCCATATTTTACTAGTGAGCACTATCTAATCCCTCTGGATTTTTGCTTCCTGGTGTAATCTTTCCTTTTACTGATAAGTGTCAAATATTACCGATTAAATTGTAGTTGTACTTTATTAAAATTTACGGAAAAGGTGGCACTCAAGAAGCTAAAGGTTTTAAAGTTTTTTTTAAAGTTAGACATATTGTTTCAAGTAAACGTGGGTCATGATGGTGTCTCTAAGACATTAAGATGGTTCTCCACAAATGTCTTAGCTGTCACTCTTCCCTTCCTTTATACTGCTGTTTCACACCAAGTCACATGGTTTTTCTCAAATGCAGTAGCTAACTCATGCCAGGTGTCTATTACTCCACTTTAAATGTGCTTTTTTTTCTGTCTTAAATTTTAAAAATTTGATACTATTCATTTTTAAATTATCTTTTTGGCCATACAGTGGGATCTTAGTTTCTTGACCAGGGATCAAACCCGCTCCCCTGACATTAGAAGTGCAAAGTCTTAACCACTGGACCACCAAAGAAATCCCAGTATTCATTTTTAAAAGTTCCCCTTTCAAATGTGCTTTCTTGTTAATAAAAGTATAACATAAATGACCAATACAAGACACTTTGTTCTTTGTTCTCCTAATCACTTTCCGCAAGTCCAGCCTTCCCTCTCTGGATGTGCGCTAATAAATGTGGTGTCTGGTATTCATGGAAACAGGGTTAGGCCCTCAGGTATTTCTCTCTCATTTCTTTCTCATGACACCTTTTTCTAAAGAACAACTTCAGGATCAACTGGCAGTAGATTATTAGCAGGTAAGTTTAAAACTGCCATTCCTGTACTGTGAACACTACATGATAACCAATCCAAGGCAAATGTTTGTTTCAAGTAGACTGGAGTTGGACCTTCATTTTAGACTGAGAGAATCTTAAAGCTCAAAACACAGAGTTAGATCCTCAAGTCCAATCCCTTCATTCAGAGACTAGGACTAGAACTAAGCTTTCCCAGCTCCCAGTTCCGAGTTCTTCCTTCTTCAATGCCTTTCAACCAATAAGAAATAAATATTGGATCACATGCAAGTCATTTGGGATGGCATTTCTTTCCTTTTCCCTGTTCCCTCCTTCCCAAGATAAATACTTCAACATACCTGCTGGCAGTAAGTGTCAAAAAACATAAATGAATATCTGTATAGAAGACTGCCGAACAAAATTATGCTCTGGTCTAGGGAGTGCAGCAAACTCTGAGCCAGCGACAAGATGGATGGACAAACATCCTTAAGAACCTTGAGGAGAGAGGAGTAGAGGAAAATGAAGCTGTGGGAGAGACTTCACCATCACAGCACCTAGAGCTGCTACTGCAAACCCCTTTAATATGCCAGAGTTCTCCCTAATTTTTATTTTAATTTAAGGAACTTTAATCTTTGTTTTACTCAGAATAATCCTTCATTCTGAGCTTCTCTTAGAATCAATGAAACTCAATACACGGATAAGAACTGACCTTTAAACTCAAAGAAGTTACATCACAAGCCTAATAGCTTGTAATGTGCCCAGCTTGGGACAAGAACCCAAATCTTCTAAATTCAAATTTCCTCACTTAATCATATTGCCTCCCCGGGGATACAGTGGGCCTGTTCTTCCCTGGTTATGATTTAAATCAGTCTATAACATTCAATCTAATTAAACTGATTTCTTTTAAAGTACATCAAGAGGAGAACTGATTATATCCTAACAAGAAGGCAGCAGATGGACATGAATGGAACCAGAATAAACAACCAGTTATTAAGTTCAGTTTCTTTATATGGGTATAATGCCTTACTGAGGAAGATGCAATAAAAATTATATAGGGTTTCTGCCCTGTACAAAATTATAGACCAAAACACACATCAGAGCACAAATAAGGACAGAAACGACTGTAAGATAAAATAACACAAACTTTAAATCCATTCCTAAATAATAAAGTCTTAAGACTCAACTACATATTCTCATTAATTCCTAAGCCAAGTCCCAAACCTCTGGTTCACCCAGTTTTCTAAGAAGGTGTACACTGTTAATATCCTAAATATTCACCCGGAAAATATTATAGAAAATTTTCTAGATTATAAAATTCCACATCAAATGGTTTATACTTCAACTAGAATGATCACCTAAGGGTCATATGCTCAATGGCTAAAATAGTGATAATTCAATAGATATAAAATTATGTCTCTACTAGCATTGCTCTGATAATGTTATACTCAGGGGATTTTAGAAACTACTTAAAACAGGATACAGAAGGCAAGTTTGTCAAAAGTTACAGATCACAGAGAGCTAGACAATTAAAATGAGTTAATATAAAATTAAGATTCAAAAGTCTCAATGGACTTGAACAATGGGTTGAAACTAGAACGATAATTTCTAAGGAGATGTGATGTTCTCCATTTTAGGTCAAAAATGAAATTATAGAAGACCTGAATTACAATATTTCCTATAAAAGAGAATACAGGGTTTAAGTCGAAACAATTTTGTGCTTTTTTTGCTAAAAAGATGAAAACCAATCTTAGTTTGATTTTATTAATATTTATAATGTCACAATAATCCCACTATGTTTTGAAACATACTAAGCTCCCTGTAAAAGATAATTACCAAGCAAAGGTGGACAGTGTCATGATTTCCACACAGGGTTCAGTTTAAGTTAAAACAAACTCTATAACTTTCAGACTAATGCTGCCCGATTTCTCTGACACTTACCAAGTAATGAATATAGAATGTACCCTGCAGCAGATCTTCTTCAAAGCAGCCTGATCGAATCTTATTTCTTAGCACCCTCTCAATGTACTTCTTTGTCTGAGAATTGGTGCTATAGATGATGAGAAGCATTGCCAGGTCAAAAATCTGTTGTCAATAAATATGCACCAATAGGAAAACCGTTTACTAAATCAGTACATTTACTACAACAAAACAGCAGCTCTCAACTTTTTCCATTAAGAAAAACACTACTCATTCACTCAACATAATCCCATAGGAGTACCTACAGTTTCATAAAACCTAGAAGATTTTTCAGAGAAATGAAGTGTCACAACTATTAACCACTGGTATCCTTTAAGAAAATATTGAAGGGCTTCCCTGGTGGCTTAGTAGTAAAGAATCTGCCTGCCAATGCAAAAGACACAGGTTCAATTCCTGATGAGGGAAGATCTCATATGCCACAGAACAACTAAACCCATGTGCCACAACTACTTAGCCCATGCTCTAGGATCCCAGAGCCATGACTACTGAATCCCAAAAGCCAAAGAGTCCATGCTCTGCAACAAGAGAAACCACTGCAGTAAGAAGCTTGAGCAGAGCAACTAGAGAGTAGCCTCCACTTGCTGCAACTAGAGAAAAGCACATGGAGCAATGAAAAGTCAGTACAGCCAAAAATAAATAAATAAATAAAATTATTTTTAAAATATTGGAATACAAGTAAAAGTAGTATTATTACAGAAACAACTTTGAATACCTTCACATTTATTAAAGAAAAAAAAATCACTTGTCAAATTCAGTATACATTTTCATTATTATTAGGAAAATTACTTTGTGAAAAGTTAGAGACTGAAAATGTCTGTCAATATGAACATGGTTATATAAATTATGATGGTCATTTTCAACATATTATATGGCCATTAAAAATGAGATATACTATATTTTTTGACAAGGACATGCACAATATATTGTGAAGCAAAAGAAAAGCAATCTGCAATAATCACAGTAAGATTACATTTTTATAAAAACAATATACAAGTACAAATATGCATAAGTATAAGAGTGAGCATGCTTGTGCTTGCACACATATACAACTCAGATATGAATAAGAAAAATCTGGAAGAACGAAAATCCAGAAGCGTGGCAAAGAGATTTGAGGTAAGATTTATTTTACAGATATTTAGATACTTGTGATGTTTTTCTCTCCCTAATTAGCTTGTATTCAGTTCAGTTCAGTTCAGTCACTCAGTCGTGTCCGACTCTTTGCGATCCCATGAATCACAGCATGCCAGGCCTCCCTGTCCATCACCAACTCCTGGAGTTCACTCAAACTCATGTCCATAGAGTCAGTGATGCCATCCAGCCATCTCATTCTCTGTCATCCCCTTCTCCTCCCACCCCCAATCCTTCCAAAAAAGGAGAGGGAGAGAGTTTAAAAAGCCAAGCAGGACAAAAAAGGAAAGAACAAACTAACTGGAACTTGCACAACTCAACAGCAAAAATACAATCCAATTAAAAGATGGTCAGAGAATTTGAACAGCCATTTTTCCAAAGACATACAGACAGCCAACCAACAGGAAAAGATGTAAAACATCACTAATCATCAGGGAAAGGTAAATCAAAACCACAATGAAGTATAACTTCCCATCTGTTAAAATGGCTATAATCAAAAGGACAAAGAATAACAAATGTTAGACAAAACTAACAAAGGAGGGACAGGAAAGGGAACCCTTGCGCACTGTTGGTGGGAATATAAATTGATGCAGCCACTATGGAGAACACTGTGGAGGGGCCTCAAAAAAATAAAAATAGAACTACTATAGATCCAGCAATCCCACTTCTGATTATGCATTCGAAGAACACAAACACTAATTTGCAAAGATATCTGTACCTCCATGTTCATTAGAGCATTATTTACAATAACTGAGACATGGAAACAACTCAAAAGCCCACTGATGGAATGGATAAAGAAAATGTGATACACAGAGAGAGAGAGAGACTATTATTCAGTTATAAAAAAGAATGAAATCTTGCTATCTGCAACAACACGGATGATCCCTGAGGGTATCATTCTGATATACATCAGACAGAGAAAGACAAATACTGTATGATCTCAATTATATGTGGAATCTAAAAAATAAAATAAAAATGAATCTATAGATACCGAGAATAGACTGGTGGTTGCCAGAGGTGATGGGAGGGAATTGGTAAAATGAGTAAAGGTATAAATTTCAGTTATAAAATAAACAAGTCACAGGGATGTAATGTACAGCATGGTGAATACAGTTAATGATACTGTATCGCACATCTGAAAGCTGCTGAGAGGAGATCTTGCAAGTTCTTACAAGTAAAAAAACTTGTACTAGCAGTGTATGGTGATGGACATTAACGACTATTGTAGTGATCATTTTGCAAATGACTTACACAAATAACAAATCCTTGCATTGTATGTCTAATATTATCAATTTATCAATTTTATCTCAATTAACAGTAACATATTTTTAAAAAGGTTAGATGTTCTAATTAATAAAATCAAAAACCAACAAATTACTGGGACATCCTTTCACTGATGGCCCAACTCAGACACCAAAATTAGGATAGGTTATAGCAGAAAATACAGCTATTAAAAATGAAAATAAAGACAATGCTGCTGCTGCTGCTGCTAAGTCACTTCAGTCGTGTCCGACTCTGTGTGACCCCATAGACGGAAGCCCACCAGGCTTCCCTGTCCCTGGGATTCTCCAGGCAAGAACACTGGAGTGGGTTGCCATTTCCTTCTCCAATGTGTGAAAGTGAAAAATGAAAGTGAAGTCGCTCAGTCATGTCCGACCCATAGCGACCCCATGGACTGCAGCCTACCAGGCTCCTCCATCCATGGGATTTTCTAGGCAAGAGTACTAGAGTGGCTTGCCATTGCCTTCTCCGAAAGACAATGCAGAAGCACACAAAACATTTATGACACAATGTGAAAATTATACAATGAATAGAAATCTGCAAATACAGCTAAGCAGGAGGCCAAGGGTTATGCAATAATAAAATAGTTGTCTTGGATATTTTGATCCCCCTCCTATCCTACCACCACAAAAAAATGAGTTTTTCATTATTTTATTCAATATCACAATAGCTTTTAAAATAGTCATCCAACAACTGAACAATTCAATTAACAAAACCCCCCAAAACAAGAGATTTCAACTAAAGAAAATCCTTAAACGGAACCAATCAGCACATAAGGAATTCAATCATCTGGCTTCTTGACTGAAGAAAACATCTCCAGAGTTAAGACAGATTCAGTATCATCACCGCGATAACAGATGGACTGTTTGGTTCACTCGTCAGGTAAAAGAAAGTAAAACATGAAATGCTACTATCTTGACAATTCCATGTGAAATTGGAGGAAGGGCAATCAGACAGAGGGACCTGAATACCTGACTCATGACCCAGGTGACTCCAGTGCTCATCTCCTCATGGGAGGGGATTCAGCTTCTTTGACTGCAATTCACTGTGACTGTTTGGAATATTACTACTTCCCCTTGTGGATGTTTTATTTCATTGTATTGCCAGAACAAAGACCATCTGGCAAGCTATCCTTTCAGGTTATCTTCCTCAAGCAGTTAATGTTTACTAGAGCAGACTGGAAGATGCCAGAGCAAATAGAAGGGAGGAAAGCCAGGCAATATCACTAATTTTACATCTATAATATTTAAAATTCATAGAAGATGAACATTACCTTGTGTTCAGTCTCTGAGGGAATCCTTTCAATTGCCTGGAAAAATAAGGGACACAAAAATATTACAACACACAAGAACATGTTTGAACCAATCTGCTCATCTGGCAAACCATCATTTATTATTTCTACTTGATTGACTTTAAAGATTTTTATTTCAACTACCTTTACTTACACATCCATCACTGATTACCACCCACTTCTTCCTCAATGTTCAAAGATCTCACTCACCTTAATCCAGGCTTCTGAAATGATTTTCTCGTATCTAATAGCTGACTTTATTACATCGAAGAGAAGAGTAACACAGTCTTGACCACTGTTTTCTTGATTTCCTGAAAAACTACAAGTAGCAGAGGGAAAGGAAATCATTCTTACCAGAGAAGGACTTGTAAGACCTGGATTCCTGCTTACTAGGCACGTGCCTTAAAACTAGTCACAACTTCATGCGTAAAATGGCTAATAAAAATTTACTGCAGTCTATCAGAGATTGATGTGAATAGCAAAGGGAATACACACACACACACACATTCATGTACATATACATACTTATACATAAAATATTATTTGAAAAACAATAGCAGTACATTATTATGGTATTACTACATAATTTGTAGTTGTAAATATTAAGATCTTCTGTCCTGGCTCCACAATAAATGTCAGAAAACTTTCCTTGCTCATGTGAGAAAAAGGGTGTTAACTGTCGATGAGTTTATACCTTGCTTGTCCTTTATTTCTCAACCTGCTTAGAGAAACCTGGAACTGTGAAGGCAAAATACAGTGCTGCAGATCCAACTTCTCTCGAAGCTCAGAAATTACCTATAGCAAATAAATGTGTTAGCTGTGTGTTTTGATCTTTCACAGCAGCTAGGCACAATCTATTTTTCCAACAGAAGAACTGTAACATTATCCTGAAAGACTGAGGAAGAATTATTAAATTAAATGAATTATTAAACAAGGCAGTTTGAAAAAAACAGTTGATGAAAATAACTAATGTGACTACAGTACGACATGTTCTTTAAAATTCCAGAATTCCTTGAGGCATTACACTGAAACAGCAAATATAACCTATAGCAGCTAATATAGAACAATCAGTCTGACTAATAGATCCATTCTCTCCCCTGAATACTATCTGGACTAATTAATTAGCATTATCAATTAGTTTCAGGACAGAGAAAAGCAATCAGAACCTTTTAAACAATTTATCTTGATATATCTTCCTCTAGGTTAGGCCTCTTTTCACTGCTGAGTTTCACAAGAGCACCACAGCTATTCTCTGTACTGTCCAGGATCTAACACCCCAGTGTTTGTGGGGAAACAGCAAAGTACCTCAAGTGCATCTGTGGGGGTTATGGAATGAAGAATGAATTTGATGATCACAGGAAGGTCGTCCAAACTGACAGATGACAGCTTACCCATCACTAACTGGCGGACCTAAATACAGAAAAACACAAAAATCTTACATATTTCCATGTTAATATCTCAATCGAGTAATGATTCATTAGGTAAAATTAGGAAAATTATTTCTCTCGCTCAGCTTCTCACTTGCAATTTCAGAAGAAAAACACATTTTACTTTTTTCCAAATTACAAGCTCTCAATTGTTAATGCTATGACTTCTTCAAATACAGACAGGTGATAAATATGAAACAGTTATTATCTTACACTTTGGAGCCTGAATTTTCCACTGGCCACAGAAAGGCATAAAAATTTGTTATTCCTATGAGAGTAGTTTGTAACTATGCAGGCAACACAGAAAATTTCCACTGAAACTTAAACTGCTTAAAAACAGTTCATCTATCACGGTATAGCAAATAAAAATCATTAAAAAAAAAAAAGAAGAGTAGGTGTCATTCAGCACTGTTTCAAAATGAAATTTTCATTATATACAGTTGGTCCAGGGCAATGAATGATTAATATTGGTTCTGGGAGGCGAGAAGACTACTTCTGTTTCTGGAGAGCAGAGTCCTCCGTACCTTAGTCAGGAGCTTTGACTCAAGCTGGAGGCTAGAAAGGACATCCAGGATCGGGACAGTGAGCAGAGTATTCTCTGTTAGAAGGTCGCTGTGAACAGTGGAAAAGAAATTATGCAACTTTTAACAGAACTGAGCAAGTAATGACTTGGGAAAATCATCCAAGGTATGGGAAGAGAGGATATACTTAGCTCCCATTAAATTCTGTTTGTAGTATGTTTCATTAGAGTAGCAAAATTATAAGTCTGCCCAGGCATGTTATAAAGCCGCTGGAAAAGTAACTTGGAGCAAGTTTTGTGAATGGAAAAGTAGTGTTCAAGTCACATTCTGCTTCAAAAAGTTGTAACAAATACAGATGAATTAAAAGAAAAAAAAAATTCTCGAGTAAAAATAATACATGCACATTTTGAAAAATTCAAACAACAACAAGAAACCCTATCTCATCATCCCCACGACTCAGAGGAAACCACTGTTGAGTTTGGTACATATCCTTCCTCAGAAAAGGAAAAAGAAAAGCCACAATTAGAATGAAGTGAGATAAATATAATACCTATATGTGCAGGGTGCTACAGCAGCACAGAGTAGAGAAGGACAGCAATGGATTCTAAGGGAAAGTTACACAAAAGGACAGGCAGGCAAAGTGAGGGATATAGCTACACACAGAAGGAGCAGTCTGCCCAAAAGTACAAAGGCAAGAAATAAGGAGGTATTACAAGATGGCTGGGAGAAATATCAATAACCTCAGATATGCAGATGACACCACCCTTATGGCAGAAAGTGAAGAGGAACTCAAAAGCCTCTTGATGAAAGTGAAAGAGGAGAGTGAAAAGGTTGGCTTGAAGCTCAACATTCAGAAAACAAAGATCATGGCATCTGGTCCCATCACTTCATGGGAAATAGATGGAAAAACAGTGGAAACAGTGTCAGACTTTGTTTTTTTGGGCTCCAAAATCACTGCAGATGCTGATTGCAGCCATGAAATTAAAAGACGCTTGCTCCTTGGAAGGAAAGTTATGACCAACCTTGATAGTATATTAAAAAGCAGAGACATTACTTTGCCAACCAAGGTCCGTCTAGTCAAGGCAATGGTTTTTCCCGTGGTCATGTATGGATGTGAGAGTTGGACTGTGAAGAAGGCTGATCGCCGAAGAATCGATGCTTTTGAACTGTGGTGTTGGAGAAGACTCTTGAGAGTCCCTTATACTGCAAGGAGATCCAACCAGTCCATTCTAAAGGAGATCAATCCTGGATGTTCATTGGAGCGACTGATGCTAAAGCTGAAACTGCAATATTTTGGCCACCTCATGCAACGAGTTGACTCACTGGAAAAGACTCTGATGCTGGGAAAGGTTGGGGGCGGGAGGAGAAGGGGACGACGGAGAATGAGATGGCTGGATGGCATCACCGACTCTGTGGACATGAGTTTGAGTGTACTCCGGGAGTTGGTGATGGACAGGGAGGCCTGGCGTGCTGTGATTCATGGGGTCGCGGAGAGTCAGACACGACTGAGCGACTGAACTGAACTGAACTGAACAAATTGAAGTTTTTAATTACTTCTAGGATAAATACACAGTTGCATTATCCCTTCTTCACTGCTGCTCTATCAATTAGAATTTTTCACATAAATGTTAGAAAGCAATAAGGCTCTGCAATGGATTGAACACAACAATGTACATTAGAATGAATCATTTAGGGACCAAAGAACGTGGATGTTTAAAAGGTTCCACAAACCATCTGGATGTGCAGTCATGACTGAGGACACCCGTGGGTAGAGGAAATGCTGACAAAACAAAAAAAATGCTAATAAACAAAGGAAAGTTTACGTCTCCACAGATCAATTTATATATCTAATCCTAAGCCAGACTTCATATTCACAACAGATACATAGATCTACTTAAATATATATTCATTATTAGAAAAACAAGTCACATTCAATATCCCAGTAAGACAAATATCATTCTCTTTGATACCGAAAGAAACAATATTATTACTCTTTTTATACTGCGGCAACAGGCTCCCAGAGTGAAGTCGTGCTCAAGATGGCAACAAGGTGCTTACCCACCTGAGCTCTTTCCCCACATCAGCATGCTGGGAATCCCCTAGGATCTCAGGCAGGCTGATGACAAAGTCATGTTGTAGGTACAGCGGAGCAACACTGATCAGCTGCATGATCTTGGTGGTAAGATCCTGCAGTGGAGGACACTATTATAAGAATTGTAATACAGTATCCAGAATAAAGAAAGACTTCCTATTCACAAAATGTAGAGTTGGAATTATTTTGTGTACAATATGACAACTACACATACACCCAAGCTCAAAATCTAAAATCAGAAGTAAATCACCTAGAGATTTTTCACAAATGAGATGGTATCTATATTGAAAAAAAAAAGTAGGCTGGATGGCATATTATCTAATATCTTTATTTCACTTAATATTTATACCTCTATTTCCTTTTTTAAAAGGTAGGGATCTGTTGCTCAAGGATACACAATTAATAAGTGCCAGACCCAAAATTCCAGCCCAGATGAGACTCCAAAACTCATGTTCTTCCAAATAAAGATTTAGCCTTTGAATGTGACAAAACTTAGTAGAATGATTTCAAGAACTCTGAAGAATAAGCACAAGGCTCCAAATAGATTCATCTTTACCAAGGTACTTGATAACAAAACTCCCGAAGAAATTTTCCTCAATATGTAATGAAATCAACACATCTACAGTGAAGTAGGATGGTTTCAGATCTCATTTTTTTTGAGAAATAAAACATAATAATCTCTGTATTTTAAGAAATTTGTGAATTCCTTCCAAATAATTAATTTAATAAATCACATCCAGTCATCATAGTTATGGGCTTCTCTAGTGGCTCAGCTGGTAAAGAATCTGCCTGCAAAGAAAGAGACCTGGGTTCGATCTCTGGATTGGGAAGATCCCTTGGAGAAAGGAAAGGCTACCCACTTCAGTATTCTGGCCTGGAGAATTCCATGGACTATCTATGGGGTTGCAAAGAGTCAGACAAGACTCTTTACTTCCATCAAAGTGAGATAAATTTCTTTTTTTTGAAGACATTTAAAGGATGAAACAAACATGATTTTGAAACTACTGCTGCTGCTGCTAAGTCACTTCAGTCGTGTCTGACACTGTGCGACCCCATAGACAGCAGCCCACCAGGCTGTCCCGTCCCTGGGATTCTCCAGGCAAGAACACTGGAGTGGGTTGCCATTTCCTTCTCCAATGTGTGAAAGTGAAAAGTGAAAGTGAGGTCGCTCAGTCGTGTCCGACTGAGTGACCCCATGGACTGCAGCCTACCAGGCTCCTCCATCCATGGGATTTTCTAGGCAAGAGTACTGGAGTGGCTTGCCATTGCCTTCTCCGGATTTTCAAACTACAAAAGCTCAAAAAGCTAATGGATAGAAAAATATGAATTTCTTGTCCAGAAAGGCAAAAACCCCTGCAAATTCCAAAGGCTTGGTGTTAAGTGTAGAAAACACACTCTCTAAAGAAAAGAGACCAAATAAATCCCCAAGCCTACCTTACTATCCACAACTCGGTCTAGCCACTTCAGCTGACTGATGATGAGTCGAGGCATGCTGATTCCATCACTGTTCACTCTGAAATGTTAGGGTGGATGAGAAATCAGGAACGTAGCCTGTCTGACCTACACAGCAGCAAACATTAATATGGCATATAACATCTTAGCCATTCAATTAACATTCACTAAACATTAACCACGGGTTGCACGCTGCAATCGGAGAAGGCAATGGCAAGCCACTCCAGTACTCTTGCCTGGAAAATCCCATGGATGGAGGAGCCTGGTGGGCTGCAGTCCGTGGGGTCGCTAAGGGTCGGACACGACTGAGCGACTTCACTTTCACTTTTCACTTTCACACATTGGAGAAGGAAATGGCAACCCACTCCAGTGTTCTTGCCTGGAGAATCCCAGGGATGGGGGAGCCCGGTGGGCTTCCGTCTATGGGGTCACACAGAGTCGGATACGACTGAAGTGACTTAGCAGCAGCAGCACGCTGCAATAGACACACAGGTGATATAAAGAAAAATAAGACATATGCATATATGTTGAGAAAGATGTCTGGAAGAAGATGCACTGAACTGTTAGTGACTACATCTGAGGGATGAGAGGGGAAGAAAGATCTGGAGAGTATCTCTTAAAATACATAAACAATTTTTAAAATAAACATTATTAATAATTGGGTAAGAGAAATTATTTTTATAAGGTAAAAACTAATTACCTAGATGTCTGAAACAGCAGAATGTTTTTTACTGGTATAGAAACCTAGAAGGTCAGATGAGATTATATCTGTGAAAGTATCAAAAACCATCCATATACGGATGAAAAAAAGTTGGCTCAGTACTATTTCCCCTAAGATGATAGTCTTTGCCTTCTTCCCAGCCTCCTATGTCTAAGTTTTGGATTACCTCTTCTTGACAACACTCTCAATCTTTGTTTATAATAGTCAAGTTTAACTAGTAAAAAAGAATAGCCAGGACACAAATCATCTAGTGCAATCCATTCAGGCAAAACATGAATTTTTAAAGATAAACCTTCAAGTTTACTATTACTACTATCAGACAATGAAAAAGCACATTTTAAAAAGGAGAAAATAAAAATGACCCGAATCCTCTCATCCAGAGATGTCCATCACTGACATACATATGTCTATGTAAATGTATATACATGATTTTTTGTTAACAAAATATTGAGTGAACTGTAAATATGACTTGCAACCTGAATTTTTTTAATTAGATGGTATTACATAATCCTTTTTACAATTTTTAATATCCACATGATATCCCTATACTAATTTACTTAACCAATCCCTTATACTTGAAAATCTGTTTACAATTTTTATTTTAAACAGCAATAATAGTCATTACTGTTTTCATTCAGAGCTATTAGCTAATTCAGGATAAATTAAGAGGTATAGCTGAAAATAAAGCTTTTGATACACACAACCTCCTGATCTTCAGAGTGATTACACTGCTTTATATATGTTTACCAGTGATATATGAACTGGCTTGTTCATTACACTCAACAAGGGAGATCCTTTCGAGTAAAAAAAAACATATTATTTGAAATTGTTGTCTTTGATTATTAATGAATTTAAGCATTAAAAGAACATTTAATGCTCTTATATTTCTTCTCTGTGAATTATCGATTCATGATCTTTATCTACTTTTCTATTAGGCTGCTCTTTTTTCCTAACTTATTTTTTTAAATAAACAAACAAACTGTATTTTTCTTTTTTGGCCATGTCACATGGCTTACAGGATATTAATTCCCCATCCAGGGATCAAACCTGGGCCCCTGATAGTGAAAGCCTGGAATCTTAACCATTAAAGTACATTTCTAAAAAGTGGCAGCACACATACAGTATAAAACTAAAAAGGTAAAGAATAGTATTCAGACAATATCTGACTCCAGCCAACTGGCTCCCCTCCTTGGAAACAATCACTAACACCAGTTTATCATGCATTCTTCTAGGAATACATAAGACATGCTACGAAAATTTCAAAGAAAGTCACCCCAGTTAAACTTGAGTAGTCACTTAAAAATCTGGAGTCATGATAAATATGAGCTTCAGAGGTACCAATGATGTTTCAGAGCAATCTTTTCAGAGAAACATAAGTACACCAGGATATATAACTTCACTTACTTTTCAAAAAGAAATTCTGGCAACTTTTCAAATAAGACTCTGATAATGGCAGGCTAAAAAAGAAGACATAGGGAGTTAGGAGATGGTCTCGAAACGTACAAAATAAATGTACAATTAGTGGTAATTCTCTCCATCAAGATTCTTGGAGGCAAAAACCTGCTAGAATTGAAATCCTCATTTTTAAGAATGTCCACATGAGTGCTGCCTATATTTTGAACAGAACCTGTTGGAATACAAAAATTTGTCAATAATCCACCCTCTGAAAAATTGCAAAATGACTATCAATACTAAAATAATCAGATAATCAATAGTATGATTAATTATAATGACAACTGTTAACCCATGACATGCAAATTTTAACAGACTATCAAATAGTTTCCAAGAAGGAAGATTTCTCTTCAGGGGAACAAGACAGCTCTTATAGATTTAAGTAAACTAAATGATATTCAAGATTTCCAATGAAAAGGAAAACAGAATGCTAAGATTAACAGTGGGAGAGATTGTCTACTAAATAGAGAAGAGGAAAATGGCAAAATCTAGTTAATAAGCAAATACAAAGCTAAATGGGAGATGATGCAGATGTGAATATAGCAGAGACATACGTGGTATACAGAGCAAATAGCATGAAGCTTTACAAAACAGGAAGCAGAGGCTGACCAGACAAACCAGACTTCAGGATATAATAGGCTAATCAGCTCAGTCCAAACCACAGATATTGCTCTCCAGATTCATCTCAGCATCAGGTCTTCGGGAAACTGCTACAAACTCAAAGGCTCCTATTAACCCTGCTCTACCCTTTGCTCCAGCCATTTATACTTGGGCATACACCACAAATCACATTCATGAGATGTTCACACAAAAAGTGGCACAGCCTCACCTGTAATATGTCAATCCCCAGAAGCAATTTAATGAGGCTCTTACAGTAAGATGTGCCCGTGCTGTTAAAAAAAAAAGAGAGAGAGAAATTTGTTTTCTGTTTTGTGTTACTGTTTTCATTATTCTTTGTCCATAAAATTGGTTAAATATGTAATTTTCTAGGAGAAATTGTCCTGTTAGAGAAGAAATACAGCACATGAGAAGACAGCTCTTAAGTCACAGAGAGATAAAGAGTTGAAATTGTTACTAACAGAGGTGAGATATATTCTAGAAAACATTCTGGATTCTTAGTATCCTGAACTTAATAATTTAAAGGTTAGGCTCAAACTGAGAAAAAGACAGCTATAAATCAAAAGCAAAAATCCAAAAAAACACGCATTCTATCCAACCTCCCCACACCCCCCAATCCAACTAGTTTAATATTTCAGCAAGACTCGATGACTCATCTCCACACCTGGTTTCCTCATCCTGCAGATGTTCACAAGACAAAAGGCAGTTCCTGAACCTGTCCTGGTCCTCAATGTAAGACTCCAGGCCACTAACGAACTCTTCTATTATCTTGGTAAACATTCAAAAAAACAAGAGTAAAAATTTTAGTTTAACATTTCCTGTGGTTCAGCTAAAATCATTCTAGCACATTCAACTTTATGCCAGTGACTTTAAATTCCCAATTGAAGAGTACTGCTGACAAAAAAAAAAAGTACTCAGGAGAAAATACATACTGTGGGATAAGAAGGATGTTTCCTCAGAGTCTGAAAGAGTTTCTTTTGGAAAACGATTTGATCCACAGCTATGAGAAAAGAAGACTAGTTGGTCTCCAGTGTCTTGAACACTTCTGACTATAGTCTCCCTTTTCTGAAACCTAGGTTCCTGTCTGATGAAACCAATAAAGGTATTCCCAACCTAATAAAACCACAGCAAAACAGAATTAGCATTAGTAAAGGATAGCTACTAAGTCGGAGAAGGCAATGGCAAGTTACTCCAGTACTCTTGCCTAGAAAATCCCATGGATGGAGGAGCCTGGTGGGCTTCGGTCTATGGGGCCGCGACGAGTTGGACACAACTGAGTGACATCACTTTCACTTTTCACTTTTACACATTGGAGAAGGAAATGGCAACCCACTCCAGTGTTCTTGCCTGAAGAATCCCAGGGATGGGGGAGCCTGGTGGGCTGCCGTCTATAGGGTCGCACAGAGTCGGACATGACTGAAGCGACTTAGCAGCTAAGTATTAAAAAAAAAAGATGCCATACCCTTAGCTGAATGGAATAATCTATGCTCCCAAAGTAGGGCCTTATATCGCTTTATTTAGAAATTTTCCTCTGAAATTAATTCTGACCCAGATAAATACTCTCTGGGTATTTATTTTTTCACAAGAAAACAAAGTAATACTATATGTAACATTCTTTCTTAAAAAAAAAGAAAAGAATTAGACATACTTTATTTAACATGCATTAACTAAAATGTAACTTCAGTTTCATCCTTGTCTCCAGACAGATGGTGCTCCCATTTCTAATCTCCACTGCCTCTCTAGAAAATCCATTATTCAGCTCTAAGCCCTTTCACTATACCCAGAGAAAAGATTTTCATTAAAATATTACCTAGTTGGTTCTGACTCTCTCCTATTTTAAGAGTAATTCCTGATGCCTTGAGAAACTTTACAAAGACATTGTCATTTTCTTCAACTTCATTGTGAACATGAGATTTCTTTGTCTTTTTGGAAAGTGGCTGCTTCCTGGCTTCTGAAAATAGAAAAAAAATTCAAGAATGCAACAAAGAGTAGAGCAAAGCTTAAAATGTAAGCCCTACAACAATAACCCTAGGATAGTTGATGGATTCCTGAGAGACTATATTGGAAGTGATGCTGCAGTGAAATTTTATCTCTAACAAGGGTCAGCAATAATGGCTTGCAGACAAACAAAACAATTAACAAACAGAATTATTCTCACCTATCAAGTTTTCTTTTGAAGAATTCAAAACATGCCACCTCTAACAAGAACAACCATAGAAATGTTTTCCACCCAAATTTTAAAGCAGCCAGGGTCTCTCATGTACTCTACAAACCACTGCAATAGAATCATTAAGAAGCTTATTGGAAGCATATTCTTAGGTCACATCCCAGACGTACAGAATCAAAATCTCAAGGCTGGAGCCTGGGAAACTAAATTTTTAATAATTTGTATTCTGCAGGAAATAATCCTTACTCGCACCTAAGCTTGAGAACCAATGATCAGGATGCAGAGGTAGAAAGAATGTGACAGATTCTCCTACGTCATATCTTTGAGTACAAAGTTCAGACTGATTTCATCCCAAGACTTTCAATCCATGAGAAGTAATTAAAAAAAATAAGCAAACATAAACAAAAAGGTACCCAAGGTTCAGTATGATTATCTACTCTTCTCCCTTAATGAAGCAAAGTTAGAATTGCCTTAGTAGAGTAGATGAGTACAATAAACAAAAGACTATCAACCACTTCTCACAGGAATACTTAGGACTTCTGTCAATTGCATTCTCATTATAGACAGAGTCTGTCCCCTTTTTTTGCCTCTGCTGTGTCTGCTTTGATATGATGCTATTCCTTTCTATAATACCATCACAGCATTTATTGAGATCATAAAGTTTTTTTAAGGGAGGAAAGATGACCACAAGATTTTTAAAGGGTTAGGGGCTTCCCCGGTGACTCAGATGGTAAAGAAGCTGCCTGCAACACAGGAGACCCAGGTTCAATCACTGGGTCAGGAAGATCCCCTGGAGAAGGAATGGCTACCCACTCCAGTATTCTTGCCTGGAGAACTCCATGGACAGAGGAGCCTGGTGGGCTGGAGTCCATGAGGGTCCCGATGAGTCGGACACAACTGAGCGACTAACACAATAGGATGTTTTGGGCTTCCCTGGTGGCTCATTGGTAAAGAATTCGCCCGCAATGCGGGAGACCTGGGTTCAATCCCCGAGTTGGGAAGATCCCCTGAAGGAGGGCATGACAACTCATTCCAGTATTCTTGCCTGGAGAATCCCCAAGGACAGAGGAGCCTGGTGGGTTGCAGTCCATGGGGTTGCAAAAAGTCGGACACGACTGACGACCAAGCACAGACTATGTAGTTATCTTTGTGTCCCAGCACCTAAAGGACTTATGATAGATAAGTTCTTATGTATGTAGATTCCTCTTATGTGGAGACTGAAACTCACAGACTACAGGCATGCCCAAATTCATACATGCAATTAGAGGTAGAAATTTCAAATCTCCTGACACTTTATTCCGTGTGTCCTATCTATTAAGCATTGATGACTCCAACACTTGAAAGGAGGAAATTTATATCCCTTTTAGTGCCTCACACATTTGCTACAAAAAATAAAGCAGCCAATGATTAGACACTTACCAGAGGCATCTTCTGTCAGCCTCTCTTTATCCTCTGACACTGATAGTCTCCTTTTGGAAATCATTCTGACCAAAGTCTTCTTCAGTTAAATTACTTTGCAGAACAAATCAGAGAACATAAGTTACTCTGTAGAAGCTAGATAAATTCTGAGAAGTTAAAAATATTAGCTCAAAGATAACAATTAACGCTCTATCCAAAACCAAAGACTTTACAAAATGCTATCTAAAGCCAGATCTTGAGAAAATGTCAACTCCTCTTTCTGGTTAATATTTGCTTACTTTCACAACTTGTCTACCTAGTTGTTTCTTTAGCCAGATCACTTTTCTCTTGCTGAAGAATAAAACCCATAGTTCTCTGACACTGAAGATCCTTCACCATTTAGCCCCAATTTACTACTCCTTTAATCATTAATACAAAACTCCAATGTTGAGGACTGGGCTAGGTGTTCGGGTTACATTTGTGAACCAAAAACGATTCCTGCTCCAACTGAAATGCTGTTATCTGCCTGGAAATTACTCTTTCTCCTTAAAGTCTCAATCAAATGTCTTCTTTCTTGAAAACTGGACTCCTATCCCCAAAGGAGATTACTCTTCCAGCTTTCCTGCTCCAAAGTATATGTAAAAAACCCTAGGACACACTAGACTGAGGGGTTCCTTGAGAGCAGGAATCCAGTGTTATTGATCTCAGGTATCCCTAGGGCCCAGGATGGTAGTGTAGTGTAGTCGCTCAGTCGTGTCCGACTCTTTGCGACCCCATGGACTGTAGCCCACCAGGCTCCTCTGTCCATGGGATTCTCCAGGCAAGAATACTTGAGTGGGTTGCCATTATACCTAGCACTAAAAAAAAAATTCTGAGAATATTCGCTAAATGAAAATGGCTGGCAGGAGGGTAAATACTAATATCTAACAAAAACTACTAAGTCTTTTATATCTAATACTTCGTTTATTTCTCACAAAACTTTTTGAGGTAGGTACCATTACTCTCCCCTGGTGGCTCAGAGGTTAAAGCGTCTGCCTTCAATGCGGGAGACCCAGGTTCGATCCCTGGGTCGGGAAGATCCCCTGGAGAAGGAAACGGTAACCCACTCCAGTATTCTTGCCTGGAGAATCCCATGGACGGAGAAGCCTGGTAGGCTACAGTCCGCGAGGTCGCAAAGAGTCGGACACGACTGAGCGACGGTAACGGAACGGAACCATTACTCTCAAGACAGCTGAGTTCGATCCCTGGGTCAGGAAGTTCCCTGCAGTAGGAAATGGCAACCCACTCCAGTATTTCTGCCTGGAAAATTCCATGAACAGAGGAGCCCGGCGGGCCACAGTCCATGCAGTTGCAAAGAGTGGGGCATGACTGACCCACTGAGCGCACGGGCGCACATGTGAGCCCGCACACACACACACGCCATTATTCTCACATTCAGTGGCAGAGCTGGGATTCCAATTTAGCAATCCGGCTCCAGGATCTATCTGCCTCTTAACTACCACCCATAATAGTGGCTTCCAACAATATTTACCATTTACTACTTACCAAGCGTCATGCTAAGCATTTTCTTTATCCTTTGCCTCATTTACTATTTATAAGCATTATCAACCATTTTACAGAAGGAAAAACTAAGGCAAGTCATGGCCTCTGGACTTCAGGGGACACGCTCTTAACACGTGCTAACCCGTCCAGCAGTCTCAAAACCCCGAGGGCAGCCTGGACTAGGTCCTCCGGGGAGGGGCGAGGGGCGGGGATGGGGGGTCAAGTCTCTCCTCACTTCGTCTTTTTAACGACGCAGGAAGGTACCTGGAGGTATTATCCCGCGACTAGACAGCTGAGGAAGCTGAGGTTGAGGGCACGGAGGGAAAGGCCAGGCTCTGTTGGGACCGAGAAACCAGGCCGTAAGGTCGCGAGGCCTCGAGAGACGACGACCGCTGTCCCACTCACCCGCGGAGAAGGCGTCGCCGGCCCTCCTCTTCGACTTTCCCGCTCGGTAGGACGCCACCGTGACGTCACTGCAGCGCGCCCTCGCCGTGACGGGAAACGTCCGCGCCGGAAGTGGGTGGCCCGGCGGCCCGGCTCGGGGCAGGACTCAAGGGACAACGCCGCCGTAGGGTCCGGGGCTGGCCTGGCTGAGGGCGGTGAGAAGGCCCAGAGAAGGCCTCAACTAGGCCCCGGTGCCCCGACGAAAAGAAACCAACCCGGTTACACTCGGCCGGGAGCCCACTCTCTGTGAAGATGGCGGGGCCGGAGCTGTTGCTTGACTCCAACATTCGCCTCTGGGTGGTTCTGCCCATCGTTATCATCACCTTCTTTGTGGGCATGATCCGCCACTACGTGTCCATCCTGCTGCAGAGCGACAAGAAGCTCACCCAGGAACAAGTCTCCGACAGGTCAGCGCCCTCCCCTCTCCGGCAATCTCACTCTCTCGTGACCTTGGGCGAGAAAGTTCAGGGGTTATGTCAGTTTGCCCTGCTTCATCAGGCCCCCGCTAGCTGAGTTTCCTTGGCTGAGTTATCCTGTGTTTCACTTGCTCATCTACGAAATGGGGATGATAACAGGACGTGCCTTATAGAACAGAAGTGGGGACTAAATTTTAGATGATGTCTGTAAAACATTCCTCTAGATAGAGTATAAGTTTCCATGAGCCTGAATGATCACAAATGGGACATTTGGTTTCATAAAGTAAGGTTTTGCTGTCTCAGAGGTTACTAAAATTTTTCTAAAATGTGTTAAACCAAAATTGAGAAATATATAAATCAAAAAACATTAGGCCATATTTGGGAATAGAATTATATAAAAACTGACTTTCAAGCTTGTAGAATATAGTGACTTTTCGGAAAGGAAAAACAAATAGATCTTTAAGAATGTGAAACTCCAGTTTGAAAAATACTGACTTTGAAAACTAGAGTTTTATTTTAAGAAAATGTTTTTCACTTGCACATTAAGACTGCATAAGATAAGCTTTACCTTCATCACCAGTTGTGTTGTTGTGCTTAGTCGAGCAGGGACTTATTTTTAGATACTAATGGAAATAAAAATGCGAAATTCAAAAATTCGTGTAGAATTTGCAGACCTTAAGAGAAACTGAGTATTTAAAATATACAGGATAATTTAAGTTGGCTTTATTTCAGGGTTTAAATGCCTCACATGATTCTCAACCCCACTTCTGCAAAATTGCTCAGCAGTATAAATAGAGATCTATCTGAGTTTCTGTTCAGCCTATGGAAGTCCTGAATTCTCTATAGTGAACAAGGTTTTCTTGACGACTTACTATGTGCCCTGCACTGTGCTGTATGCTGGGGGGTACAAAATATGACAAGACCCTACTCTCAGGGAGTTTTAGTCCAAGTGATAAAACATGCAAAGGGAAAATAGGAAATACTATTATTTTAGTGCTCAGGGTACACTAATTACAGTGGTAATCACCTTAAGTGACATATGTGAAGAATTGAGCTTAAAATCCTTTAATATTTGCTTTTTGCTCTTTAAAAAAACTGTGGTAAAATGCATATAAAATTTTCCACTTTCTTTTTTTTAAATTTGTTTTTATTTGTTTTGGCTGCGCTGGGTCTTCATCATTGCATGGGCTTTTCTCTAGTTGCAGTGAACCAGAGCTGCTCTGCTTGCAGTCCGCAGGCCTCATTGCAGTCGCTTCTCGTTGCAGAAGACTGGCTCTAAGTGTGTGGGCCCAGTAGTTGTGGCACACAGGTTTAGCTGCTCTGCAGCCTATGGGATCTTCCCTAAGCAGACTGAACCCATGTCTCCTGCGTTGGCAGGCAGGTTCTTTACCACTGAGACACCAGGGAAGCCCCACTTTGACTGTTTTTAAGTATACAATTCAGTGCCATTAAGTACATTCACCTTGTTGTGCAACTGCCAGCACTGTACACTTCCACAATATTTTCCTGACCCCTAACAGAAACTCTGAGCCTATTAAATAATAACTGATTTCCTTCTCTCCCAACTCCTGAGACCCACCATTCTACTTTATCTCTAAGTACTTCATTAAGTGGAATCATACAGTATTTGTCCTTTTGGGTCTGCCTCATTTCATTTTGTATAATGTAGTCATGGTTTGTCCATGTCGTTGCAAGTGAATGGATTTCCTTCTTTTTCGTGGCTGAATTAATGTCCCGGTGTGTGTGTCTACACATATATCATGTTGTCTTTATCCTTCCAGGATTTTTTTAAATTATTATTTATTTGGGGTTGTGCTGGGTGTTCTTTGCTGTGTGCAGACTTTCTCTGTATGCAGAGAGTGAGGGCTGCTGTCCACTTGTGATGCATGGGCTTCTCCTTGCTGTGGCTTCTCTTGTTGCAGGGCGCAGGCTCCAGAGCATTCGGGTTTCAGTAGTTGCAGCACTTGGGCTCTAGAGCTCATGGGTTTCCGTAGTTGTGGTGCACAGGCTTAGTTCCCCATGGCATGTGGAATCTTCCTGGACCAGGGATTGAACCCATGTCCCCTGCATTGGCAGGCAGATTCTTCACCGCTGGACCACCAGGGAAGTCCTTGGGGTTGTTTCTGTATCTGGGCTATTGTGACTAATACTGCAATGAACACAGGGTTGCGTATATATATATACATATATGTATATATAATGTGATTCTATTTTTATTTTTTTGAAGAACCTCCATATTGTTTTTCATAAAGGTTGTACCAATTTACACTCCCACCAACAGGGGTCTCCTTTCCTCCCCCCTTTTGCTTTTAATATAAAGATTACAATACAGTGGAACCCTTAAAAAGAAAGGAATCATGTCACATGGTTACAGCACAGATGAACCTTAAAAACATGAGGCTAAACAAAAGAGACCAGATACAAAAAGGTAATATCTTTTATGATTCCACTTATATGAAGGATCTAAAATAGTCAAATTCACAGGAACACAACGTGGAATGGCGGTTACTAGGGGCTGGGAGATGGGGACTGGGGACATGATTGTGCAATGAGAAGAGAGTTTCAGGTTTGCAGGATGAAAAAGTTACGGAGATCCGTTTCACAACGGTGTGAATATGCTTAACACTACTGCACTGTTTGCTTAAATGTGGTTGAGATGGTAAATTTAGTGTTAATGTTTTTCACCACAATTTTAAAAAAATAGCGCTGAGACTCACTCACATAGTCCAGCTCTTGCCAACCTCTCAGGCCTTGTCTCACCACGTTTCTGTAGTCCTCTTCCAGCCATATGGTTTTCCCTGGTCCTCAGAGACAGCTTACTCCTGCCTCAAGGCTTTTGCCCATGTTCCAGCTCTTTGCCAAGGTTGTCTCTACTCGTCTTTAAGATTTCAGCTTAATCATACGCCCTCAGGAAAGCTTTCTCCAAGACCTTGACTTCTTAGACTCAGTCACATCCGCCTGTTAACACACTCAGATTATCCGTCTCTCTTTCCTGGTATATAACAGATGGATTTGACATTTATTCCTGTGGTTATTTGATTACTATTTTTCTCCCCTACTAGACTTTAACCTTCTTGAGATACTTGCCTTTTTTTTTTTCTTTGGTCACAGCATGCAGGATCCCTGACTAGGGACCCAGCCCATGCCTCCTTCAGTAGAAGAGCAAATTCTTAACCACCAGACCTCCAGGGAAGTCCAGGATACTTGCTTTTTGATCGCTGTTGTTCATGTCACCTAACATGGCACCCAGAAGCTCGAGAAGTATTTGTTCAATGAGAATAAGCCTGTTGCTGTGTACAATATGAATGGAGGCGTAGGAAATTTAAGGGGCTCACCCAGGATCACATAGTCAACAAGTGGCAGAGCCAATATTTAAACCCATCTGTCCAACTCCAGAGCTTAAATTTTTACTAATTATTCTAGACCCAGTGTTACTTAAAGGACCAGTTTTGGTTTTTGAATGTTCAGTCTGTCACAGGCTAATGCTTTGGTAAAAATTTTTTGACCACATATTTGGATGTTTGGACAATGTCAGATTACTATAAAAGTTTCTAAACCTCTAGTCTCAGTATCTGTTCTCACCTCACCACAGACCAGCATTGGAACACAGGCCACATCATGAACAGCTTTAGTCCAGCTCCCAGGGAATAGAACATATCACCTCTCAACTCTTCAGGCTTGTGTCTACAGCGTTTTGTTTTGTTTTGCTTTTCAAAAAGGATTTCCATTAAGGAGGTTTTTTTTCTCCCCTCATTAAAACAACTTTTGAAGACCTAGAAAAATTAGCATTTTGATCTCTTCTGTTTGATGTTTGTTCTAACACCGCCCACTTGGTACATTTTGTTATCTGTAAGGATCAGCTATGTTCAAATATCACCGGATAATTTCATTTATTAATTCAGTAAGTATTTTACTGAGAGCTTACCAATATCTGCACCCTGAGTAGAATTTGTATTTGTTGTCTGTCAGGTAACAACCCTGTCAAGCCCTATAGTCATTTCTGTGGTTTGGTTTGGTTTTTAAACTTCCTTCTTTTATCCTCACCCTTCCTCCCTTCTGCCCCCAGGTCTTTTGAGTAGCATCCAACTGCTACTCTTTTTACTCAGAGACAAGTTCCTTCTTAGCTCATTATAAAGTAAGCATACTGTCCCAAATGTGCCTTCCTCCAAAATCTTAGTTCAGAAAGAGTCACTCGTGAAAACTTGTGGAAAGCTGAGTGTTGGGTTAAGTATGTCCTGCTGGTTTTAAGGACACTTGTATTTTGAAAAGTTTCCGCACAGAGCTATTGCCAAATAGGCCTTCTCTTGTGTTTAAATAGGTTTTCTACTTTATTCTCTCATTTTCTTCTAGAGTTTCACTTTTAAAAATCTCATTGTCTTGGTTTGTTTGTTTTTTTTCCTTCAGTCAAGTCCTAATTCGAAGCAGAGTCCTCAGGGAAAACGGAAAATACATTCCCAAACAGGTACTCATTTATCTTTTATTACAAGCTCCGCAATTCACTGTTGAGGACAGTAGATATATGAATGTTTTATAAGGGGACTCTTCGGGGAAAGCTGAAGGCAGGCAAGTCAGTAATTAAGCTGTGGCCTAGTGGTGTTTGCTGTCATTGTGACCTTGCTCTTGGGAAATTGTTTTCAAATGTGACTCAGCTAAAGTGTCAGGTCGGCTGCCAAGTAGGCTGCCAGTCTGAGTGTAATAGCATATTCCAAGGGCCTTCTGACTAAAGTTCGGGGGAATAATTTGACAATGCTCTATGTCACAGTTTTAAGACTTAAAAAGTTCTTTTTTTCTACTAGTCTTTCCTCACACGAAAATATTACTTCAACAACCCAGAGGATGGATTTTTCAAAAAAACTAAAAGGAAGGTTGTGCCGCCTTCTCCTATGACTGGTATGTTTATTCCCCTCTCTTACCTTTAAGGAAGATTTTTAACATGATAGGGGGATGAGCAGGGAGGATATCCTTTTATTTTAAATTTAAATGGTATAATATAGTAATTAAAGGGAACTTAGGGATCATCGGATATAGGGATCTACAAAAGTGGGGATTCTCTTTTTCAAATAAATCTTATACCTTGGGAACTCCATTGTATAAAGTGGAATTAAAGGCAAGAGCTCTCGGCTAAGGGGATGGGGAGTAGGGCCATTGTCCTCAGGTCTCTCCCCTTTGCTGTTCCTCAGGACCCAGGGCCCTGAGGGGCACGGCTGGAAAGCATTCCAGTCCCAGGTCCCACCCAGTGCAGTCGTGTTGCTGGCAGAGGACTCCCAGATTCTGCCTACATGCTTCCCTCAGTGATTCATTTCTTTGTCAGACATGATTGCTTGCTCTTCCCCTACAGTTTTTCCTCTAACAGATTTCTTACTTCCTCTGATCCCAGTCATGTGAAAAATACAGCATCTTTAAAGGAAAACAAAAATAACATATTATTTGGTTTTACTTACCCCTTTAATGCAGTACCTATTTCTTTAGGTTAGATAATCAGTATCATAAACCCAGACAGAAGGTACTGGAATTGATTTCAATAATAAGTCTTTTAGCAAACCTACAAGAAACAAAAGACCAATAAGTATATGGAAAGATACTTGACATCACTAAAATCAGTGGAATGCAAATTAAAACACAGTGTCCTTTTAACCCATTAAATTAGAAACTACTGAAAAGCTTGACCAAAGCTGCTACTGTCGAGGTCATGGAAAGTGAAGTCCTCTTACTGTTGCTAAAAGTCAGTTTTAAATGGTCAAATCCCTTGGCCCAAAAATTCTTCTAAGAGTTTCTCTCACAGAAACACACAAATTTGCAGATTTATGTACAAGGAAGTTGTTGACAACTTTTTTTTTTTTTTGCCAATAATAATCTATAGATCTAACCAGAAGTGATGAGTGTAACCACAGTGGACGCCTACGAAGACATTAAAAATAATGAGTCATATTACACTAATATGGAAACACAGTATGTTACAATATGTTAATTTTTTAAATTAAGCAGAATAGTAAGCATAGTATCCCTTCATGTATATATATACAGAAAGAAACTATTGTGTGTATATACATGTATGGGTATATATGTATGTTTATATTGACATATAAAGATAGAAGAATAGACAGCAGTTAAAAGTGTTTAGACAGTAGGCAGAGGAACTGTCCACATCCTGTGCTTCTATGTCGTTTGAATTTTTTACAATGAACTTGTATTACTTGTATTAATTTTATCAAGTAAATTTAAAAGTTACAGGAAGCAAGGAATAAATCCCTACCAACAGTGGTAACAGCTATTTGTAACAGCTTGTTTTTCTGTCTTAGATCCCACCATGCTCACAGACATGATGAAAGGCAATGTCACCAATGTCCTGCCTATGATTCTTATTGGTGGATGGATCAACATGACGTTTTCAGGCTTTGTCACAAGTAAGTTACAGACTCAGGAGACTTCAAGTTTACTTCATCTTTGATCCTTTCCCATGACCCTACTCAGAAATTCAGGTGCTGCTGACATACTACTGTCCAAGGTCCTACGTTCTCAAGTGGAAACTGATAACAGTTTTTAAACAAAAAAATTGATTATGCTCTAATTTCATGACTCTTATCCCAAAGCGTTCATACATTCATAAGATGGGTGCTTTTTTACTAAGGGACTCAAATGAGTGGCTTACTAATTTGTATCCAAAACTAGTTTTGTGTCCTAATGAGTAGGAGGACCGGAAGCCTGTTTCTGTCTTGACTTCATTTTTGAGGTGTTGGGGTCAGTTGTTTGTCAATTTGTTTGTGAACCGCTTTGATTTAAATGAACTTGGTGTCTCAGTAATGTAGTTCTATGTGCGTATATATTCCACTTTGAGTTTAACAGACTAGTGCTGGTTTCTTTTCCAGATTTTGGGGCACAGCTCAGTTTGAGCCCCTACTTCTTAAGCACTGGAGAATCTGGTGTTGTTCAAAGAACTAGAATAGAGTGACTTTTGAGTGATAATTCTTCAGAAAATGACATAAGTCTCTGTGGAAATAAGTTTCTAAACACTGTATGGTACAGAATTCCCACCTCCTCAGGGAAATATATGCATCACACTTATTAAACTGTTCTACAGAGGAAGCTGGGCGTGATTCTGAACTTTTTCTTTCTTTCTGCAGCCAAGGTCCCTTTTCCACTGACTCTCCGTTTTAAGCCTATGCTACAGCAAGGAATCGAACTACTTACATTAGATGCCTCCTGGTAAGGACTTTCTCCTGTTGAGTAAAAACACCAACCAAAATCTAAAACAGGGATCTCTTAAACAATAGGATTTCCAGTTTGCCTGCCTTACTGGAATAGGTTTTTGGAGTTTTTCTCATTGAAACTGTACTCAGAATGCCCCAGATTATGGTAACTTTTACATGAGTTTTCTTGCAAAAGGAGAGAATGTATCAAGTTCTTTCCCCTAGTTTCTTAGGTCTTAAGAGCTCAAAAAAGTAGACGTGTGCACCCCAAAAAAGTTAAAGGCAAGAACTCTGACCAAACCAAATTTTTTAACAATAAATGCCCTGGAACTTATGGAAGTGGATGTTGGTATTATTTGTTTCAAAATACATTACTTCCAATAACAACATTAATTCTTTTCACTGGTACCAGTCACTGTGCTAGATACATTCCATATATTATTTTATTCTCGTAGCAACCCTTTGAAGTGGAGCCATTGAGATTTGACCACAAGTCTGTCCAAATCCAGCACTTGTGTCTTATTTACCGTTCTGTTTTTTATATCAGATTAATAAAACCCCAAATATGAAGAGCTCTTAGGACAGTGCTACAGCCTCTGGAACACAGTAGTGCTTCTTCATGTGGTCTCTGCAAGATTATTTTGTCTGTGGCTTCCCAGAAACTAGCATCTAATGGAAACCAGACAGGGACTTCCTTAGTGGTCCAGTGGTTGAGAGTCCACCTTCCAATGCAGGGGTCACAGGTTCAGTCCCTTGTCAGGGAACTAGGATCCCACGTGTGGCAGGGCAACTAGGCCAGCACAACCATAACTCGAGAAGCCTGCACACCACAACAAAGACCAGCGTTGCCAAATTAAAACTGAGTAGGCTAGAATAAAATAGAACAGCCAGACAGTAGGAGGAGGAGAATGGGCAATAGTGGTCACCACTGCTGATCCTGACTGACTCCTGGTTGGAGCAGTCTATGGTTGTTTGGGAGGGACACGATCGACCCGGCACTGGGAGAGTCTTGGCCGCACACACGTCCCCCAGAGGAGAAAAGCTGTACTTACTGCGAGGAGCACAACTGTTCAGCTTTGACCTTCCAGTCTCCTGCGAGCTAAACACGCACTTCATGGGGTGGAGAAAAGCTGTTTTATCTTTTCTCAGCACCTGGACACGTGTGTTTCTGACATGCTTGTGTGGACAAAGGAGCCTGGAACCACATATGAACTAGCTTACCAATCTGAAAGTTTATGTACAGATAAGTGTGACCCAAGTATTGGAATGAAGTGTGGGTCCTTTCCATCTGTATCATTTCTTACACTCATTTTAGTTTTTTATTATATGCAAGCATATTAACTTCACTGGGGCAAGGTGGGAAACCTAACCTAAGGAGAGCTTTGGGATATAGTTCAAAACTTGAAATGGCTTTTCCAGTCACTACAGTCTTCAATATGAAGCCTACTGACACTTGTGGTTTCTTTAGAGAATGGGATTCAGGACAGGAGGCCTCTTTCAATTTATATCTTACTACTTCAGTATTATTTGCATTTATTATATGCATCAATAACAAGTATGTGTTGTTGTCATGATTACAAATAATAAATGGTTTGAAAACCCACTATGTAGCAGGATAATTAAACAAAACTTGTATTCCCTGATAAAATGAAGCCCACCAGGTTGAGTTCAGTTCCTGTTACTGAATGCCAAAGAAGGAGCCATTAACCTCCATATATTACCTCATTTTACCCTCATGGCAACTCTCTGAAGTGAGTGGAAGAATTGAGGTTTGACCCAAGTCTGTCCACAAGGCTCAGCTGTCCGCTTGCAGAGAGCTGTTTGTAACATGGCCTTCACAACATGTATTTCTTCTTTGGTTGTGCTCTGGATGACTATTGGCTGACCCCAGGAGATTCCTTTACAGACTCTGAACAGCTTTGGGTGGTAGAAATGTGTGAACTAGTTTATTCTGAAATAACTACCTACATTGTTTCACTTTTGCTTCCTAGGGTGAGCTCTGCATCCTGGTATTTCCTCAACGTCTTTGGGCTTCGGAGCATCTACTCTCTGATTTTGGGCCAAGATAATGGTAAGAGGCAATTACTTCGATAGCTGAGTCATTCATACCAGGGCCAGAGTGATTATGTAGGCTGTGTTGTACTGAACAGAGTGAAATATGTTGCTTCATTCCCTAAACTTATTCCTAAGTTTCTGAGGTATTCTGAGAGTCTTAAACATCCCAAGGTCAGACTGAAGATCTGAATTCTCCTCATTAATCACGGGGACAGTATTTAGTTATGCAGAGTCTGATACCCTCTTATGAGGGATCCAGCACCAGCCTGTAAATGTAAGCCTGAAGCTGAAAGAAGGCTGGTTTGATCAGTTTGCCCATTGACTGGAGACCAGTACTAGTCCTGGCTCTCTTACTTAAATAGCTGGGACCCTGGGCAAGTTCCTTAACCACGCCAGTCCTCTGTTTGCCTGCCTGTGAAGTAGGGACCTGAATAACTGACTTCTGGGTTTGCTGTGAGGAGGAGGTAAGGTGGACACATGGAGCACTTAGTGAAGTGCCTGGCATGTCAGTGTTGCTCAGTAACTCATAGCTATTGCTCGTGTTATTTAAATTTGAAATAAAGGTTAGAGCTTCCTTTAGTTAATCTTCTTTCTCCTGCTGTTGTCACGTCCATTTTTTGCAAGAGGTAAAGTGACTTTCACAAAGTGTGTGACAAGGCCAGTCAATGAACTGTCCATGGTTCTCTAACCCACTGCCAAGCATCTAAATGCTGTGTGAGAACCATTCTTCCCTGAGGGTCCTGGGTGCCTGCTGTGCCCTGGCACTCACTGGGGTGTGTCTTCCGCTGCAGCTGCTGACCAATCACGGATGATGCAGGAGCAGATGACCGGCGCAGCCATGGCCATGCCCGCAGACACCAACAAAGCTTTTAAGGTATACTCAACTCTCTTCCCAGCTTCACTGAAGCTCAAAGGTGTTACCAGAGTTACTTTTAAAGATGAATTCCCTGAAGTGAGTGTGGTATATATATGGTTCCATCATTTTAAGTTTAGTGAAAATGTATTTTCACTTACATGTCTCTTATTCCAGAAACAGAATCATCTGATAAGTAAGTTAGAGATTCTTGATACTTGAGGTGGTTTTTAAATGCTCACCCAATTTAATCCACAGTGTAAATGCTCAGTCAGAGATTCCAGGTAGACATTTGGAATATTTTGAACTTTTTTGGACCCTGATATAAATTTCATTCAGTAAAATCTAAATTGGGAGACCTTGGCCGTCTAGTGGTTAGAACGCCACACTCTTTTAACTGTCGAGGGCCCAGGTTCAATCCCTGGTAGAGGAACTAAGATCCCACAGGCCATGTGGCTTGCCCCCCAAAAAAATCTAAATTATTTGAGCCTTTCATACAATGATTCTTAAATTTGTAAAATCCAATATAATTTTACACAGTGAAATCTCACTAATTTTTCATGATGAAAACTAGAAATAGCGAGAAATTTGCTCATCTTGATGAAAGATACCTATGAAAGACCCACAGTTAGCATACTTATACTGGAAGCTTTGCCCCTAAGAGTAGGAACAAGACAAAAGATGTCCACTGTGACCACTTCTATTCAACATCATTCCAGATGTTCTAGCCAGGGCAGTTAGGCGAGAAAAAGAAAGAAGAAGCATCTAGATTAGAAAGGAAGAAGTAGAGACTTCCCTGGTGGTCCAGTGGTTAAGAATCTGCCTTCCAATGCAGGGGACTTGGGTTCAATCCCTGGTTAGGGAACTAGGATCCCTAGGGCAGCTAAGCCCACATGCTGCAACTAGAGAGGCCCATGGATTGTAGTGAAGACACAGTGCAGCTGAAATTAAAAAAAAAAATTTTAGAAGTAAAACTGTCTGTTTGCAAGTAATGTGGTCTTTTATATAGAATATCCTAAAAGGAATCCATAAAAAAAACTATTACATGTAATACATTCAACAGGGTTTTCAGAAATCACATAGTTCTACACACTGATAATAAAGAATCTGAAAAATAGAAATTAGGAAAATCATTCCATTTATAATAGTATCAAAAAGGATAAGAATAAATTTAACAAAACAGCAATACTTGTACCATGAAAACTGAAAAATATTGCTGAAAGAAACTAAGAAGCCCTAAATAAATGCAAATATATCCATGTATATATTATCTTGACTTATTATTAGCGAGGTGGCAGTACTCCTTGATCTGTTGATCTACAGACTCAAAATCCCACCAGCTTTTCTTGCACAAATTGGCAGTCTGATCCAGAAGATAATACGGAAGTGAAAGGACTTCAGAACAGGAGAAACAATGTTGAATAAGAACAGAGTTGGAAGACTCAAGACTTCCTGATCTGAAAACCTACTTCTGAGCTATAGTAATCAAGACTGTGTGGGACTGCCGTATGGACAGAAATGCAGATCAATGGAAAAACTGATATTCCATTCAATAGGGACTTCCTTGACGGTCCAGTGGTTAAGACCCTGTGTGCTTCTGGTGGAGGAGGCACAGGTTCGATTCCTGACCAGGGAACTAAGATCCCATATGCTGTGCAGTGCGGCCAATAAATTTAAAAAGTTTTGTTGTTAAAGAATTGAGAGTTCAGAAATAAATTCATACATGTAGATTTTTGAGAAAGGTGCCAAAACAATTCAGTGAGGGAAAGAATAGTTTTGCTATTTATTCTGTACAGAGTTTCAGTGCTCGCTTCGGCAGCACATATACTAAAAAAAAAAAAAAAAAGAGTTTCTGTTTCAGGGAATGAAAAATTTAGAAATAGTTAGTGGTGATGGTTGCACAACATTGTGAGCCTAAAAAATGCCACTAAATTGTATACTTAACAGTGGTTAAAAATAGCAAATTTTGTGTCATATGTATATCAATATTTACCACAATAAAAAACATTTTGAATAAAAGTTTTTAAATGGGTCAAGGACCTAAATATAAGAGCTAAAACTAGAAAGCTCGTAAAAGAAAATATTGGTGTAAATGTTTGTGACCTTAGATTAGGCAATGATTTCTTAGATATGACATCAAAAGTATAAGCAACAAAAGGAAAAATAGGTAAGTGGAACTTTGTCAAAATGAAAACTTCTGCGTTTCAAAAGACACTATTAACAAAAGTGAAAAGCCAACCCACAGAATCGGAGAAAGTGTCTGCAAATCATATATCTGGTAAGGGTCCAGGATTCTGAATAAAGAACTCTTAGAACTTGACAATAAAAACACGATCCAGTAAAAAGTTGGCAAAGGATATGAATACTCATTTCTCCAATGAAGACGTACAAATACCCAGTAAGCTAATAAGCACATGAAAAGATGCCCAACATCATTAGTCACTGGGGGTTTTTGCAAATCAAAACTTCAGTGAGATACCACGTCACACTCACTCGTATGGTTATAATAAAAAAGATGGACAATAACGAATGTTGACAAGGATCCAGAGACATTGGAACCCTCATACGTGCTGGTGATTGTGTAGCTGCTTTGGAATGCAGTTCTTAGCCTTTCCTCAAAAAATTAAACACACTTACCATATGACCCAGCAGTTCTACTCTCAGCTAAACACCCAAGAGAACTGAAAACATATTTTCACACAAAAACTGAGTACAAGCATGTTCAGAATACTACTGATAATAGTCAAAACTAGAAACAATCCAAATGTCCATCGTCTGATGAACAGATAATGCAATGTCTAGACAATGGAATGTATGCAGTGGAATATTAGCCATGAAAAAGAATGAACTGCTGAGTCATGCCACAACAGAGAGGAACCTTAAAAACATGCCAAGAGGAGGGAATTATAACCAATACCCTGTAATAAGTCATAATAGAAAAGGATGGAAAAAAACTAAATGTATAACTGAATCACTTTGCAGTATGGCAGAAACCAAGACAACATGTAGATCAAGTATACGTCAACAAAATAATTTTTTAAAAAAGTGTTAAAGAAAGAAACCAGTGACAAAAGGCCACATACTGCATCCAGAAAAGATGGCACGATTCAGAAAATGAAGTAGTACTTGCCAGGGGTTGGGGGAGGGGATAATGGGAGTGTCTGCCATGACAAGTGTTCTGGAACTACATGATAGTGATGGTTGCACATCTTTATGAATATAATAAAAGCCACTGAATTGCATACATTGGAGGGATGGATTATGTAAATTATTATTATTTTTAAAAACCCATACCTGTGAGCTTTTATATTGCACATTGTTTTGTAGAGCATTTCTTAAAGACCTACTAATTAAAGGCAAAACTAGTCAGCATTAATAGAATACTTGAGAAATGTAAATAGTTGCCAGCTCCAGGGACCTGAACAGATTGTCTCTTAGCCTAGTCTCCTATCTGTAACTTAGGGGTGGGGGTGGGTGAGGGGACAGCAGCACCTCCCTCATAGGATTGAGTGAGTGTCACATGTGCAGAACTTGATCCCGCTCCAAGCCCAAGCACATCAGCACTGCTCCTATAACAGCCCTTCTCTCCCTGCCCCCATGTTTCTCTTCCTTTGCAGACAGAGTGGGAAGCTCTGGAACTGACAGATCACCAATGGGCACTGGATGACGTCGAAGAGGAGCTCATGGCCAAAGACCTCCATTTCGAAGGCATGTTCAAAAAGGAATTACAGACCTCTATTTTTTGAAGACCAAGTAGGGGCTAGCTGTGTCTGGAACTTGGAGTAGCGCTTAACCTTATAACTTTCATTTGAGCTGGAGCCTCTTGGAATGACAAAGGGGGTGCATGAGCTGGCGGGGGTGCAGCAAGGATTGTTCTTGTCTGAGGCAGGCCCCCCTTCATGTTTGAACCCAGAAGAAACATGAGGAGTGTATGCTGGGTGACTTGCCCAGAAACAGCTATTTTTAAAATATTTTAAATGTTCCTTCTGGTGACTCTAGTAATAAAAGTAAGACAAAGGGGGGACACTCAAGCTAGTGATAATATTAAAAAACAGCAAAAATTCAGTCTATGGAAAAAGCATTGTTAATTTAACCTAATTGTTACGTCCAGTCATTCTGACATTTAAACCTCAGAAACTCCTGTTTTCTTGGAATCCAAACACCCGGCATTTCACCTTTAATTTTTTGTTAATATTTGTATAACTTCCCTTTCACAAATAATACATTTTCATTGTTGAAAATTTAGGACCAATGGATAAACAAAATGAAACTCTCTGTGTTGTTCATTTTGTGCCTGCAAATGACATGAAAAGCAAATGTGTCAAAACCTTACTCAAGCTCTTTTTCAGAGTCAATACCCTGGGCCAGGACAGACTTAGCAAAACTTCTCTCTGTCTTAATACTATCAAGTAAAAATTGATGACCCTGAAACACTGCCAGATTCTCAAATGCCATTGGGATCCTCAAAGACTTCAGCAGTTAAGTAATGTGGGGTCTTGATCTGGAATTCATAATATATTAAATCCATTGTCAAATGAGTGGAGCTGTACTATACATGGCTACTCCACTGAATGAAAGACCCCATGTCCAAGTTATCCTGGATGAGAGAGAGCTTACATATAGTTTTAAGAAGGGAGAGAGGGTGATTGCTGGCAGACACAGAGGTAAGGGTTGCCCACGAATAATTTCTGTTGGGATTAACTGTCCCAGGGAGGTGGCAGAGGGCCTTTTTGGTACCAAGAGGTGAATGTAATTAATCGACACATTGAATGTTGTAATCAAGAACAAACAACTCGACCCTACAAATTAAATCATCCTGTTTTGTTGTCTTTGCCTGTGAAAACATTACCTCTGTGGGTCACTCGCAGCCTTCTGCCAACAGTTATGAGTATGTATTGTGGACCAGTGCTGGATAGTCTAAAATGGAAAAGATGGAACTCTTGTCCTCAGGAACTCATAAGAGAGACACATGAGAAATTGGTGGTTCTTAATCATTAGAGTTGGACTGTGAAGAAAGCTGATCACCGAAGAATTGATGCTTTTGAACTGTGGTGTTGAAGAAGACTCTTGAGAGTCCCTTGGACTGCAAGGAGATCCAACCAGTCCAACCAGTCCATTCTAAAGGAGATCAATCCTGGGTGTTCATTGGAAGGACTGATGCTGAAGCTGAAACTGCAATACTTTGGCCACCTCATGCAACGAGTTGACTCACTGGAAAAGACTCTGATGCTGGGAAAGGTTGGGGCGGGGGGAGAAGGGGACAACAGAGAATGAGATGGCTGGATGGCATCACCGACTCTGTGGACATGAGTTTGAGTGAACTCCGGGAGTTGGTGATGGACAGGGAGGCCTGGTGTGCTGTGGTTCATAGGGTCGCGGAGAGTCGGACACGACTGAGCGACTGAACTGAACTGAACTGGATCATTCGTTGGGTCGCAATACCTCTTTGGGAATCTGATGGAAGCTCTGACCCTGCCCTCCAGAGTAACAGACATGGGCACAGACCTCTAGGGTAACCCCAGGAGCACCAATAGACCCTTTAAAGCCTATTCATAGTGACACACTGACCCAAGGTTAAGAAATGCTAATATTTAAGAGTTGTTAAAATATTAAAGGAGCAAAGATTCCCAGGGGAGCTAACCTTTTGATCTGGGTCTTGAAAGAGTTCTGCAGTGTAGAAAGGCATCCCAAGCAGAGGGAAGAGAACCAGCCAAGGCCGGCAGATGAAAATGTCTATAGTTCACTGCTTCCTGACCAAGTGGGGAGTGGTATGGGATATACAGAAAGGTCTGAATCAGGCAGGGATGGAGACAGTACGGGGACTGGGTGGAGGACCCTCTTTTCTACAGTGTGTCCTCGGTCTGCTTCTTGACCCACACAGTCTGTCCTTTTCCCTGTAGTGAAGTTGGGTGGGTGAAACGTGTGAGACTGTTCTCACCCATTATGGTGGTAAATGTGTATGTCCTTGGCACCAGCAAGTCAAAGGGAAAAGCCAAGTTTGTCTTGGCAGGCTCTTCTCAGAACCAGCACACAAGTTCAGGGAGCACTGCCTATTATGTCCACTGCTTGGAGTTTAATTTGGATCAGACTGCTAGGTGAGCATTCCACCTTTACCATCAACTAGGACTTAGCACCCAAAACCATTTAGGGCAACCTGAAATGTCCACTTACTGATAATGGAGGTATGAAAGGCACCTTGCATGGAAGACTAAAGATTGACAGTCAGTGGCAAAACACAACTCAGAAAAATAATGATGACTTAGCTTGGAGGACAGCAGGTAAACCTGTGCTTGGAGGCAAAAGCCAGTATGGTTCCCCTGTATGGTCTGAGGAGCCTGCTGGGCATTGGGTATATGTGAGAGACATGGATTACTGTGTGAGGAATATTGCAGTGGCAACTGGCAGAAACAACTCAATCTGGGTTAAGCAGTTTTCTTTTTTTTCTTAATGAATGTAAATTGGTTCAAAAACTAAAATGCCCAGTGATCAGTTACTTCGGTGCAGCTGGAGCTGGGGCCTCAAATGTTATCATCCAGACTTAGTTGCTTTCTCAAGTCTGCTTTTTTCTATTCTCAATTAGTTTGTTTTTTCACGGAGACACCAGCTTTGTAACCACAGTGAAAAGCACCCCTGGGAATTCCCTGGTGGTCCAGTGGCTAAGACTCTATGCTCCCAATGCAGGGGGGCCCAGTTTCAAACCCCGGTCAGGGTATTAGCTCCCATATGCCACGGTACGTGCCTCAACTAAAGATCCCGTGTGCTGCAAGTAGGACCCAATGCAACCAATTAAAAAACTACACAAAAAAGACATGATGCGATGAGGCAGAGGCAAGGCCAGGTGGCAGAGGGCTTCTAAGTCACCCCTCAGACACGTACTTGGTCCTGATGTTACTTTAGGAGCCTTTGGGAGGGACTGGCAGGAAGGGATTTGCTGCCGTCAAGATGATTAGCCCCCCCTTTGCTTGCTCTGCCTCAGTGTGTGGCTGTGCGTCAGGCACTTTCCCTCTCTGGGCCTCAGTCTCCCCACTGTGACCTCACCACCCTGTTACTCTCCGCTTCTACCCCATCCATTTCTTTCCCAGCCCAGATCTGCAGCCACTGTGGAAAACAGTCTGGCAGTTCCTCTAAAGCTCAAAGTTTCCATGTGATCCAGCAATTCCACTCCTTGACAGATAGCCCAAGAGAAATGAGTACATATATGTCCACACAAAAACTTGTACACAAACACAGTAGCATTATTCGTCACCACCACAAAGTGGAAACAACCCAAACAGCCATCAACCAAATGTGTAATTGTGTATATAGCTGAATCACTGTGCTTCACATCTGAAACTAATACCACATTGTAAGTCGACCGTACTTCAATAATAAAAGATAATGATAAAATGTTTTGTACTTGTGGTGATAGTTACACAGCCTTGTGACTATAATAAAAACCACTGAATATAACACCTTAAATAGGTGAATTACATCCTATTAAGTGCGGCAGAGGCACCAGAGATCAAATTGCCAACATCCACTGGATCATGGAGAAAGCAAGAGAGTTGAGGAAAACATCTATTTCTGCTTCATTGACTATGCCAAAGCCTTTGACTGTGTGGATCATAATAAACTGGAAAATTCTGAAAAAGATGGGAATACCAGACCACCTGACCTGCCTCTTGAGGAACCTGTATGCAGGTCAGGAAGCAACAGTCAGAACTGTACATGGAACAACAGACTGGTTCCAAATAGGAAAAGGAGTACGTCAAGGTTGTATATTGTCACCCTGCTTATTTAACTTATATGCAGAGTACATCATGAGGAATGCTGGGCTGGAAGAAGCACAAGCTGGAATCAAGATTGCCGGGAGAAATATCAAAAACCTCAGATATGCAGATGACACCACCCTTATGGCCGAAAGTGAAGAGGAACTCAAAAGCCTCTTGATGAAAGTGAAAGAGGAGAGTGAAAAGGTTGGCTTGAAGCTCAACATTCAGAAAACAAAGATCATGGCATCTGGTCCCATCACTTCATGGGTAATAGATGGGGAAACAGTGGAAGCAGTGTCAGACTTTATTTTGGGGGGCTCCAAAATCACTGCGGATGCTGATTGCAGCCATGAAATTAAAAGACGCTTATTCCTTGGAAGGAAAGTTATGACCAACCTAGATAGCAGAGACATTACTTTGCCAACCAAGGTCCGTCTAGTCAAGGCTATGGTTTTTCCCGTGGTCATGTATGGATGTGAGAGTTGGACTGTGAAGAAAGCTGATCGCCGAAGAATTGATGCTTTTGAACTGTGGTGCTGGAGAGTCCCTTGGACTGTAAGGAGATCCAACCAGTCCATTCTAAAGGAGATCAATCCTGGGTGTTCATTGGAAGGACTGATGCTAAAGCTGAAACTCTAATACTTTGGCCACCTCATGCGACAAGTTGACTCACTGGAAAAGACTCTGATGCTGGGAGGGATTGGGGGCGGGAGGAAAAGGGGACGACAGAGAATGAGATGGCTGGATGGCATCACCAACTCGATGGACATGAGTTTGAGTGAACTCTGGGAGTTGGTGATGGACAGGGAGGCCTGGCGTGCTGTGATTCACGGGGTCGCTCAGAGTCGGACACGACTGAGCGACTGAACTGAACTGAACTGAAATAAGGGTAAGCCCCTGGCTGTTGACATCAAGATCTCTCGAGGTCATGGTTACGAGGGGCTCTTGGAGACTCTCCAGGAGGTACGAGGAGGGGACATCTGTGAATGCTGGGTGCAGAGGGGTGTCAGGGGTGTGCCAGCATGTCCCTGAGCTTCTCCTGTGCTTTAACATCAGTCCTGGCAGCCCTCTTCCTGACCCTTTGCTCACCCTGATCCCACCATCCCCATCTCCCGGGCTCTGGAGGAGCCTGGGAAGGTCAGCGGGCCTCAGAAATCCATGTACTAGACCCAAAACACGTACTAGACACAAAACGGGCTAGTGCTCAATACGTAAAAGGTTTTATTCCTACAACCAGCTCACCAATTGCACAGGCAGCCCTGTGCAATCTTTTCCTTTCTTCCATTTCTTTGTGAATTTCTTTTTTGTTTTAAACTTTTTACTATGAAAAATTTCAACCATACACAAGAGCGGAGAGCAGAGTATAAGGACATACCCATCTCCCTTCACTGATAATGAATAATAATATTTTGTCAATCTTTCATGTATCTTCCAAGCCCTTTTTTTTTTTTTTTACTGTAGTGTTTCGACAGTAAATGTCAGATACGATACCGTCTCACAGATAAATATTTTAGTAAGTAGCTCTAACAGATGCTGCTGCTGCTAAGTCACTTCAGTCGTGTCCGACTCTGTGTGACCCCATAGGGGAAGCCCACCAGGCTCCCTCTTCCCTGGGATTCTCCAGGCAAGAACACTGGAGTGGGTTGCCATTTCCTTCTCCAATGTGTGAAAGTGAAAAGTGAAAGTGACATCGCTCAGTCGTGTCAGACCCTTAGCGACCCCACGGACTGCAGCCTACCAGGCTCCTCCATCCATGGGATTCTCCAGGCAAGAGTACTAACGATGAGGAAATGATAAAACATAACTCATAATACCATTATTCACCAAGTCCAAACAGGTTTATTGTTTAGTCCATGCTAAGGCCCAATCAGTGTTCAAATTACCCAATTATCTTCCAACACCTTTGTGTCCTTGCTTTGTCTGGATGAGGATCCCAACAAGGACCCCGCACATGGTATTTGACTGCTATTACTCAAGTCTCTTTTATAACATTTTCCCTTCCCCCTGCTTTTTTCAAGCTGGTAATTTGTTGAAGAAACTACGTATTTGTTATAGAAGTCTGAAAGTATTCTTACCTGGGATGGGAGACCAAATCTTTAGATTGTTTTTCGCTTCAAGGAAAGATTATGGGGAATGAATTAGTGACAGATGCATAGACAATTAAGTAAATAAAAACCCAAGCCACACTTACCCCAGGAAAAGCAGAACATCTAGCAAAGGAATTATAATCATAGCACACTCCTGATTCAGCTTGGATAATATGTTTCGTGGTTGGGCTATTATAAATGCAGATTGATGATATAAACAAAAGCGGCACAGGAAAATGTGGAAGGCAATATAAGAGCTAAATCTTCACGTTCCTTTGTGGTAGTCAAGAGGTAAAACCTAAAGCTGAAAAAAAAATTAGCAATATAAGTCTGACAATTAGAAAATACATATAAAAACCAAAGAAATAATCAGAAGTACCAGAAAGAGTTGAACTGGGAGTGAGAGGGAATAAAATAAAGGACAGTTGATTTTTACAGTGTGTACTGGATCATCAGACCTATTAATAAAAATATATATGTATTTTTAAATAGGGTTCATTTAGCTGGTATCCATGGAGGCTAAAATCTGAGAAAGTATAAGATTCCAGGAACCCTTGAGGCTCAATGTGGGAGTGTGACTGTTCTGCCCTCAGAGCTAAGACAGTGGCCGAGAACAGACAAAGCCTGCCAGACGGCACGGTCTCCCCCAGCCCCACTCCCAAGCTGCCTTTTGTTTCTCTGCTCTCTCCCACCACAGTGACTCACCAGAACAGAAATGCCAGCCAAGTGTCCTGTCCAAGCAGGAGATTTCATCATGGCTGTCACTCGCCTTTGCCTTTTCATTCTCTCTCCCCTTCCTTGGGAGCTTCCAAGGTACTCTGGGTTAGGAGCTCCCAAAAATTCCCAAAGCTGGGGGTTGGCTCTCCTTTCATCGGAGATCCTGGTCAGAGGCCTGTTTTTAACTTTAGTATATGTGCTGCTGAAGCGAGCGCTGGAGGCCTATTTTCAGATTCAAACTCCTAGCACAGTAAGTGCCACCGGGAAAGCCTGGGGTTTTCATCTCTCCTTCTCTCTCTGCGAGTCTTCCAGAGGGACAGGATAGTGTCATCACTCTTAAGATCACTGGCTCTTATGGTTTGGCTTTTTATTTGCTGTGTGACCTTGGACAAATTACATAACCTCCCTGAGCCTGAGCTTGCTGGCTGTAAAATGGAAAGCATAATAATATATCAAGTTGTTGGCACAGAACAGACTTGTGGACACTGTGGGGGAAGGAGAAGCTGGGACAAACAGAGGGTAGCATTCAAACACATGTATTAGCATATGTGACATAGACAGCCAGTGGGAACCTGCTGTGTGACTCAGGGAGCTAAAGCGGCATTCTGACAGCCTAGAGGATTGGGATGGGGTGGGAGGGAGGCTCAAGAGAGACGGGACATATGTAAGCCTATGACTGATTCATGTTGATATATGGCAGAAACCAACACAGTATTATAAAGCAATTGACCTCCAATTAAAAAAAATAATAATATAGGGTTATGGGGACTTCCCTAGTGGTCCAGGGTGAAGAATTTACCTGCCAATGCAGGGGACACAAGTTTGATCCCTGATGTGGGAAGGTTCCACGTGCTGCGAGGCAACAGAGCCTGTGTGCCACAGCTACTGAGCCCACGCGCTGCCACTGCTGAAGCTCACGCACCCTGGAGCCTGTGCTCTGCGACAAAAGAAGGCACTGCACTGAGAAGCCTGTGCGTCACAACTTGAGAGGGGCCCCCGCTCACCGCAGCTAGAAGAAGACTGTGTGCAGCAACAAAGACACAGCACTGCCAGAAATGAACACATGTTTTTCACAAAATCTAACTGGAAAAACAAATAATATCTAGGCTTGTTGTCAGGACTTAGAATAATGCATGTAAGGTGTGTAGCACAGCTCCTGGCAGACTAAGAGCTTGATAAACAAAGCTATGGACCATACCCCGTATGCTATGCTTGGAATCATCCCCCACCCATCCTTGCTGTCCCAGACTCCAGGATGAGGCTAGGAGCTCCTTTTAGAGCCAGAATACTGCTCACCTATAACTGGCACCCCATGCTCCCCACTTAACATTCCCCTCCACCCCTAGCCAGTCTCCTCTTTTCTTTGGATCAGCTTTCATCATGGGTTCTGGCCAAAGGGATCATAATCTCCTTGCTTTTGTCTGGAATCTCAAAGCCCCTACCAATCCACGGTTTGGAAACACAATGGGATTGGGGCTCCAGAGAGGCAGCCGGGAGCAGCAGCCTGATGATTCTGAGGGAATTGGGAGTTTGGGCACCGCCAAGCCAGTGAGACTGCAAGGGCATGAAATGGGGTCAAAGCACACAAACCCTGCCCTCCTTGGAGGAAACTGAGGAAAGGAACCAAGCCAGCCCCAAACCAGCTGAGGGAATCTTGACATTTCCAAAGGAGACGCATCAGTGAGTTTTCCCAGAAGGCACTGAAAGGAGGGACCTGGATCCCACAGCTTCCGTAATGGGCCCTTAGAACTGCCCTCCCACCAAGACTGCCCACAGTGGGAAAGACAGAGGTCCCTCAAAGGAAATTAGGATACTGTCAGAAGAGAGATCTTGGACAATGCCAAAAAACGCCAACTATCTGTTATACGTAGAATCAGGATCTAGATGATTTCCCACAAAATCAGAACAACTGGCTAGATCTAACAAGATAAGATAAGCAACAAACAAATGTAGAATCCTCTAGTGAGGATCAAAACATTAACTGCAGGGATTTCCCTGGTGGTCCAGCTGTTAAGACTGTGCACTTCTACTGCAGGGGGCAAAGGTTCCATCCCTGGGTGGAGAGTTAAGATCCCACATGCCATGGGATCTGTCCAAGAGAAGAAAAAAGAAATCAACTGCACACAAAGAGATGGGGACGACCTGGTCAATATTGAGAATAAAGTGATGCGGCTGCCAGAAACATTACTTCAGCATATTAAGAGGTGGGGTCATATTAATAGAGGAGTAGACTCTAGGACATGGAACAACAGACTGGTTCCAAATAGGAAAAGGAGTACGTCAAGGTTGTATATTGTCACCCTGCTTATTTAGCTTATATGCAGAGTACATCATGAGGAACGCTGGGCTGGAAGAAGCACAATCTGGAATCAAGATTGCTGGGAGAAATATCAATAAGCTCAGATATGCAGATGACACCACCCTTATGGCAGAAAGTGAAGAGGAACTAAAAAGCCTCTTGATAAAAGTGAAAGAGGAGAGTGAAAAAGTTGGCTTAAAGCTCAACATTCAGAAAACAAAGATCATGGCATCTGGTCCCATCACTTCATGGCAAATAGATGGGGAAACAGTGGAAACAGTGTCAGACTTTATTTTTGGGGGCTCCAAAATCACTGCAGATGCTGATTGCAGCCATGAAATTAAAAGACGCTTACTCCTTGGAAGGAAAGTTATGACCAACCTAGATAGTATATTAAAAAGCAGAGACATTACTTTGCCAACCAAGGTCCGTCTAGTCAAGGCTATGGTTTTTCCAGTGGTCATGTATGGATGTGAGAGTTGGACTGTGAAGAAAGCTGATCGCCGAAGAATTGATGCTTTTGAACTGTGGTGTTGGAGAAGACTCTTGAGAGTCCCTTGGACTGCAAGGAAATCCAACCAGTCCATTCTAAAGGAGATCAATCCTGGGTATTCATTGGAAGGACTGATGCTAAAGCTGAAACTCCAGTACTTTGGCCACCTCATGCAAAGAGTTGACTCACTGGAAAAGACTCTGATGCTGGGAGGGATTGGGGGCAGGAGGAAAAGGGGACAACAGAGAATGAGATGGCTGGATGGCATCACCAACTCGATGGACGTGAGTCTGAGTGAACTCCAGGAGTTGGTGATGGACAGGGAGGCCTGGCGTGCTGTGATTCATGGGGTCTCAAAGAGTCAGACACGACTGAGCTACTGAACGGTATTGAACTGAACTGAGACTCTAGGAAAGGGGAGGTGAACATTCAGTTTTATTCTCTCAGTTCCAAGAGTCATACTTTAAAGATAATATTGTTGACCTGGTAAGAAGCAAACAGAGGAGAGATGTCACCATGGTGAGATCTCAGAACCTTGTCTTTCAAGGGAAGGCTAAGAGAACTGGAAGGGTTTGGCCTGGAAGAATAAAATCCTAGAGAAATAACAGGTGACTTTACAATCCTGAAGGGGTTCCCACAAGAAAAAACAGTAAAGCTGGTCAGATGATATGGTAAAATGGGAAAAGCCTGAACTCTCCCCCAGAGTCAGAAAAGCTAGATTCAGGCTCCACCGTTTGCCAGCTACTTGAGACTGAACACTCTTCACACTACAGCATGTCAGACACAAATAAGGGCTGAGTATTGGTTTTCTGTGAAAGCTAAAGATAGGAAAACACTGGCAGAGATACTTCAGCTCAACCCTAGGAAGGATTTTCTTTTTTTCTTTTTAAAATGATATTATCATTCTTACCTCTGATTACAAAAGAAATACATGGTTGGATAAAACATTGGTAAACAGAAAAGCAAAATTAGATAAAAATTACATCAACCACTATCTGCATGAGTGCTCAGTTGCCCAGTCATCCTGGTAACCCAGTTGGCACAGTGGTAAAGAATCCGCCTGCCAATGCAGGAGATACAGGTTCAACTCCTAGGTTGGGAAGATCCTCTGGAGAAGGAAATGGCAACCCACTCCAGTATTCTTGCCTGGGAAATCCCATGGACAGAGGAGCCTGGCAGGCTACAGTCCATGGGATCGCAAAGACTTGGACACGACGGAGCACACACACACAATATCAAATAGGATAGGTAGTGGGCTGATTGATGGGTATTAACAAAAATGGGATCATACAAATAATTATCTGAGAGAAATGAGAGTATCAGCATATAATAATATATATATTAGTATGTAATGATGCTTATTTTAGTATTGTTTCTAGGGGGAAAAAAAGCTGTTAATCACCTGATTACTCATCAGTAGGGGAATACTGGGACTGTCTGACAAACCAACAGAACATCCGCACCATGCAAAACTGTAGAGCTAATTAAAAGAAAGGGCAGAGCTAGTATGTATTGCCTTCAAAATGTTTCCAACGTATATCTGCTTAAAACAAAACAAGGTTATGGAATAATACACATAGTATGATCCCATTTTTTTAGAAATGCATGCACAACTGTATTTTTATATGATGCAAAGAAAACAGTATGATGTTAAAAGTGGGTTCATCTGGGGGCGCAGAGCTGGAGAGACCAAGGGTAAGACAGTTCCTGGATTCTTTGAACATGTCTATGTTGCTTGAATTGGGACAATTTCAGCATATATTATAACTCAAATGACTGCGATTTAAATAAACAACAGTCTACTCTTGACATGTCTCCATGCCATTAAAGATCCCACATCATACTTAATGACCACATGTACTCCTTGTGTGGATCTTCCTTAATGTGCTGAGCTTACGGTGGCCATTTAATACATCAGGAACTGTCCAAAGAGGGACCTGGAGCATTCTGACAGACCAACCTGAAAATGTGCGGAGACACTGACCTGCCCACGCCTCAGGCAGAGATTACCTGATAGGCACACCAGTGCCTGGGCACAAAGATGTCTGTTCAGGAATGCCGGTGCCTTGTTATTCTTGCTAACAAATAGCTAGGAACAACCTACATGTCTGACTTCACAAACTGGCTAAGTAAAAATGACAGGCTGATCACATGCTGCAATTCTCCGTGCTGAACACAAGAAATGAGATGGATCTGTAGAAATGTACGTGCTAAATATGCCAGGATATATTGGGAAGTGAAGGAGAAGGCGAGTTACAGAACAATATGTACAGTATGATCTCATTTCTATTTAAAATGTGTACGTGGTTGTGCCTTCAAAAAGCTGAAGGATATACATCACGCTGTAGGTAGGATTTACCTGTAGGAGGTCCCTAGTATGTATGTATGTATTATAAGGATATAGAGCTAGAGACACAAAGGGAGTGAGCTCCCCGTCACAGGAGGAATGCAAACAGACTGACTGCCCCGTTTCCAGGGATGCTGCGGAAGTGATTTCCACATCCCTCCGAGGTGACCTCGCTTCCCTTCTTAGCCCTGAGACTCTCTCAGAGAGGGGAGGTTAGGACTGGGAGAAGAATCCACCCCTAAGGGGAAAGGGTTAAGCTGGGACGGCACTCCTGTGGGCGGGCTCCCCGATCGGCAGCGCCGGGCTCCGTTAGCCAAGTCTGAGCATCTCGGAGGATGCGGCGTGGAGAGCAGCTTCAGGGACGCGCGCAAGGTGAACGCGGGGGCTGCCAGCTTGGCGGCCAGGTGAGGAGCTGGACTAGGGAGGGGGCAGTGGATGGGCCCCGGCAGGGAGCATGGCCTGCAGCCCCCGTCTCAGGTGCGAGCGGCAGGGTCTGCACTGGCGCCTACCCCCACCCAGGACACTGCGGGAAGGCGCCGAGCCAGGGGAGAGGAGACGGAGGAAAAGGAGAGGTAACCCGAGAAGGACCGGCTCCCGAGGCTGCCCTGCGGCGGCCCGCACCCTCCCCCGAGGACGGCCTCTCCCCAGTCCCTGAGGTAGGGAGAGCACCCTCCCCACTAAAAAAAAAAAAAAGATCTCTCCAGCAGCTGGAACCCAGAGCTGGGCAGCCCCCTGCTCATCCGGAGATGACTACATCTCTTGGATTGGGGGTGGTGAGCAGATGGCATATGTTTATCCTTGAAGGCCCAACTCTACTGCCTCCTCCTCTGCAAATCTTCTCGGACCCCCTGTGTCAACTGAGCCAGTGTGGGTTTCACAGCCCCTACTACAGCCATTGGCAGCCTATGTGACCTTGGCTGAGTTGCTCAACCTCTCTGAACCTTGCTTTTTTCCCCTGTGAAACGGATATACCCACACCTGCTTGTGTCGGGAGTGGTGGATGAAATCGAGGACATGCAGCTAAGCTTAGCACAGGAGCCTAAGTGGGGACAAGCTCAACAAAGGAGAACTGTTATTAACCAGCGCCTGTGTCCATGGCCTTCCAGTTCTTCCCCCGCAGCTCCACCCCACTCTGGACACTGGAACTGAGCCTTCTCCTCGGGTCCCCAGCACCTAGCCTGGGCCAGGAGCAGAGCATGGGCTCAGTGCACGTTTGAGAAATGAACTAACGTGGCAGAGACTAAACTTAGTTTGGGGGATGGGTTTAAGTGGTCTTTGATTCCCCCTAAAATTACCCACAAGTTTTGGTGAACCTGGACATTTCCCTGGGGAGATAACCTGGCATTTTCTTCAGCTTCTCAATGTGTCTGCGAGCCACCAAGGATTAGGAACCTGGGAGCTTTGAGCACAACTGGTCCCCAGAGAGGAATCGAACAGGGTCTCTGCCCTTAAACTCACTCAGGCACTGGCTCTCACAGCCGCTGTCCCCCTCCTGGCTGTGGGGTCCCTTCCTGTCTCCCGCCTACATTAGGGACTCTCAGGAAGGAGAACTGTAAGGGAATATACTTGGGCTAGGCATATGCAGTGACTGGAGACAAGAAATAAAAGAAATGGCCCTTGAGAAGCCCCAGGCAGGTGGGGGAGACAGATTACTATACTATGTGACTGGTGTGACGGGAAGGGGTGGAGAAGGTGTCGGGGAAAGAAATACTCAAGCTGAAACAAGCCACCATCATATCCTACCTGGATTTCTGTACTGGCCTCTCTCCCCCTTTTAAAACATTTAGATCTCCCTTGTAACTTCTATGGTTGGCTTCCTGGGTGGGACACTGAGAATAAGATCCAGGTGCCTTTTTGTGGCTTTTGAGAAAGCCCTGCCTCCTTGATTTCATCTCCCTCTGCTGCTCTCTCCTGCGTCTGCTGTGCTCCTTGCACCTGCCGAAGGGCCTTTGCACTTTCTGTTTCCTCCAGCAAATGCTTTTTCTGGATATCATCAAACGGCTGACTCCTTCCCATTCTGTATTTAGCTCAAATGTCACCTGAGTGGCCTGTCTTGCACTCCCGTGTAAAGTTGCCCCCATTCTTCTATTTCTTACCCCTGTTTTCTGTTCTCCATAGCCCATCTTATTGAAAAGTATTCATTGTCTGTCTTTTACTCAGAACACCAGCTCCAAGGGGGCAGGGATCTTGCCAGTCTTGTTCACTGCTTTATCCCCCAGGCTTGGCACACAGTATATGCTCCAATTATTTGTTGACATGGTTAGAGGATTGGTGAGAAAGAAAGCTTTCTGGGCAAAAGGAAAAGTCAGAGGGCTCTAATGCTTATTCAGCTCCATTTATGGGCCTGGCCCCGGAGAAGGCAATGGCAAGCCACTCCAGCACTCTTGCCTAGAAAACCCCATGGATAGAGGAGCCTGGTAGGCTGCAGTCTGTGGGGTCGCTAAGGGTCGGACACGACTGAGCGACTTCACTTTCACTTTTCACTTTCACACATTGGAGAAGGAAATGGCAACCCACTCCAGTGTTCTTGCCTGGAGAATCCCAGGGACGGGGGAGCCTGGTGGGCTTCCGTCTATGGGGTCACACAGAGTCAGACACGACTGAAGTGACCTAGCAGCAGCAGCAGCATGGGCCTGGCCCATCATGTGTTTTGTTGTGTCTTATAAGAGGCCCTTGGAGTTAGGTACTATTATTATACCCATTTTACGGATGGGAAAACCATGATGCAGAGGGGAAAAGTCAGTCACCCAGAAACTGGTGAAGCTGGGATTCAAACCCAGGTCCCTCCTCAAAGGCAGGGGCATATTCCTCTCCCTCTCCACTTCTGTAATTTTTGAACTGGGCCTTCAAGAATACGATTTAGAATATATATATTTAGATATAAAGGATTTCAGCAAGTGAAGGAGAAGGGAGACGGCATTCGATCCTGAGGGAAGAGCAGTATCAAAGGCATGGAGTGTCAGGCAGTTCTGTGGGTGCTGAGGGATAGGTGAGCAGCCTGGTGTGGCCTTGGGAGGCCAGGAGAGGACCTTATATTCTCTCCTGAGGGCGATGGAGAACCATTGAAGGTTCTGAATTATGGCAAGTGGCGTGACCAGAGAGGTAGTGTTAAAAGGACTCTGGGTAGCATACAGAGGCTGAACAGGAAGGAGCGGGTAGAGGAGGAAGCTGCTGCTTTCTTCCCCACCAGCCCCCGGCCCCCGTGGGGTAGCCGTGGGAGACCCCACCCTCATATGCCATCCCCCTCTCCTTTTTTTAGGCTCATCCGGTGAGGACTGGAAGCGGAGGGCTCGAGGCCCAGGCATCAGTGTGGAGCATGGCCCCCAGCCCCTGGGGCTGTATGGATGGCCTCCTGCTGCTGTTGCCCCTGCTGTCCCTGGGGACCAGCCCTGCCCTGGGCCGGGGTCTTTCCAGACCCCTTGAGGACTCAGAACCACACTTGACTCCTGGAGCCCACGACAAGGGCCCTCTTGACATAGAGCGTCAGGCCTTCGACTTCTTCTGGGAGAAGCTCCAAGACGAGAGCCCCTGGAACACTAGTGTCCCCCAGGTCCCTGCTGAAGAGATGCCAGAGAGGCCTGACGACGCCCTTGGCCCAGCCCTGCATGGACCTAGAGCGACTCGTGGGGCTCAGAGAGAAGGACTCCCAGTGACCGACGGCCTCCAGGTGGCTCGAGGGCCAGTTTCTCAGGGCTGGACAGGACCTGCTGACTCACGGGAGCCTACGGAGCAAGAAGCACCAGTCCCCTCTCCAGTGGGGCCCCCCCACCTCCCTTTCTTCCCCAAAACTCCCAGACTCCAACTTGGGCTAGCCACAGTTCCTCCCACGTCGGGGGAACCTGGAGGCCAAGTGGGACAGCTGCCACCTAGCGATGAGGGTCTATCGGCCAAAGGCAAGACCAGGGTCTCGGAGACATTTCCCTGGGACCACAAGGGCCCTTCCCCAACGCTTGTGCCCCACCCGGGTATTGTGGCGAGGCCAGGGCTGGAAGAACAGGGTGGGGGTGAGGGGGACTTCCAGGAGGCAGCTCAAGGCCCCCTCTCCACCCAGCAGGGTCCAGCAGCCCTTGATACTGGCTCAGTATCACCAGCTGAGGGGGCATCCTCTCAGGAGCCTCAGTCCCAGCCAGACCTGGCACTGGCCAGAAGCCTTCCTCCTGCTGAAGAGCAGCCCATGGAGCTGCCCAAGACGCCTGGAGGTGGGGAGGCCTGGGAAGTCAGTTTTTCAAGTCCCTCCCCCAAAGAGGCTCACCTTCCTGATGTCAGGGGCTCACCAGGACCCCAGCCGTCAGATCTCCCAGCCTCAGAGACTTCTGATGGGCAGCCCAAGCCAGGTGGGTATCAAAGTGAGGGTGCTAATCAGGGCTGGGAGGGGCAGTGTTCCAGGGCAGCTGGATGTCCCCATTTCTGTGTGACCTGTGATCCCTCTGGGTCCCATTTACCTCATTCTGGCAAATGAAGGTGATCAAGCCTCTCTCCTAGAGGATTAGATTTGGGGGAATGCTAGAGGTTCAGGCAAAGTGATAACTGCTTTTTTTATTTCAGAGTTGGCAGCAATGAATGGAGCAGATCCCATCTCCCCTCAGCGGGTGAGAGGTGCAGTGGAGGCCCCAGGTACCCCCAAGTCCCTCATCCCTGGCCCCTTGGACCTTGGCCCAACTGCAAACCGAACAGAGAGCCCTGTGGGATCCCTGAAGCCAGGTGAGGGCATGGCTGGGGGGTTGGCAAGAGCGGGTACTCTGGAGTAAAAGAACCTGTGTGAAGCATATAGGGGAGGGGTAGGGAATGAATGGGGATGAATGCCTCCTTAAAGGAACTGACCAACAACTTCAAACAACTTAGGATAATAAACTACTGCTCACTGGGTACTCTGGGAGAAGTCATTTGCACTCTGGGGACTAGAAAAGTCTTAAATTAAATTAACATGGGTTTATTTAGTGCAAGAGATTCTCCAACTCCCACAGTTCACTGGAGGAGCTTTGAAAAAATTCCAAAGCCCAGGCCCCAGCGAGAGGAATTCTGATTGAGTTGATCTCCAGGTGATTCTAATATGCAGCCCCTATTAAGAACTGCTGATATCTCAATAAAAATGACAGGACACATCCATTTAACCCTTAGTGGGTGTTGGGGACTATGCTAAACGTTTAATCCTCACCACAACCCAAGGACGGGGGTGCTGTTACCATCCCCATTTTACAGATGTGCTTGGCAAAGTTATATAACTTGTTCACCACACCGGAGCATGATGGGAAATCAAAAGCACTTTTCAAAGGGCTATTTTAATATTGTTATTATTGCAGATGAAGCCGAGGAGTGGCCGGGGCGCCCCCAAAGCCATCCCCCAGCACCCCCTGTCCAGGCCCCCTCGACGTCTCGCCGGGGCCTCATTCGGGTCACCACGCAGCGCGCCCTGGGCCAGCCACCCCCTCCGGAGCCCTCAGCCAGCTCCATGGCATCAGTCCCTGCCTCCAGCCCCCCAGCCAACGCCACGGCACCCCCTCTGCGCTGGGGTCCCCTGCGACGGGTGCTGAGCTTTTCCTGGGAGCTGCACGTTTACGGGGTGGGGGTGGTCTTTCTGCTGCCCGCGTTGTTGGCACTGGCCTCGCTGGCAGCCGCCCCTGCTGGGCCCCGGCTGGCGCTGGTGGCGGCGGTGCTGGTGCTGGCAGCGGCGGGGCTGCGATCCGCCTACATGCTCACCGACCCGTACGGCTCGCAGGCGCGGCTGGGTTTGCGCACCGGCCTGGTGCTCTACAATCTGCCCTTCCCCTTGCTACTCACCGCGCTGGCGGCCCTGACCTTGCTGGGCCTGGGCGCGGGGCTGCCACAGCAGCTGCAGAACCCACTCGTCCTGGGAGCACTGGCGTTGGTGCACGGCACGGGGCTGCTCGCCACAGACCTGCTGTCGTCAAGGCCTGCGCTCAACCTCCTGGCCCAGGGCTTATCGTGCGCCTGGGGCGCGGCCGTGACTCTGGGCACTCTCTGTCTGTGCCGTCGCCGCCTGTTGGACGGGCCGAGGGGCTGGGATGCCAGCCCGGGCCCGAGGCTGCTGGCCGTGGCCGGCGCGCTGGGGCTGCTGGCCAGCGGCTTGCAGCTGGCGGCGGCGCTCTGGCTGTACCCGGGCCCGGGCCGGGTGGGCCGCTTCTCGTGGGCTTGGTGGGGCGTGCACTTCTGGCTGCGCCTGCTGGAGCTGACGTGGGCACTCACCCTGGCGCTGGCCGCTCTGGCCGCCGCGCGGCCCAGGCCGCCCACAGAGCACGCTTGCTGGGCTAAGCTGCTGCGCCTGGCGTGCCCCGCGCCCTCTAGCAAGAGCGAAGTGCCGGAGCGGCCCAACAACTGCTATGCGGGGCCCAGTGGCGTCAGCGCAGGTACCCTGGACATCAGCAAGAGCCTTATCCGCAATCCAGCGGAGGGTGGGCCTCCAGCCTCGCCCCGCTCCGGCGCCTGGGGTTCGGCTGCGTCGCTGAGCCGCGGTCCCCAGGGTGGCCCCGGACTGTCCCGCAGCAGCGTGGGGCCGACGCCGTCGATAAGCGAGCTGGACCTGCGGCCGCCTTCACCCATCAACCTGAGCCGCAGCATCGATGCCGCGCTCTTCCGAGAGCACTTGGTCCAAGACAGCGTCTTCCGACGCTGCGGCCTCCGCTGCCTGGCCTCCCCGCCGCCCGCGGGCGCGCTGCGGTCGCGCCGGGGCAGCCACCCCGACGCCGAGCTCGACGGCTTGGCTTCTTCGCTCCTCCGAGGCCGCTGCCGGTCGCTCAGCGATGTGCGTGTGCGCGGCCCGGTCCCGCCACACGTGGTGGACGAAGCTGACGCGGCGGCTTCCGGCAGCTCCGTGGACAGCTTCTCCCGGGGCTCGCTCAAGATTAGCTGGAACCCGTGGCATCACGGGCTGTCGTCGGTGGACAGTCTGCCCCTGGATGAGCTGCCCAGCACAGTGCAGCTACTGTCTACCCCAGCTCCTGCCCCGGCTCCCGCGCGGTCTGGGGAGCCCCAGAATGGGGTCCAGCCTCGCTGCAAGACAGGAGACTCGCGCAGCGCCTCCAGTGACACCATCGAGCTCTGAGGGGTCCAGAAACTCAGGACCAGGGCCCCAGGCGCAGCAGACCTTCTGGGAATTTGAGCAGTTGAAAGACATTCCAGGAGTATTCCTGGGCCTCCAACTGAATGCAATCTCCGGAGACAGCCAGACATGAACCCACCCCCAGCCCAGGATTTTTCTTTTTTAAAATATCTCTATTTTTTTCAGCGGGTATTTTGCACAGAGGCCGAGACTTATACGGAATACAGGGTGGACATGCACGGATTTGAGAATGGGGAACAGGGTGCAGGTGCCTGAAACATCCCCTCCAGATACTCCAGGGTGGAGATGAGTCTTGCTTGTCCAGACTGTCCTCTTTGTGCCAAAGAAATAAACCTTTAGGACTTGGCTCCTGCCTCCTTCTGCCCTTGCCAGTATCCTGTTAAGAGGAAATGGCCCCATTCACCCACCCACCTAGTGATTCCAAGTCCTGTGTAAACTGTGGAAGGGAGGAATTCCAAAGGAAAGGGCACTCAACTCTCCGAGGCTTGTTTTTTTTTGTCTGCACCAGGTCTTCCTTGCTGTGTGTGGGTTTTCTCTAGTCTTGGTCAGTGGCCATGGAGGGCTACTTTGGTTGTGGAGCATGGGTTCAAGGTCACGGGGGCTTCAGTAGTTGTGGCAAATGGGCTTAGTTGCCCGTTGGCACATGGAATCTTCCCGGACCAGGGATCTAGCCCGTCTCCCCTGCATTGGCAGGCAGATTCTTAACCACTCAACCACCAGGGAAGTCCCCTTGGAAGCTTTAGAAATAATGGCTACCAATATTTCATGGAATATCTATCTGCTGTACACTTTTTGGCTCTTTATATCACCTTAATTCTCACATTAAGCCTGAATGGGAAGCATTATCATGCCCATTTTATAGAAGTCATTTTTTAGAGAAGAGTCATCTGTCAGGGTCCTTTGGCAAATGACAGGTAGTGCTGAACTTAGAAAGTTCCATTCCTAAGCTTGGTTCCACCATCCCCCTTCTCTTAACATATTTCAGGGCCAAGGCTCTTCTTTGCCTTCCCTCTACTCCTCCCATCAAGAGAGCCCTCAGTTACCCAGGGTTTTAGGAAACTTCCCCAAGGGTGGAGGGCTCTCAGTAGCTTAAGCCAACCCATGGCAAGTGGGAACAGGTAGGAAGACAAGCTTCTCCATTTTCTAAGACCTTTATTTCCTGAGATGAATAAATAAATCAGTGGCTGATGGGCAGGGTGGGTGAGTACAGAACAGGAGCTGGCAGCATGCAGCTGGCAGGAGGGGGCTGTGAAGGGCCCACTCCTGCAGGGACACCTTCCCCCAACCCCACCCTGGGCAAGGGCCAAAGCTCACCAGCAGCCACAATGAGGAGACACTGTTTAAAAAAAATTCACACATTGTGAAGCTGACCCAGTACCCCAAGGTCAAGATCTCAAGGCACCTACCCTTGGGGCTACTTTTTCACCGCAGGGGCCTGGTATCTGGGCTGCTCTATAAAGTGGGGAGGGGGTGCTTACCCCACTCTCAAAAATAAAGCAAGTGCCTCAAGTGTCCAGATGGGAGAGTCCCGACCTCAGGGGCAGCCTGGGCGGGAGGAGATGATGCAGGTGTGGCAGCGATTATCTGCCCTTGATGAAGCCCTCCAGCACACGATCACTGCGCTCTGACAACCAATAGCCAGTCATGGCTGCCACAGCTCCAATGAAGATGGCGGTAAAGACCAAGTCACCCTTGGCGGCCAGCGTGGCCAGTGCGCAGATGATGACACCAAAGAACATCTGCTGCAGCACCACCAGCTCGTCCTCTGTCATCTCCGAGAAGAAGCCCGCTGACTCTGAGCAAGAGAAGCGTCTGTCACTCATTTCCTCTTTCTGGAGCCTCCTACACACCTGATCATTGCTGTCACATACATGCCCGCTGGGCACGCCAGCACACAGCGTCATTCACCGCTGAGAACAACTCCCAGATGGGCAGTTATTATCCATGTTTCACTAAATGGAAGACTGAGATGCAGAGAGGTCTGCCCAAGGCCATGTAAGACAGTCATGTCAGAGCATGTGTACAAGCCCGGCTCCAGAGTCAGAGCACCTGAATTTGACACCCAGCTCTGCCACCTGCTTACCATGGGGCCCTGGACGGGCTGTTTCATCTCTGTCTCTGTTTGCACTATGCAGAGTGGGGATGAGAATAAGACCTATCACACCCTATTTTAGGGGTGAAATCAGTCAATATGTACAACATGCCTGGAACAGCATGTGACATGCAGTTCGAAACCATGGAAGTGGTCACCATCACCATCACTGTGACTGTCCTTCGTCTCATCACACAAACGGCCTACAACAGCCCTCAGCAGCAGGGCCAGGACAGACGGGGAGAGAGGCTTGGGGAGGCAGACTGGCTTGACGCCAAGTCAGATTTCCTTTCTACCCTTGGAAGGGTGAGGCCACCGAAAGCCAGCCTGGGGGGTGGGGTTCTTGGGTCAGGGCAGCCTGGTGAAGGGGTAGGGAAGGGAAGGTCTGTAGCTGCCCAGACGAGGGGCTCGCCGGCCCTCCCCCTGTATGAGGAACTCCCCTCCCCAGGGTCCCAGGGCTCACCGGGGATCTGCTCCTTCACACAGACGCCCTCCATCTGTTTGTAGCCGTCGGCGCAGATGCAGCGGTAACTGCCCTCGGTGTTCTCACACTGTTGGTTCTCTCCCGGACACACCGCCGTCTCACACTCGTCCACATCTTGAGGGAGGGCAAGGAGGGCTCAGAGCCCTGACCGCCAGGATCCCATCTCACTCACATCCTGACACCCCTCTGCCCCGGCCCAGGCAACATTCCGCCCTTCCTTCCCACACCCCGTCCACAGTCCAGCCCCTGTTGATTCGTGGTGGCCGAGGCGCTCCTGGGTGGCAGGATACTCACCGAGACACTTGGAGCCCACCTGCTGGTAGCCAGGGCTACACTTCTTACAGCGGCCGGGGCCTGCCCCCATGCAGCCCAGGCAGGCCTTGGCACAGTCTGGAGCAGGGAGAGAGATGAGTGCAAGCTGCCCGTAGGCCTGGGGAAGCCCTGCTCCGGAAGGGACCTAGGGTGGAGGGGTTGGGGCACCTGGGAAGGCAGCAGTTTGTGGGGAAAGGCGTGGAGCAGCCCCTTGCACCCTCCCCATAGCCGTCCCCAGAAGACAGGAGCAGACACTCACCCCGGCACTCGTAGGAGCCCTCCGTGTTCACACAAAACTGATCGGCTCCACAGCTGGCTCGCTCCGTGCCGCATTCATCAATGTCTGCCAAGAGGCCGGCAGGGTGGGGACTTCAATCCCCATTTCACTCACAGGGAAGCTGAGGCCAGGGATGTTGGGAAAGGACCTGCCCAGGCTCAAAGAGTGTGGCTGAGACAGCAGGCTGTCCGCTGCCACAGATACAGGGGTGCGGCTGGACTCGGGCTGGCCAACTGGAGACCACTGTTTTTCAACTTTGCGGCTAACTGTGGCCTTGGGACTGAGTATTGGCCAACGGGATGCAGACAAAAGTGACAAGCTGCACTTTTCGCTTGGCCTTAAAACAACGGACTTAGATCCTCTGGGCCCCTTCTTCTCTACCTCACCTCCTCAGTGCCAGGTGGTGAAACAAAGAGGTGCCCATGATCCAGCCTCAACCAGGAAGACAACACGCCAGGGCAGGACTGAACAGTAAGACAGAAGGAATCCAGGTCCTAATGACCGTGATAAGCAGAGCTTTTCTGCTAGCCTGGACCACTGGCTTCAAGACTGATAAGATGAAAATAAAGCTCTATATTCACTAAGCCACAGTCTTTGGGGATCTTTCTGTTACAGCAGCTTAGCCTTTACCCTCTTCTATCTAAATGACTAGACAGGAACCAAACTAAGTCTCGAACACAGGTTTCCTGACCCCAAGTTCAGTATCCTCATTCCCCTGGCTAACCCTTCTCCAATCTTCAAGACCAGACCCCAGTGACACCTCCTCCAAGAGGCCTTTCCCGATTCCCCACCACCACCAAATTGGATGAGACACATTTCCCGCTGTACAACGATTGGTCTGTACTGAAAGTGCCTGGTTACTTTCCTGCTTTTCCAACCAGGTTGATATTTCTCTACGAAGATGCAGACTGGACCAGTCGAGCCTAGAGATATGTATGTTGATGGGGCACCAAGCCCGAGACCTCACCTGCCCTCGCAGACAGGGTGCCACTCACCTACACACTTGAGGTGATGCAGGGCCCAGCCCTTCTTGCACTGTAAACAGTGTGATTCCTCAGGTCCTGAGCAGCGTGCGCAGGGGCCGAAACAAGCTGGGCGGAACGGGGGAAGTATGAGGGTGGGCAGACAGGTACCCCACATGCCCCTGCCCGGCCCCGCGCCTCTGGGCTACCTACCCGAACATACCAGATGGCTGGCGTTGCGCTCCGCCTCAAAGTAGCCGAGGCCGCACTGGCCACAGGCCTCACCCCCGTAGCCAGCTTGGCAGTCACAGTGCCCGCTGCCCCCTCGAGTCCCTTCCCCTTCACAGCGGCCGTAGCCACCGCAGGGCCGCTCCGCACCCCCAGGACAGGCTGTGGGCAGACACCGAACCAGGTGCAATCGTAAATACAACTTTGTATGTAGGGAGTATTTTCCCCCATGTCAGTAAACCTTTTTGGAGAGGAAACCATTTTAACAATGCCATAATATTCTGTCATAAAACTTTATGAAATTTACTTAACCATCCCATTGTGGAATGGTTAGGTTACTTACAAATCTTTTCTTTTAGGAAGACTGAATTGACCATCTTTGTTGCTAACTCTTTATATGTGCAGCTGCTAGAGAGATTTTTCTAAAAGGGGCTGGTAGTAAGTTAAGCTCCTGTCTCAGGACTGTGTGGGAAAAAAAACTGGTGACAGCAGGGGCTTCAAGGCAACACCTGCCTGTCCCTAAGAAGGTCATACCTTAGTCCCTTAGTCCAGGCACGGGAAATGTGGGGCTGGGAGTGGGGGTGGATTTCTCAAATACATGATAGAAACCATGGTCCCATCTGACTCAGTCTAGCCCCGTATCTCTTTTCAGAGTCATTCCCCACTGATTTGCTCATCTCACCAACCAGCTCTGTGAGGGAGGTGAGAACAGAGGTCCAGAGAAGTGATCTGAGGAGCCTGAGCTCACACAGTCAGCCAGGGGCAGGGCCACAACTGGACCCCTGGCCCCAGCCGTTCCCTTCCAGCCCCTAAGAGGACCTGGAAAAACTCACGAAGGCAGGAGGGCCCGAAGGTGCCTGAGGGGCAGCAGAGCTTCAGGGAATCTGCGCAGAGCCACTGGAAGAGGTCAGGGGCTTCCTGCTGCCTGAGGCGGGGGGATAGTGAGGGGGCTGAGACAGTGTCAGTGGTGCTGCCCACCCCAACCCCCAACCTCCCACAGCATCTGTGACACAGCCATTTGGGGCACAGGACCCATAAGGCCACCCTCTTCTTGACTGGTAGAATTGTAGACTGAAGCTCAGAGTGAGCTTGGGTTCCCCAGCAGTCCTTGGCACACCTGGGTTTGGGGGAAGGAGCCAAAGGGGGACATAGCCCCTAGCTCGCCACCCCCTGCTTTACCAGTCGGCCTGACCTAAGCCCCTCCCAGGAAGGCCCCTATCACTCACTTGTGAAACCACCAGCTCTCCACCAGCTCCTCACTCAGCTCCAGCAGGCGGTGGCACTCGAAGTCCGACTTGCTGCACACGCCCTCAAGCACCTCTACCAGGCGGGTCTCACTGACGGGACAGGGAGGGGTGGTAGGAACACACTCCAGCCCACCTACTACCCTCCTTATAATCCATTCCCCAACCTGGTGCCAGACAATGTCAAAGGCCACAGGCCAAGGGGTGCTAGTTTTGGGAGTCAGACAGATCTGGGTTCCAATCTAGTGGTGTGACCTTGGGCAGGTCATTTAACCTCTCCTGAACATGTTTTCTTGTCTGTAAAATGGGGACAATGGCTCCCCTGCAGGTTTGCTGGAAGATAGCTCAGTCCCTGTATCTGCACAACAGAATATAATAGCCTTGCTCGGTAGATATAGTTAAAAACATATCATATAACAAGTGTTGGCAAGGATGTGGAGAAACTGGAACCCTCCTACGTAGCAGGTGGGAATAAAAAATGGTGCAGCCACTGTGGAAACCATTCGGCAGTTTCTCCATAAGTTAAACATGGAATCACCATATGACTCAGTAATTCCACTCCTGGATACTTCGCCAAAAGAATGCAAAACAGGTGTTCAAACAAAAACTTCTACACAAGGGTTCACAGCAATGCTATACGCAGTAGCCAAAAGGTATAAACAACCCAAATGTCCATCAACTGATAAATGGATAGCAAATGTGGTCTATTAATGCAACAGAATATAACTAAGCCTTAAAAAGTAATAAAGTACTGATATTTGCTACAAAGTGGATGAACCCTGAAAACATTATGCTGAGTGCAAGAAGCCGGACATAAAAGGCCATATTGTATGATTCCAACAGAATCAGCAAATCCACAGAGACAGATAGCAGATTAGTGGTTTCCAGCAGCTGGGGGAAGAGAGAATGATGCTCCATGGAGATGGAGTTTCTTTTCTCGGGGATGAAATTGTTTGGGAACTAGATGATGATAATAGTTGCAAAACACTGATTTATACTAAATGTATATTTAATATACATTGGTATATCTAATGGTAAATTTATCTAATGTTAAATTTTATGTTATTGCATTCACAACAATAAAAAAAATTTTAATGTATATACAATACAAAAAATGTATTACATTATGCTTAAAGGGTCTGGCACAGTGCCTGGCATATAGGAGGTGGTGATTTAAAATAAAACCAAAAAACAGGAACCATTATAAAGCTAGAATTGCCCTTAGGGTTACCTTGGTCAATCCCTTCATTCCCAAATGAGGAAAATGAGGCCCACTGAGGGAAAGGAAAATGACCAATGTTACATAGTAACAAAATCTTTCTTTCCAGTGGTTTAATCACAGTTTAATTTTTACCACAATCAGACAAAACTGGGTTGACATTAATACTCCCAATTTACGGATAAGGAAATAAGAGGATCAAAGGTGAAGTGATATTCCCATAGGTACAAAAGATCACAACTGACAACATGGTCTAATTTCAAGCAAGGCGATTCCTCTTCCCAATTAGACTATGAAAAGCTAAAGGGTCTAGGACTCGGCCTCTCCTCTCAATATAATCTCATCTTGTTCCCTGGCTCTATAAACTGACTATATGTGGATGACTGTCAAATTAATGTTTCCAGCCCTATTTCTCCCCTGAACTCCTGACTTCTACATCTAACTCTATTTGACTATTTAATGGACATTTCAGCCCAACATGTTCAATGAGAACACCTGATTCCATGCCTCCCCTAAACCTATTTATCTCATCTCAGAAAACAGGCCCACTATTCACCCAGTCGCTCAGGCCCCAAACAGAGTGAGCACTTTTTATTCTTTTCCTCTCAAACCTCATAATGATTCCATCATCATGTCCTATCCTATCTGCAAAATAAACCCAGAATCTGACCCTTTCTCACCACATCCACCACTGCCAACATGCCTAGTCTACGACCTAGCCTCCCAACTGGTCTTCCTGCTCCTCCACCACCACGCCCTATAGTCTGTCCGTGTGAGAGACCTTTTGTAGGTATAAATAAAACTGTTATCACTTCCCAGCTCCAAAACTTCCAATGACTTCCTGATACACTCAGAACAAAATCTAAATGTCTTTCTGTGACTTTCCAGGCCCTCTGCCTTCATCTTCTGCCACTCTTCCTTCAGTTCACTCCAAATCCAACCACTTCTCAAATACATCAAGCTCAGTCCCACTCTGTCCAAACCCTTTTCTGAACTGCTGCAGTCTGCTTCTGCACCTCAGGTCTCTGTTCAAATGTCATATGCTGAATGCCATGTCTCCCACCAATCTGCAGTCCATCCTGCTTTACCGTTCTTCACCTGATATGACATTATTAATTTACTTGGGCTTCCCTGGTGGCTCAGTGGTAAAGAATCTGCTTGCTAATACAGGAGATGTAGATTCGATCCCTGGGTCAGGAAGATCCCCTGGAGAAGAAATGGCAACCTACTCCAGTATTCTTGCCTGGGAAATCCCATAGGCAGAGGAGCCTGGCGGGCTACAGTCCATGGGGCTGCAAAAGGGTCAGACGTGACTTAGTGATTAATCAATAACAACTTATCTATTCACTGTCTCCTCTACTAGAATGTAAGCTCCCTGAAGGAGGGATTCTGATTGGCTTGTTTAGTGCTGTCCTATATTCAGTGACATTGGCTGAATAAGTCCTCTCCACGTGTCTCTAGGCCTCCACCAGCATAGCAGAGACTGGGATGTTAGGTAGACAAACTCACCCCTCCAGCTTCTTTCTTACCTGTCTTTGTATTTGGACAACTTCGCTTCCTCCCAAGCAGTGTTTCCACCTCCAAAGTTGTCCCGGATGGTTCTCTCCAGGCCCTGGAAATGGAGAAAATTAGTAATATTAATAGCTAAGTACACTGCCTGGCACATTCCAGCACTTGTATTTCACAAACCAGGAAACTGAGGCAGAGAGGCAACCTACCCAAGTCTATTCAAACAGCAAGTAACCAAGGTGGGACATGAGTTCATGCAGACTTATATCCCAGAGCTCCCAACTCTCAACCCCTGTGTTACAGAGCTGGCCCCTTCCTCTTAACACTGCTGATGCACCCACCTTGTTGAAGCTGTCAACCAGTCCCCGGCAGGTGTGACACGGATGGGGCTCAGTGTGGGGAGAAGATTGATGAGGCACAGAAATTTGGACCCAGACCAGGCCTGGGAAGCCAAGGAAGAAGCTCAGACCACAGAGCAGAGCTGGGGCTATGCCCCTTGAGGATCTTGGGTCCATCTTTTCCCAGGCTGGGGACCTGTAGACAGAGGATATGGGGAGGGTTCACTAAGGAAGCCAAGTGGGAAAGGAAAGGGTGGGTTCTGCGGTGCTGCGGGTCTGGGGGCGCAGATCTGTGTTAGAAAAAGGCTAGACTGGGTTAAGTCCGAGGGAGGGGAGACAGGGAAAGGAAGCTATTCTAAAATTCCAGGACGGTAATACGTTATCCTCGTCGATGCGGGTGGGAGATGGCCAGGATCCTCGGCAAGGAGGTAGGAGTCAGCCCATCGTTTTAGTGTCGGAATACGGTACTAAAAAAAGGCTGACTCAGTGGAATTATGGAGAACTGGTCAGATTCCTAAATACTGCGGGAGAAGACTCCGGATGAACAGTCTTGCGGAGAGTACTCCGGAACCCCGGAGTGGGGGAAAGGGGAGGAGCCCGGATCCGGATATGAAGAGGTCAGGTTCAGGGCCTTCAGACGGCAAAGGCATGGCCCACTAGCGGGCAAGGAAGGATCCAGATCCTCATAGGCCGCGGAGGAGGAGGAGACGACCCACCCAGCCCGCGGTCGCCAGCAGCTCAGTCTTCCCAACGCCGCGGCTGCGTAAAACGTGCACCCGCCGCCGACTCTGCAGCCGGGAGGGGCGGAACCCACGCCACAGCCAATGGCAGCGGGCCATGTGCCACTGCGTCACCCCATGCCAGCCAACCAGAGACGTCTCCGGACTGCACCTGTCCGGGAGTTAAAGGGGCGCGGGGATACCGGATGCTGGTGGGCAGTAGCTGAGGAGACACGGGTAGAAAAATAGCGTCTGACTTTATTCAAGTCCTGTCTCCCGCCTCAGGCCCCATTCCGCGTCCTCTCCCCGGGACCCCCGGGGCCCGGAAACAGCTATCCAGGGCGGGCTGCAGGGCCCGGGACACTTGCTCCGCTCTCTCCGCGAGCCGCCGGGGGCGGGGGGCGGCGGACCCCTGCAAAGTCCCCAGAAAGTCGGGCAGCTGTGAGGGCAAAGAGAAGACTGGCACGCTGCGGAACAGGGCGGGCACGGCGTCCGCGGGCAGCAGTTTGTCAAAGTAGGCCCCGACGTAGCGGCCGGGCGCGCGGCCCTGCAAGAAGTCTGGCAGCACGCAGCTGAGCGAGGCGGCGAAGGCATCGTGCGGGCCATGCGCCCTGGGCGCCGAAGTGGCATCCTGCAGCCACTCGCGGCACAGCGCCACGGCCCCGGGCGAGAAGAGCAGGACCACCACACCGCCCTCCTGCAGGGTCCGGCGCCGCTGCGCGTGGAACCAGGCCAGAGCTCCCTGTGCGCTCAGATCGCGGCGGCTCCACAAGTCCACGGCCACGCGCAGCGGCAGCTGGCACAGCGCCGAGGCCAGGGCGCCCACTAGGCGCTCGAAGCTCGCGTCATCCGCGGAGTAGAGGAGAAGCGCCGCGCGGCTCCGGACGGCCACTGCTGGAGAGAACAGAGCGGGAAGGAGACGTGAGCTGGCCCGAGGCCCGGCCCGCTGGGGGCGGCCCCCGCCCCGCTCTTGCTCACACTCACCCCCCGCGCGGATGTCCTCCTTCAAGAGCCTCAGCCACCCTGCGAGGGGAGAGGAGCGGAGGCAGCCGGTTAGCCCGGTCCCCGCTTTCTCCTGGCCAACTTCCAGTCCTGCCCCTGGGGAATGGGGAGCTGGGAAGCGCTCACCTTTCACATGGTTCATTTTGACAAGAAGGAGAAGGAAAACCACAGCGACCAAGAGTAAGCAGGCCAGCCAGACCAGGGCCCAGCGCTGGTGGATGTCTAGGAGAATGAAGGGAGAAGATGGGCTTGTTAAGAGACCCCCACTTCACGAAGGAGAAAAACTGAGGCTCAGAGAAATGAAGTGAGTTGCCCAAAGTCAGAGCTCATAGGGTCAGAGTACAGGGTATGAACACAGATCAGTCTACTTGGGTGACCTAGGATAAGTGACTTCACCTTCCGCCTCAGTTCTCACCTGTGGAAAATTGAGATAACAATGGTATCTACTTCATAGGATTCTTGTGAGGACTATATGTTTTGATCCACATAAAGCACTGAACATAATGCTGGGTGGATATAGTAAGTGGTCAGATGTCAGCTAAGATTATTGCCCCCACTCCAAGGCTAGGGTTGCTGGACTCTTGACCTCACTCTCTTGGATGACTGCAGCAGCCTTCTATCTGGTGTCCCTGACCTCTTTCCTTTTTGCCTCTAACTCATTACCACATAGGTCAGTTCGTAAAGAATCCACCTGCGATGCAGGAGACCCCAGTTCGATTCCTGGGTTGGGAAGATCCTCCAGTATTCTTGGGCTTACCTTGTGGTTTAGCTGGTAAAGAATCCACCTGCAGTGTGGAGACCTGGGTTTGATCCCTGGGTTGGGAAGATCCCCTGGAGAAGGGAAAGGCTACCCACTCCAGTATTCTGGCTGGAGAATTCCATAGACTATACAGTCCATGGGGTCCCAAAGAGTAGGACACAACTGATTGACTTTCACTTTCATTACCACATGGCAGCCTGAGCTCTTTTTAAATGCAAATTTGATTATAGCCTTTCAGGAAGTTCCTGCTATTCTTAAAATAAAATCCAAATTGGTTACATTGGTTCCCAAGGCCCTACAATGGCCCCCATGTCCTCATCTCATGAAAGAGGTCTACCTCTCAAAACACAATCACACTGGCCACCTTGGAGTTACTCAAAAAATCACCCAGGGTCTTCACAAAAATGCATCTTTACCCACTCCCTTCATCTAGCTCAGCCTTCAGAGTTCACTTCCAACCTTTCCCCTGAACTCGCCTGACCTAGGTCAGCTCCCCTCTATAAGCATTCAGGGCTTTGGACACTGGCATGAGGACAAAGATGGTGTCTCTGGTGATGCTGGAATCACCAGATTAGTTTGTGAATTAATGAAGGAATTACCCTCTGGTTGATCTTAGCCAGGGAAGGACAAGGCTATTGTGTGTGCTTCCCTGGGAATGGTCCCCGTCAAGATTCCAGCTCCCGGTACAGATAAGGGAAGTTCTTGTAATACTCACACTTGTCCATGGGGCAGGCCCAGAGTGCTCCCAGGTCATTGTCCCACAACTGTAAGATACAAACAAAAGCAAATCCAGGGCCCCAGCTTGGTGTTCCACACCCACCAAGTTCCAGTCCCAAATTTGCAGCCTTGACCATTCATATTTCCCCCTACACACAGCAGGTTGCCACAAGCTGCTCTGCTTTGCTAATGCTGTGCCTGTTTTCTGGACTGTGCCTTCCTCCTGGTGCCAGAACTGGTCCACAGGAAGAGACCCTTCCTTGAATGTCCCCTGGAACCCAAAGCTTAACACATTGGTTATTGACTGTCTTAACCCAGTGGTTATCTGTTTGCTGGTTTCTTACCCAGCAGTGATCAACTTGGGGACAGTGGCTCAACCCTTAGCTTCCCCTGGGCTGGACAGAAAAGAAGCACATGGATGGCTGGGTGCTAAAGGACAGTGAGGAGGACCGTGCCCCAGAAGGGTTCTCACCCTTTCCTGTTAGGCACAGGAAGAGACAGAAGTTTAAGACAGGGTTTGAAGCCTGTTGCCTTTTGGTATTGGGAAGGGCCCTCCTGCCACCTACCTACCTGTAGACACTGGCCCGACTGCACGTCTTGTAGTAACTGCTCTCCAAGGCGAGCTGCCCTCTGCCAAGCCAAGGAGTGGGGGCTGTCACCTAGAGGCACCACATCTAGGAGACCACCAGGCTACAGGCAGGCAGAATAGTGGGGGGGGCGGTGGCTGGGAGACTTTTGAGAGGCCAATGAGAACAAGGTCCAAGTCTAAGTCACCCCTACATTCCCAGAGACCAGACAGGGCTTGGCTCGGAGGAGGGGAATGTGAAGAGAGTGAAAATTTGAGGTCAGGTGTGAAATGGAGTGGGGAAAGGGACATGGAGGAGGGCCCGCCATCCCTCACCGTGGATGCCCTGCTGAGCAGTGGGGTGCAGCCACTGGGTTCCAAGGCACAGAGGGAACCATTGTCCTGGGGGCCTCGTGTCTCCACCAGCAGCATGTCATCCTTGAGGGGCCCCAGGGAGTCTGGAAAGGGTGAGAGCCCACTGAGTTAGACCCAACCCAACCCTGCTCCATGCCTGACCTTCACCCCAGGAGCTGGCGCTTCCTGGGTTCACCCCATTGCAGTGGCCTTACCCCAGCCTCCCCCGAGGTCCCACTCACCAGCCCACAAGCACTCTTGCAGCTGTAGCTTCTCCCAGGTGCTCACCTGCTCAGAAGAGCCAGATTTAGAGACACGAGGAAAAGAGAAGCTGAGGCCAGAAAAATCAGAAGAGAAGGAAGGAGAGACAAGGGGGAGGCCTGTCAGGTTGGGGGAGGCGGCGGTCTGGACTCTGGACCTGAACTTAGGCAGATCTAGGTTCAAGGCTGGTTAATGAGGAATCACTCCATCTTTCTCAGCCTCAGCCTTGTGAGGTTATCTGTGCTAAAGGTCCTGACAGCCCTAAACTGCTTCCCCATTTAATCTCTAAACTGTGTCTGAATTTTTTTGTGACCCCATAGACTGTAGACAACCAGGCTCCTCTGTCCGTGGGATTTCCCAGGCAAGAATAGTGGAGTGGGTTTATTTCCTTCTCCAGGGGATCTTCCTAACGCAGAGATCAAACTTATGTCTCCTGCATTGGCTGGCAGATTCTTTACCACTGAGCCACCTGGGAAGTCCAGCCCTAAATTACCTCTTTTCATTTCTTTAAAAAAATAAAATTTGTTTTTGATGTGGACTATTTTTAAAGTCTTTATTGAATGTTACAGTATTGCTTCTGTTTGGTGTTTTGGTGTTTCAGCTGCAAGGCATGTGGAATATTAGTTCCCCAACGAGGGATCAAACTTGCACCCCCTCCACTGGAAGGCAAAGGCTGAACCACTGGACTGCCAGGGAAGTCCCTACTCTTTTCATTTCTGATAGCACTTTATATACTCCCTTCTCACCTGAACATCTTTTCAAAGAAGCCTCATCTGACTGCACCTCTTGAAATTGCGACTACAACCCTCCTTTATCCTTCCCCATCTTTTTCTATAGCAATTATACACATTTATAACAGACTATGTAATTTACCGGAGAAGGCAATGGCAACCCACTCCAGTACTCTTGCCTGGAAAATCCCATGGACGGAGGAGCCTGGTAGGCTACAGTCCATGGAGTTGCGAAGAGTCAGACATGACTGAGTAACTTCACTTTTCACTTTTATGCATTGGAGAAGGAAATGGCAACCCACTCCAGTGTTCTTGCCTAGAGAATCCAGGGACGGGGGAGCTTGGTGGGCTGCTGTCTATGGGGTCACACAGAGTCGGATACGACTGAAGTGACTTAGCAGCAGCAGCAGCATATAATTTACTCATTATGTCTGTTGTCTGTCTTTTTCTATTAGAACATAAGCTCTCTAAAGGTGGGAATATTTATTGGTTTTATTCACTGACACAGCTATCCCAAGAGCCTAAAACAGTGCTTGGCATAGAGCAGTTGCTCAATAAATCTTGAATTAATATTTTTATAACCACCCTTTGAAGTTGTAAACCTGCCCATTTCTCCAGGTAGGGAAATGGGATAATTATAGCAATTATCAAAGCAGCTAAGGTTTGCTGAACATTTAGTTTGTGCCAGTCACCAAGATGAAGCACTTATTTAATCTTCACAACCACTCTATGAAGTAGTTACTATCATCCCCATTAAATACATGAGGAGACTGACATTCAGACAGGTGAAGTGCCCAGGCTCCCATGCCATGCACTGCTAAAGTAAATAGTGGAACTCCTAAAGAGGAAGCCGGTAACCACTTTGCTCCAGGGACCCAAGCATAAAGTGGATCCAGAAGACTGGGGGTCCGTGCAGGTCCTGTCCCCAGCTCAGCTCTCTGGCGCCCCCTTCTTGCCTGGACACAGATGTTGGGGTGGCCTTTCAGCAAGGGGAACTCAAGAACCTTCTGTGGAAAGAGGGTAATGCATGAGGTCATGAAAGTGGGCTCCTGGGCTCCCCTTCCTTCCCCAGGAACCTCCTGCCGCTTCACTTACATTCACAGTAACATTTTCTCGGGGCAGCGGCGGGACCAGCGGCAGGCAGGGGCCCCCATCCAGTGCCTGCCAGCACAGAGTGGCCTCGGCGGGCAGTGAGCACGGAGCATCTAGCCGCCAGCCCCGCGGGGGAAGCAGCTGCAACCGGGCAGCGCGCCAGAGGTTTCGGTGTGCGCGGGGGTCTGCAGGCAGAGGACCAGGTCACTGCACTGCTCACCAGTAGGTCCCTCCCGCACTGCTCCCGCCCTGGCAGGACCTGTTCACTCACCCTCCCTAAAGGGGCATATGCTGGTCCTGACAGAGTCGGGCTCCAGAGGCCACACCTAGAAAGGAAAGAGAGCTCTGCTGGTCAGTTCAACCCAGCCAACCCTCTGCTTAAAGCCCTGGGGATGCATTCATTCAGCCCCAAACAGTCAGCCCTCCCTGGCCCTCCTTATCCACTTTCCCTCATCCTCAGATCAGAAATATTTGGGGAGAAAATTCCAGAAAGTTGCAAAAAGCAAAACTTGAATTTGTCTACAGGAAACTGTTTACATAGCATTTAGGTTGTATTCGGTATTATAAGCAATCTGGAAATGATTTCAAGTATATGGAAGTATGTGAGTAAGTTATATGTAAATACTGCACCATTTTATCTCATATAAAGGACTTGAGGATCGCAGACTTTGGTATCCACAGAAGTCCTGGAACTAATCCCTCTAGAATACTGAATATAGAGGGAGGACGTATTTCACAAACATATGGTCTTCTTGTTCTCTGCAAAGTCCTAAAATTGGACACATTTATTCTTTCAGCAATCCCCATGCCAACATCTGGAAACATCTTTACTCAACAACTTTTTAATGAGTGCCTATGTGTCTTAGCGCTGTGGCAGGCATAGGGACATTTGACAGTTAAATCCATACTTTGTGAGAACACACTACTTGCCAGGCACTGTGCTAAGTGTGAAGGACACATACATTTATTCTCCCAATAGACTTTCTAAGTGCACCTGATCTTGGCTTAGCCTTGTTCTAAGCACAAGAGAAATAGGATGAATTATCCAGCAAACCTTTAAGAGCACCTACTATGTCGCAGGCATTGTGCTTGGCAATGACAACATTTATGTCACGGCAAACATTTCATGAGTGTCTGTTCTATGTCCTAACACTGTGCTAAGCAGCAGAGTTTCATGCATTCATTCATTCATTCATTCACTTAACAAACTTGATCAGCACCCACTACATGCCAAGCATTATGCAAAGCTCCAGGGAAATTACTAACTTTGAATAGATTATTATTTCCTTGCCTTCAGGGAAATTACAGATTCACAGTTGTAGTAAGAATAAAATATGTATACAGATTAATAAATCAAGCACTCCATTTACTGAGGATTTGTCTTGTGCAAGAAGAGACAGGTGCCCAAATAACAAAAGAAATGATAAATAATGAACAGAAAAGACAGAAATGCAAGAAGATTTGGAGATAGGAGAGGCCAGGAGTTTGAACAAAAGCTTTGGGAAAGATGTAACATTTGAACTGGAAGGATTAGGGTTACACCTAAAGTGAGGGCATTTCAGGTAGTGAGAATGAGAGACGTTAATGTTAGAGGTAAAACAGGGGACCTGATGACCGATTAAATGTACAGTCAGAGGGAGAATGTATTATTATGGCATATATAAGCTGGAAGTGGCACACTTCCTTGTAACAGCCCTCTTAGGCTGGTACTGTTATTCCCATTTTACATACAGGAAACAAGCTCAGAGAGATGAAGTGAATTGTTCAAGGTCACAGAGCTAGGAAATGGCAAGAATCAGGATTCAAATGAGTCTGAGTTCACAACACAGGCTCTACTCTCCAGGGAAGCCCAGAGAGGGAACTGGAGGAGTAGCACAAGCCTTCAAAGGGCAGGAAGAGTGTTCAGGGCATGCGCAAGCAGAAGACACAGGATAGCAAAGGTCAAGCCCCCTCTAGGAGCCATAGATTCCACCAGGAAGGTGAGGACCAACCCACTCACCAATTCCCTGATCCCCTTCCCTGGGCCCCCAGCCGGACTCGGCTCCTACCTGAATACAGAGGCAGGGGACCAGGTCCGTGTGGTTCAAGGTAATGGTCTGTGGCCCAGTCTGTGGGACAAGTAGAAGGGGAGAAGCTGGAGAAGATGAGTAGGAGGAAGGCTGCAGGCCAAAGTTAAGGACACTAGGCGGGCAGCTATTCCCCCACCGATGATCCTTGTTTGACTGTGGGTGGCTATGTCCTTTTCAAGGGTCCCCTGTGATAAGGCACTTGCAACCTTAGCATGGGTATCAGCCTACAGCGAGAATGGACTTGGGGAGGGGGAGGCCTCACCAGGTTGCTGTGCCACCAGGGTTTTACAGGGCCCTGGACCTGGTTCCAGTACAGGGAGAGGCCAAAGCGCTGCTCCTCAGAGACGTCCAGCACCAGGCGCACGTCCTCGCCATCTGCAGACACGTTGAGCCAGGGCAGGGCTGTGGGGGGATGCAGAGACAGACATCTTCCCTCACCTCTTCCGCACACCCACGCCTGGGTCATACCCACCCACTGCCCTTTGGAGTTTCCTTCAAACCCCTTAGACTAGGGGGCCCCTGGAGGGCAGAGCCTGTGTCTCCATCGCAAACCAAACTTTGGCCACACCCCAGGATGGAGCCTGTGTAGACCCCAGTAGGGGGTCTGGAGATGGCTCTTCTCCTTGCTTCTCCCTCTGCAGCCAGAAAGTACCCTGTAACCACTAAAATAAAACATTCTCCTCTGCTCAGAACCTTCTGATGCCCGCCCTCACCACCTCACTCCCACAGTAAAAGGGTCCTTACAAAGCCTGCAAGTCCCTCCCGTCTAGCTGCTGTGACCCCTCTAATCTCATTTCCTAGCACTCATGTCCTTTATTAACCTGTTGCAGACACACTGTCCTCCTTACTAATATTTAAACAGACCAGACACACTCCTGCCCCAGGCCCTTCGCACTGGCTCTTCCCTCCATATGGAACCCTCTCCCCTCAGATACGCATATGGCTCCTCCCTTGACTCTTTCAGGTCTTTTGCCTCTTCCCTGAATTTTCTCTGGAGCATTAATTACCATCTAACTTACTGTGTATTTCATACTTCCAAGTGTTTATTTTGTCCTCTGTCACCTCTACTGTGACCCTGACTCCCAGCTAGAATGTCAGCTCTGTGAGGGCAGGGATTTTTTTTTTTTAATTGGTTTATCTCCAGTGCCTAGAGATATTCCTTGGGCAGAATAATCGCTCAATAAACATCTGATGACTAAGTGAATCAAGGTCTACTAAATGAATAAAGACATAAGATCCATGATGTGCATCTGCATATCAAAGCCCTGGTGCTGAGCAGTCTTAAATGAATTACCCAAAGAGGCATCAAGCTTAAGTTTAAGAAACTAAGCAGAAAATGAAGTTGAAATATTTGAAGAGTTCAGAAGCCCCATAGTGTTTCCGTCTTGATGTGGCTGGTAGTTATACAAGTGTACACACATGTAAAAATTAATTGAACTGGAATTAAAATTAGTGCACTTTACAGTTTTCTGTATGTATGGTACACCATGATAAATAAAGTATTTTTAAAAAAGGAACAAAAGTCCAAATAGTGCATGTGAAAAACATCATCAGAACCTTGAGATCCTTAGCCCTTATTTTATGGTTTAAAGCTATTTTTATTTTGATATATGGGGCGGGGGGTTACACCATAATCCTGACCATGCTTTGGGCCTCTGGATGTCCCTGGTATGAATAAATATTTGTTCTGAGGAGTGAGAATTCACCTTTGAAGGCCTGGCACTGAGTAGGAGCTACTGTAGGAGCTGCTGCTGCTGCTGCTAAGTCGAGCTACTGTGTGATAAATGAATGAATGAGCTCTGTGAGCCTTTGGGGTGTGGCAGCCAGACCTGAAGTTGATTCCCAGGGTCCCTCCCACTCCAGAACAAGCCCCTCCCTCTTCCCAGCCTCGCTGGACCTAGCTCCTACCCCAGCAGCTCTGAATGTTGTCCTGGACTTCCAGACCCCTGCAGTCTGGGGAGAGATCACAGAAAAGCCTCCAGTGGGGTTAGGGGCCAAAGAAAGAAGGGGGGCAAACCAACCCCTGGGAAGACTCCCTGTCCCCTCAATACCACCCGTATCTGCTTCAGTGCCCACTGGGGAGGCTGGGGGTGAGAGTGCCTGAGCGAAGTTGGGACAAGGAAGGGGGTGAATGCAGAGGGGCAGTGGCCAGTGGGGAGAGAGACAAGGGGCCAGACTCGGGGCCCCTCGGGCTCTAGGGTCACTTACCAGGGAGCTGCTGCGTGAGATTGAGTTCCTTCTGGTACCTGGGCTGAGTGTAGGACCAGATTTGCACCTCAGCCCCCAGAGCAGCCTCGAAGCAGTCAAAAGCTACAGAGCCCTGTGAGGAGAGGGTGGCGGAAGGCTGGTGGTATAAGGCTCAGGATCCTCTCCATGGACCCTCTCCACTTGCCCTCTGCCCTATTCCCAACCAATTGACTATACTGTTTGGCCCCAAATTCCATCATGAACATGTCCTCAAGGACTCTAGTGCTAAAGTACACACCCTCAGGAGGAGTGGCAGCAGGGTCATTTAAGGGATTACACCCTCCCACTCAGTTAAGGGATTACAAAAGAAAAATCAAACTTTCTGAGCTGGGCATTATACCAGCTATTTTACACATATCAACTCATTTAATTCTCACAACAGCCATGTGAGATAGGACTATTCTTCTTCTTCTTCTTTTTTTTTTTTTGGTGGGGGAGGCACAACTCATGGCTTGTGGGATCTTAGATCCCTGACTAGGGATCAAACCTCAGCAGTGAAAGCTGGAAATCCCAACCACTGGACTGCCAGGGAATTCCCGAGGTGGGACTATTCTTATTCCCGATTTACAGACAAAAAACTGAAGCACAAAGGACTGAAATGACTTGCCCACAGCCCTGCCAAAATCAGGACTTAAACAGATAATGCACGTGAAAGTACTTCATGAATTTCATCTCTAGGAAGTGGTTAGTGTTATTATTTTGCATACCACAGACTGACCAGGCTGCACGAGGGCAGCGGGCACTTGAACCTCCAGCAGGACGCAGTGGGCAGTAGGGTAGGCCTGGAAGGAGAGCACGACGTGGGCCTGGAGAGAGACTGTGAACAACAGGGCGGGGAGGCGGTCAGGCCCAGGAGGCCAGGGCAAGGCTCTGGGCAGGGACAGCTGGGTCGGCCAGTTTCTCCTCACCGTTCCTAGGCTCCTCAAGCTCTGGGTCAGCTGCTCTTCTAAACTCTTCATCTTCAGGATCTTCCCAGTACCCTGGAAGGGCCCGAGAGCAAGGCACAGGTCCAGCCTCGGCTCTGGGTTTGGCTTCCTTCCAGGAAGCTCGGTGCTTGGAAGCAGAGGCGAGGCCTGGGGCCTGGGGGTGGGCAGTGAGACCAGGCTGACTTGGGGGTGTGCACTGGCCAGTGTCCTCCAGGAGAACCTGAGGCTGCCCCGGGCTACCTGAGAGACTCCCCCTACCCTGTCCTCAAGTCCACATCAGATACACTGATGCCAGTGCACCCAATGCCCAGTCACAGGATGACAGGCTCACCGTGCACGGCCAAGTGGACAACCACACGCACACAGAGGTCACAGTCAGTCTCCTCGTGGCACCTCAGCACCAGCTCTGTCTGCAAGCGTGTGGGCACCAGCACGGGGCCTGGGGCGGACACGAGGCTCCCGGGCAGGCAGAGCACGTCACCATCTGCGTGTGAAGGGCAGGGTAGGTGCTGAAGCTGCTCAGACCCAGAGTCTGGTTGCACCTGACACCCCCAGAGGGCCAAGGAGCTTTGGGCTCTCCCCAAGCTGAACAGCTCCCATCCCTCTTCCCTGCTGCCAACACAGGAAGATCTTTCCTCTCTAAAAGTAGAGCTACTCACCCCAGAGGTGGCAGGACAGGCCCTGGGAGAGAAGTAAAGATAAGTCAGAGTTTATGCTTCCAGATCTAACATTCCCTCCGCCGCCGACTCTTTCTCCCTTTTTCGAGTCCCTCCCAGAAGAACTCAGATCTAGCTCTTGCCCCCTCCCCATTCTTCTCTTACTCCATCAGCACCCGACAGACCAGCCAGGGCGGTTCTGACAGGGATGGCGGTGACAGGAGCCAGGCTAGGGCCTCAACGGCCCCAGACCGAATCCGGAGCCTTCCTCAGCCCACCCGGGGCCCCAGACTCACCGGAGAGCAGCGGGCCGTGTCCTGAGGCCCCACAACCCTCTCCAGAGAGAGGACCACGGGGTTCCGGCCCAGAGCCAAGGACAGAAGGAACCAGGGCACAGGCATCTTCCAGGAGCCAGACAGCACCCAGGCCCTGTCCTGGCCGCCCCCCCAAGGGGGGGCAGACACAACACCTCTTCTCCCACTCAGCCGCCGGCCTCGGGGCAGGAGACGCTGGAATCGCTCCTCAGCCTTGGGGTCCCGGCGCTGGCCCGCTGGCGCTCGCCTCTCCCTCGCCTCTCCCGGGAGTCCTGATTCCGGGCCAGTCCCAGCCAGAGTGCTTTCGTTTTGGCTCCCGGCAGGCAGCCGTCTGTTCCTGCCCCTCCCGGTCCCTCCCACCAACACCAGACTTGGGAGCCAGCAGCCCTGGACTGGAGTGGTGGCTCCGTCCCTCCTCCTCTTCCCCTCCTCCTCCTCTGCTGACACCTGGCTGGGAGGGGCGCCTGGAGAGGGTGGTGGCCTAATGGGTGAGTAAGGGAGCTCTTACTCACTCTGGGAGTCCCTAAGGAGGAGGGTTCTGGGCAATCCTGGGGCATTTTCACTTCCCATATGACCCTGGGACTCCAGGTCCCTTCCCACATTCTTCTTGGGTCTCATTGTGGGGCAGGAGCTCTAAAGGCACTAGAAAGTGGGCTTCTCATCACTGCTTGGCTTATGCTGAAGTGTGGGGTCAGGGGGGAGGAACCCAGGACCCACAGGCAGGAAGACAGGGTCCTAATTGCGCTGTGGCCACAGGCTAGCTGCGTGACCATGGACCCACGCCACCTGTTTTCCTTTTTTCTCTCTGAAGAATCACAGTGAGGATCAAGATCTGCAGATCCCTCTTTGCCTTTTCAGAGGCACTGCTTGTGAGAGCGTGACAAACGTGGATGTGGGCGTGGACACAGCGGATCTGGGCCCACAGGATGATGCATAACCACCCCTGGGTAGGGCAATGCTGACCCTTCCCCAGCTCAGCACCCTGGGCACACTGAAGAGGCGACTTGTGTTTCTTAGTTTACCCATCATGCTTTCTTTTATTCATCTTTCTCTCAGTCTCCACTGTCCTACCTCCGCCCCCACCACCCAGGGTCAAAGACTCTTTCCCTGAGTCCAGAGCCCTCCCTCTCTCCAATTGTGGGCAGAGCCCCCGTCTGGAAAAGGCAGATCCTTAGCCCCAAAGGGGTATTCTGCCCTCTCCATCCCCCACTCCGTCTGGAGGCGCCTCCCAGTCAGAACTGCCATCTCTCCTGCCTCCTCAAGCCCTGTCCCAGCCTCTCTGGTGTGGACTGGAGCCTACGTGCACTATTCTCTGGAACTTTTGGAGAGAGGAAGTGTGATGATCCCCACCCACCACAGGACTGAGGTCAAGGGAGTTCTCAGTAAACAGAGACTCTCCCTGAGGGTTCTGAGGAAGCATGAGCACGAGGAAGAGGCTGGACGCTGGGGGAACGTGGGGAACGGGCGGGGACGCTGAGTGAGGGGGTTCCAGCCAGTGCCCCTAGGCCTGTAGTCACAGACATCCTGACTGCGCTGAGCTCTGTTCAGCCTTGGTCGGCAAGTTTGGCGGCCTCCAGTTCCAGCCTGCGGCACAGCTCCACACGACCTCGCAGGCGCGGCCGGGCATTGAAGCAGCCCAGGGTGGTGGCTTCAGTAGAAGCCCGAGCGTCCAGGGCGCGCAGCAGACGCGGCAGGTCGTGCAGCAGGCGGTAGCGGGGCAGGGCGCGCAGGGGCGGGGGAATGTCGCCCTTGGCGCAGAGACGACTAAAGTAAACCAGCAGCAGCAACGGGCGCGGGGCGGCGCGAAGCAGGGCGCGCAGGGGCGCAGCGCGAGGATCCGGGCCGCCGGTGGGGCCGGGGCCGGCGCTGCTCCACAGAAGAACCACGGTGCCCCGCTCCCGCGCCACACGTGACCGCGCCGCCCAGAGCCACGGCAGGGGGCCCACGCGTGCCACCCGCGTGCCCTCCCAAAGGTCCACGATCACGTCGCGCCCGCCGCCCAGCGCGGCCCGCAGCAGTTCAGCAAGTGCTCCCACCAGGCGCCTCTGCGCCTCAGACTCCGCCACGTGCAGCAGCAGCACCGGCCGCGCTCGGCCCGGGCCTGGGGGCGGGAGCAACAGATGAGCAGGGTGGTGGCGGGCTAAAGGAAAATCCAGCCCTCTCCTCCCGGGCCTCGGAGCTACCTGATAGGGTTGAACGTCACCGCCCACCCCCCACCTTCCCTGTTCCTCATCTGCGCCATGGTTGGGTACCCAAGTCAGCTTTAGTCTATAGAGCACCTTTGGGCTAATTTAGATAAAGGTGCCCCGGAAGAGGCAAGGGCCAGGGCGACAGGTGCAGCGCTGGCTGCATTTCCACCCCACTTGCCTCTTGCCTAGAGACGCCGCAGACAACTACCTGCAGAGGGACCTTTGTCCTGCTTTAACCATCTCTGCCCACTAGGGGGCCTAAGGCTAACAGTTTTGGTAAGAGAGGACGGGTGCCCACGCCAGGGAGGAGGCTCTTTGGGAAGGCATTCTGGGCAGGGGAGCAATGGGAGGGCAACTGGCCTAGAAGTCAAGAAAGTCCCCAAGTTACCTCGCAGTGGGCTTACCTGACAGTGGGCGCCGGCACGTGAGAACCAAAACAACTCCCAGTAGGGCGGTGAAGGCCAGCAATGCCAGGATCAAGAGCCCCAGGCGTCTGTGAGAGACTGAGTCAAGCAGGGTGAGGGGAAGCCCAGCTCCTCAGTGCCCAGCCTCCCTCTCACTCCCCGTCCCCTCCCAAGAACTCACCATCTGGACACAAGAGGCGCTTCCAGGCAAACTGGACATCTGACCTCCACACCTGAGAGCACAGAGCCCCCCACTCTTGTGAGCCAGGGTAAACCCTCCTCCCGGGGGAAGCTGAACTGAGGTGGCAGGATGGAGAAGGGGACTCTGGAGAGGGCATTCCTCTAGCACAGCGTCTGGGCCAGCTTTGGCAAACTCAGAAAGTAAACGCAAAGTGGACCAGGGCATACACGAGGAGCTGGAGGGGCACAAGTCCTGACTGAAGTAATCAGACACCACTGAGCTCCCACCCCAATTACCACGTCTGAATGTGGACACAAAGCACCAGGTTTTCTGAGGTTTCAAGAAACGCCGGAAATCAACTTTTTAAAATATGACGTCTCCCACTAATTAAATGGTGGCAACTAATTCCAATTTTAAACACTGTGCTGGCCAAATCAAACATTTTTACTGACTGGATTTGCCCCATGTGCCACCTGTGGCATAGATACCAAGGGTGTGTATGCAGAGTGAGGGCAGAATTCCTTACCAGGACACAGCCTCCTGGCCTCAGGAAGGGAACGATGAGGTCTAGGGTCACTGGGGTTGAGCCCTGAGTCTGTGGGAACAAAGAGCAGAATGACTGTCCCCATAGAGGCAAATCTGGCTCCGTGCAGCCCCTGAGCCTTTGCCCATGTGGTGTTCTTTCCTTCTCCATGCCACCCCCACCCAAATCCTACCAGGCTTAGGGCCAAGTGCCACCCCAACAAGAAGCCTTCCCAGGCTTCATTCCCAGATCCTGCTGATTATTCCCAGATCTGAACTGTGGCACAGAAACACGTTAATCAAGCACTCATCAACAAACATACTCTGAGTACTGACTCTGTACCAAGCCCTGAGGAAACAAGGTGGGCACAGACATTGGTTCTGTCCTCTGGTAGCTCACAAACCAGGAGGTTAATCTCTGCCCTGCAAACCTGGAGGGACAGCTTGTCCACTGGAAAGAATGTAAGCTGTAGAGTCAGGAGACCACAGCTAGCAAAGCCAGGCTTAACTACTGCCTCTGTTGTTCCTAGCAGTGGGATCTTTGCATCAAGATAGACTACCTTCCTCCTTGAGCCTCAGTTTCTTCATCCGTGTATAATGGATAATAATCCTTATTTTACTGGGTTACTGAAAGCCTCAGATGGGAATATGCAGGTGGATGCCATTTATAGTACACAGTGCAGTGTGTATTCGTTTAGTAGTAGTACTTATTTATTACACGATAGGCTCCTTACGGGCAGAGGCTGTGTTACATACTTTTCTTATATCTCCCAGGGCCTATTACAGAGTGGGAACAGAGCAGGCACTGAGTAAATGCATGCTGAACTGATGGTCCTCCATCTACAGGCAGGATGTGGCTTCACCCTGTGTTCTGGGCTTTGGTTAGGGTGGATCAATCTCCATTCCTCCACGCCTTGCCCCAGCCCTTCCTCAGCCCCCATTTTCCAGCCAGCTGTGAGCGGGTATGATACAGTGGCTCTCAAACCATGGTTAAACTCAATGATGTTCCCAGCTCACAGCAATAAAGGAGTCCTTGGATACAGCTCCCTATTTTAGGTCATCCCACATGATTTTGTCTTAAATCTATAGCATTTGCTACCATCTGTCTGCTGGGGAGCCCTCAAAGAATATAAAATGAACAAGCTGTATGTGAGTAAGAAAGAACTGAAAAGAGCGAGCCATGCTTAGTCAGCTTGGTGCTGTGGTTTTGCGGATACATTCGATGGTGGTTTTTATGTCAGATACACAGAAGAGAGTCTGCTAGTTAGCTGTTTTTAGTTCACATGATAGAGTTAAATCTGTCAGTGGTTCACAGTATTCTGCAAAGAGCACTTCAGCTTCCTGGAGCTCTGTCTCCCAGAGACAGAGAACTCCTGCCAGATGCCTTGTGGAGGCAGGCAGGGGTGTGGAGGACAGCTGGTTCAGGAGAGGGCATCAGTACAAAATGTGGTGGCAGTTGGAGTGGGTCAGAGAGCTGCTGGGAGTGGGAGGGCCAGCCTCTTGCCTATTTATCCCTGTTGGTTCAGAAATGGAAAGGCCTAGAAACTGCTCCATCGAAGACTCCACTGACTGGCAGAGGAGGCAGCTGAATACAGGCTTATCAAGTCACAAGTCATTAAATCAGGAGATGCTGTAAGTCAGATATTTGCTTGCCTCTCCCTGATGTGCTCTAATCAATAGGTCCCAGTGGGAGCCAAACCCTGGCTAGGCCATACCTGGCTGACGCTGTACACGGGGGGCACCACGCTGTCCTGCCCCAAGCCTGGGTGGCTCCAGGCAGCACTGAAGGTGACATGCGTCCTTGAAGAGAAGTGAAGGACCACCTGCTGGGCCTGGGTATCCATGCTCACATTCCAGGATGGGGCTGAATGGGGGGGGGAGCATCAGGTGAGAGATGATGTTTCTGTGGGAGGTGACAGGAGCTGGACTGCAGTTGACAGAGAACTCTAGGGCAGGGATAGATTTGGCTTCATCACAGGTGTGTGAGGGTGAAATGGTGGGAGAGGGGTCCCAGCCAGGGTCACTTATTGGCTCACCGAATGTCCGGTGGGGGCATTCAACGTGGCTGCTGTTTCCAAAAGAGAACTGAGAAATCCAAGAATGGCAAGTCAGCAAGCTCCAGGCACCAGGCACACCCTTCCCGGCCCCTGTTGCCCATGCTGGTACCTTGAAGCAGAGCTGGGGATGCAAGTCCACTTTCTCCACGACGTACCACTGTGGGGGAAGAAGAGAGTTGAGAGCAGGGCCCCAGGCCCTAGCCCTGCTCGCCTAGGCCCTAGGAAGGCCTGACTCACCCCCTCTGACTCTCGAGCCATGGCATTGGGGAGGTCTTCGCAGAGGGGGGGCCAGCCCCGCCTCTGGCACAGGGAGGCCTCCAGCTTCAGTGGGCAGCGGAGTGTCACGGCCATGACCATCTGATTGTGCTGGCTGTGGTCAGTGAAGTTCATTGACTCCCAGAAGTCTGAGCCATCTGCGCAGGCAGCGGGGGCAGAGAGTGAGGCCCAGGAGGCCTGAGACTGATCCCGATCCCCAGGGCATCAGGAGGTGATATTTCTGAAGGAGCCTGGCACAGCCACGGTCTGCCGAGGTGATAAAGGAGCATGCCGCTTCCAGCCCCTCCTGTTACCTTTTATATTTAGCTCTCTCCTCTCCTTCTTGCGCCTCCTTTCTGGTCAACTCCTTGCTGCTCCCCAAACTCAAAATCTTCATATCTTTTCTTACATTTCTCTCAGAATTAGGAATGCTTTATCCTCCATTCTCTTCTTTCTAAATCCTGCCCTTTTTGAGCCCAACTCAGGTGTCACCTCCTTTAGGAGACCTTTTCTATTCAACCACCATGGGCTTCTCCCTCCCCTGAGACAACCATCATGGGCTTCTCTGTCCCCACAGGTCATGTCCTATAGCCTACTCTTTAGTTAAAATCCTGCCCTGGACCATAGGCTGCTTGGTGCTACTGTCACGTTTGAGCATCCTGTCTCTGCAATTTGGGCTCAATGATATGCATAGATGTCACCAACCACTTTCACATATAATATTGAATTCCAGTCTTATAAGGAGTTGGAAAGTAAGGCAGGGCATGTATTATTATTTCACAGATGAGGAAACTGAGGCTCAGAGAGGAATGAGTAGCAGAGCTGGGATGTGAGCCCAGGTCTCCTGATCCGCCCTCTTAGGACACTGCCTCCTGGGGTGGATATTTCTGAACCTTTCACAGTGCCTAGGACAATGTTCAACAGTCTGATTTAGCAGACATGGTAGTCCATGACTTGCCTCCACACTGATTCCAGAGAAAGTGCCTCATGCTTTCTGCGGACTTCCTCCCACACCAGTGTAGCGGGTGTGCATGTGCGTGCATTTGTGTGTATGTACGTGTGTGTGGGATAGAGACAGAGAGAAGGTGAGCATGCACAGGAGTCACATGAGCAGCACTCACAGGCTTCAGGCTGGCCCTGGAAGGGACATTTTTTGCGCCTCACGGTGTCCTCTTGCAGATAGGATGCCTGTGGGAGAAGGGAACAGGGATGGAGGTCAGAGGACTGGCTTTCCTGACATCACTCAGACTTGAAACTCATTCTGGCTTGACTTTGCCTGGACAAAAGCTGCCTGAGCTGGCTGGGCACCAAGGAGGGGAGCTGTGTGGGGTGCGGGCCAGGGTGGAGGCGCTTGGGGAGGAACTCCGGACTATAGGAGCGAGATCAGTGAGGGAGGGGTTGAGTCCTCTTCTCTGGGAGAGGAGAACCTAGCCCCAGAAAGAGGCAAATCATGAGGTCCACGTTCCTCAACTTCTGCCTTCCCAGGAGCCCATTCTCAGCGATTCCCAAGCTGCCAAGTGCCCTGCCGGGCCTCTCCCCCCAACATCCAGTGGTTGGACCCCTGGCAGGTGCTCCTCATTACATGTCTCTGCCTGTACCTTCCCTTTCATCTCCTTCCCGGGAATAAGGCCCCCAGACTCTTCTGTCTAGCCCAGAGGAGCCTTTTTTCAAAAATGTATTTATTTATTTGGCTGTGCTGGGTCTTAGTTGCAGCACGTGAGATCTTCAGTTGCAGCATGTGGGACCTAGTTCCCTGACAATGGATCAAACCCTGGACCCCTGCATTGGGAGTGTGAAGTCTTAGTCACTGGACCACCAGGGAAGTCCCTTAAAAGCAGTCTTAATGCTAGGCCCCCTCAGCCCTACAGGCAGAGGAGGAGGGCTGCCACGTAGGGCTAGTGGGAATGGCACTTCTGGAGCCATATGCAACCTTGCAGTGGCCATGAGCCTTCACCCTAACGGCTCAGGACACCCAGTGAAAGCAGCTGTCTATTCTGCTCTGTGGGTAAGCTGAGGCTGGGTCTCAACAAAAGCAAGCTGGGTTTGGGTGGGGCTGAGGTTGGAATCACCCCCAGGAATATACCATGATCAGCAGGACACGTCCACCCCTGACCCAGCGTTAGGCTCACTGTTAGGCTGGCACCAGTCTCCCCCAACATCTCATTAATAACAGCCCTTTTAAAATTGGACTCAATGGAGATACACTTGACCAACAGTGCTGTCTGAGTGGCCTAGGAGTGGAGCCATGGACCACCCACACCTTTTTCCTCTGCTTACCTCGATGCACAGACAGGGCAGAAGGAATTCATAAGGCAGGTCTACAGTGCGGCCCCCAGGCACAATTTTCTGTGGACAGTTCAGCAAGGGGAGAGATGAAGAGGGGCCTGAGAAAGAGCAGAGGCACCCTGGACAAGGGCAGGAAGAATCTGGGAACTTACCCACCATACATCCTGCTTTTCCTCTTATCTGAGGCTTATTTCTTTCACTGACAAATTTCTTCTCGGGGGTCTCTGTCCTGTAGTCTGACCATCTGCTCTAAGTGTCTCAATACATGGAATGGGGGGAGGGAGGAGTTGGGGAAAGGAATATACATTTATTGAGCCCCTACTGTATGCTGGGAGGGTGCTAGGTGCTAGAAGCACCAATTCAATGCATTAAATGCTAGCATCATGATGATGTCGGGAGGCATCATCATCATTTTAAATGTGGAAAGCTGAGGGACTTGGGTACAGCATCAGTCCCTGCAAATGGCTCCAACTGTATACAAGAGTATCCATGACAACTGGAGGTTGAGGTGGGATGTCAGGCCGTTGGCTGGGAGAACAGGAGACATCTCATTCTCTGAGGAGCAGTGACAAAAGAGAGGGAGATTGAAGGGTATCAAGACAGATGTGACCAATTTATTACTTTCTCAGGGAAACCAACTTCTTGGTGGAACTGAAAAGGCAATCTGAATCTCACTGAGGATCATTGCACTGAGGTTAAGTGCCATATCCCTTACCTTGCTAGGCATTCATGGTTGTCCCAGGTCTCAACCCCCTCTTTCCTTCCTCTCCTGCCAGGAGACATGGTCCCCTGCATTCTCTCTCTAGTTCAAAGAAGTCTTCCTGATAGGCACTTCAGACTTGTAAGAAGTCTTGGACAATTACCATTCCTCTCTGGGCCTCAGTTTCCTCACCTGTACAATGGGTAGGTCCTTTGGCTCCAGCCCTGTGTGATTTGGCTTTATGGGCAGAAGGCAATCCATACCTGGGCATCGAAGGGATGGCTCAGGTCCTCGCACTCCAGTGCCCACTGGTGGCAAAGACGCACACTGACCTCTGGGCCTGGAGGAATGGTCACTTGAATAGCCCTTGTGTCAGGCAGCAAGTCAAAGGAGAACTCAGGTCCTAGAGAGAAGGGGGATTTGGTGGCCTTGTCTCTTGGCCTTAGCACAGGCAGCACGACTTGGCTCCACCATCTCCAGTTACACGATGTGCCTACCTCCAAGCTTTCGTGAGCCGGATCTGGAGAGACCTTCCCCTGCCTCTGGATCCACAGGCTGGGTTCTTTTGGAGCGCAGCCCCGTGTGGGAGGTATCTGGGGACGGGCTGGAGTTGCGATGGCCCTTCTCAGACAGGCAGCAGCTACTCAGCAACTTCCTCTGCAGGCAGACAGCAAGTTTGGCCTCAGGGCAGGAATCAGGAACTCTGGCTTCTATTCCTGTCTATGGCGCAGCCCGGGGCAGGACAGGCAAGCTGCACAACATTTAAGCTTTAGTGTCCCTAACTGTGTAATGGACAGAATAGTCTACTTCAGTTCCACGCTTTCCCTCTCTCTTGGGTGACTGGAGAACAGGAGAGGCCAGAAAGGGAAGGGCTGTGGGGCATAGGGCAGGGCTGGAATTGGCAGGGAGATTACCTGAGCAGACGCTGGCATCCTGTGTCTCCTACAGAACCAAAACTTGTAAGGCTTTCTGGATTTCTGCACTAGGAGGTGGAGCCAACCCCATTGAAGACCTGCACAGAGAACAATACATTTACTATCCAGCTCTTCACAGTCCCTCCCCTATCTGAAGATGTGACCTGGTGTTGGACAATCCATCATTTTACATCAGGGAGGGTAATGATCCCAAACTTCTATAGTCCTGAAAGTTATGATACAATCAAAGAGAATTAATTTCTTAAGTAGAGAAATATCTATGTGTATACAAATATTCATAGTAGCATTATTTGTAACAGTGAAAAATTATAAATTGTCGATTCTTAAGAAGTGTGTGGAAATTTAGTATGTCCCAGGCACTGAGGTAGGCAAGAAAAATGTAAAGTTAAATAAGATCTGTCTGTTCTTTCTTATAAGACAGATCTTGCCTTACAACTAGAACGTAATAATAATAAATTCATAGAACTGAAATATTTTAATCCCAAGAATTGGTACCAGCTGAAAGGAGAAACACCTTCACAAAATGATACAACAGAACTCATCAGTATGAGTCACAGTATGCTATTTCAGGATGGCCAAAGTCTCTGCTGAGGTTGACAACAGGACCAACATCTCTTCTAGTATGATAGATTTTACTTGGCTCACCCCAAATTCCCCCAATTCCCATCTCCACTAAGAATGGCCCAAAGCGCTGTTTCTCATACCTGAGGGACCTGACACCAGATGCAGGCACCAGCAGTGGGGACAGTGGCAGTACCAAGCACACCAACGTTTTGGGGAGAGGGGAGGGGCTGACTGGGTATGGTGAGAAATCTGGGCAGAACTTCCTGTGACAGAAGAAAAGGAAATCAGACGGTAAGGTCCCAGGAGGTCCCTTCTGCCTTAGACAAGTTGGACGTGAAGCTGAGCACTGCCACTTACACCCTGGCCAAGTGACTTGAGGCAAGTTACAGACTCCTGTATGCCTCGGCTTCCTCATTCATAAAGTGGAGCTGCTGTCAAGCTCAAGTAAGATAATGCATAGGAAAATACCTTGTAAAGTAGAAGGTACCGTAAAATAGGAAGGATCATTGTTGTACGACTGACTGGTGAGGGACTAGTCAAGGCGGAGTGCCTGGAGATTTACCTGGCTCTCATTTAATCCTCCCCACAGCTCAAGGACAACAGTTTTCATTGTACAATCATTTCTACTGTGCTGCTGTACCCCTCAGACACCATGCACTGCCTGAAGCCATGTGTGCAGTATGTGGCAGTATTGCAATGCAAATCCAGGCTTGTCCTCGCTCTAAACCATGTGCTTTTCCCTTGATACTATGCCACTTCTTAGGTAGAGAACAAAAAATTAGAATGGAGGAAACAGGGAAGGGGAGCAGGGCAGGGAATGAGACTCACCAGTGAAACTGCCATCCTGAAAGCACAAGGCCCAGTAGGGAAAAGAAAGGACAGAAGTATAATTAGTAGAGGTTCTCACAGGGGTGTTCTCCCTGCAGCCTTGGCCTCGCATCACCTAATTTCGAGACCCGTAAACCAACAGCCCATTGACTCTGGCTTTCTTCTTCCCAGCTCCACCCTGCCCAGGCCCTCGGTGCCCTGGGACTATGGCTATCCCTTCAAGATGGTGTAGAGGACACGCTGATGCTGCCATCAGAGCTTAGGGACCTGGGTGGTAGCAAAGGACAGGCAGGAGAGTGGGGAGTTTTATGAGCCTGTGCGAGCCAGGTGTCCCCACCAGCCCTTACCATGCGGGAGGCCAGTAGACAGCGGGTGCTCCAGCGAGGTGGGAAGGGGCAACCAATCCCAGCGGAGGCAGACAGGCCAGTGAGCAGCTGGAGAAGAGGCAGGAGCAGGGCTGCCAGTCTGGGGCTCCCCATGGGCTTCCGTGGGATCAAGGCGCCCAGTGCATGGCTGCACGGCCCAAAGGTGGGCAGCAGGGCCGGGGCCAGCTTGCTAAGCAGCAGCCAGGAGTGCGGTGCCAGCAGGAGCCCTCGCCTCAGCCTGCCCCTGCCCCGCCCTGCCCCAGAGCTCCTCCTCGATCCCAACCAGCCGGCCAGGCCACATTCCTTCCCCAAGCGCAGGGACTGGGGGACATCTGCCCCTCAGAAAACCCCGCTCCCCTACCTAAAGGGCAAGGGGGCTCTTGCTCTGGCAAAGAAATAACAGGAAAGAGGCGGGTACAGGGCTAGGGGGATGGATGGCAGGTTGCATCTACTTAACCCCTCCTACTCCTGCAACACCCTGTAAATGGGACCCGCCCCTTAGCAGCTCCTGGACTTGGATCTCCCCTGGACACACACTTCATCCTCTCACTTAGAGGGCTGACAGAGCTATCAAGCACTTCTGTGCATTGGGTGCTGGAGACAGAGGTGACTGAGCACTATTTAGGGTGGAACAAGAAAGCACTACAGGAGGCACACACAGCTCACGCGTCCCCCAATGCACCCTGGCCGCTACCTGGCTGACTCTCAGGATTTAGAGTAGCTTTCTGGCGACACACTGGCCAGTTCTTCTAGCTCTTCTGCCAAAGGGCCTCCAGCTTCAAGGATCCACTAATCAGAACAGTCTGCTCAGGAGGCCCTAGAGTTCAGAGCTGAGTGCTGGAGCAGAGGGAGCGGGCCCCACGCACTGACCTGGTTTCCTGTGGTTTCCGATGCTGACGAGGCTCCGTTCTCTGTGGGGACCCTCCCCGTCGTCCCACGGCTTCCTCCTGCTCATGGAGCATTTGAGCCGCTTCAGCTCTCACCTTGGTGAAAGAGTTGGGGGCACACCTACTGGGTGAAGGTACGTTGACACTTGTTATTAGCCCTCTGGACCTTTCAGTAGCTTGACCATAGCGATCTTCAGGCCAATTCTATCAACAGTTTCTGAGTCTGCAGGTCCACTGTCTGAAGACCCCACTATACCCATTATCCTAAAAATACTAACTCTTGAGTTCTTTAGAAAGATCTTTCCCGATTCTTTGTTTCTCCAGTGCCTAGAAGTGGATGTCATGAAATAGGTGCTTTGTAGTTGGGTAAATGTAAACTATGATGTTTCATCTAAGCAGTTTACTTCACATTTCATAAGCACTTTCAGAGTTGATTCTCTTAACTACCTTACAAGACAGGTAAGTGAGAATTAAGGAGAGAAATAAGAAGCAGAAAGGAGAACGATTTGGTCAAGGTCTCTAAGCCCAAGGAACTCCAATTCTGCCAGCCTCTCACAGTTCCTGTTTTCTACCATCGTTATGGCCTCTCCTCCCACTGCCTCATGCTCCTCTGCTCCTGAGAACTTCTAAGGGCCTAACTGATTAAGTTCTTTTGGCCTTGGAGCCCATCACTGCAGACAAACTGGTAAGATGTGAAGGGAGAAAAGGGTGGTCTGGCCATACTAAAGCTTCCCTGATAGCTCTGTTGGTAAAGAATCTGGCTGCAATTCAGGAAAACCTGGTTCGATTCCTGGGTTTGGAAGATCCCCTGGAGAAGGGAAAGGCTACTCATTCCAGTATTCTTGGGCTTCCCTGGTGGCTCAGATAGATTACGGAGTCTTCCCCCTAATTTTTCACTTAGCCCACAATGGTTTATGTCTATACCGATAATGTGTTTTCCAATGCTGGGGACACCAAGTGAGAAAGTTGGCTCCGTTCTCAAACACTTTTCTCTTTTGACTCCTTTTATCTACTGGGCTTTCCTATTGGCTCAGTCGGTAAAGAATCTGCCTGCAATGAAGGAGACCCGGGTTTGATCCCTGGGTCGGGAAGATTCCCTGGAGAAGGGAATGGCTACCCACTCCAGTATTCTTGCCTGAAGAATTCCATGCACAGAAGAAGCCTGGCAGGCTACAGTCCATGGGGTCGTAGAGTTGGACACAACTGAGAGACTAACACTCACTTTCATCTTCTGATTCTCACAATGAAAACATTTAACATTTAGTTAATTGTTCCCTCACTCTAGCTAAGGTATGGGAGGAGAAGTGCAAAAGAAATAACAGAGACACATACACATACATAAGAAATAAAGGGAAGAAAAAGAGCATGTATAAAAGGCAAAAGAGACAGAAGAATAGGGGAAGGAGGGAGAAAAGGAGGTCTAAATATTTTTGTTTTGCTAGTTCATTTATTGTGGAGCCGTTCCCAAAAAGGAGTTTAAAGTAAAAAGTACAGTGGGTGAATTCCAGCACACCCAGGGGAAGATCAACATTTTGCTGAACTCCTACCATCAGATTCTGGGCTGTGTGCTTGGCCCACTGGTCTATAACCCTTGAGGTCAGTCTTACCAAACCATCTTACAGACTTGGGAACACTGGGAAGATTAAGTAACTTAACTAAACAACACGGAGAGAGGAAACTCACCCCCATCTTTCAAGCTCTTTCTGTCACAACACTGCTTTAGGGAGATCTGTGGTTTACTGAACTACGTGATGAGTTGGCAGGGTTAACATTGTAGGGGAAGACATCATAATAGGTGGAAAGGATAAATGATACATATGTCTTATGGGAGTGAGTTATCAGTGATCAGATTTCTAGGGCAGTAGGGATTGTCTGGCAAGTGTCAACAAGGGAGGAGCAGGAACACTTCTGTGGCTGGAAAAGGAGGTGGCCAATGGGAGTAATGGCAACACTGGTGTGTGGCAGGCCTGCAGCACTAGGTCCTATCCTTTTGGAAAGTGGCCAAGGCCTGTCTCACCTGTGGTTTGTGTCTGAATGAGCTGATCCAGACTTCATGCTCCAATAACTTTTCCTTGGGGACCAAGCCAGGCGCTCAGGAGGTCATGGCAGGCCTTGACACGTGCCCAGGTACAGAGTACACTGTGGGGGCCTTGGACAGCCATTTTTCCTGAGAAAGCCTTATCCACATGTGGACTCTGGTCAGACAACTGCAGCAGGGTCTCCAGGCTTTTCCTGTAATGGCAGATTCCCAAGATCTATTGAGCCAACTGTGCTTACTATCAGGGCACCCTGGGCAAGAAGGTCCAACAAATTAGACCAACAAAACCAAGAGTACACAAGTGTCCCTTTCTTACTCCTGTTCTTCCAGAAGGAATCAAACTCCAGAATATGGAGGCAAGAAATTATGCTTAAGAGAAGGGGCTCCCACGAGAGGGAAGCACCAACACTGCTCATCACTGGAAGGGATTTTGATATTTATTAAGCTAAGCACTTACTACAGCTTACACAGAGTTCTCCCAATGATTCAGCAGTGACGAATCCGCCTGCCATGCAGGAGACACAAGAGACGTAAGTTCGATCCTTGGGTCAGGATAAGCCCCTGGAGGGGGACAGGGCAACCTACTCCAGTACTGTTGCCTGGAGAAGCCCATGGACGGAAGGAGCCTGACAGGCTACAGTCCATGGGGCCACACAGTCGGACATGACTTAGCGACTAAGCACGAGCACAACTTACATACATTACTGAACCCACACAACAACCATGTGTGGTAGATACTACAATCCCCCATATATGAGATCAAACACCGAGGCTCAAATCAAGGCAAAAGGAAGCAAGACGTCTGGCTAGATTTGAGTCAGTGTAGTATCAGAAACTGTTTCTCCACTACACCACACTGCCTTTCCCACGAACTGAACTGAACTGAACTGAATGTATAGATGTGAGAGTTGGACTGTGAAGAAAGCTGAGCGCTGAAGAATTGATGCTTTTGAACTGTGGTGTTGGAGAAGACTCTTGAGAGTCCCTTGGACTGCAAGGAGATCCAACCAGTCCATCCTAAAGGAAATCAGTCCTGAATATTCATTGGAAGGACTGATGCTGAAGCTGGGAAACTCCAGTACTTTGGCCACCTGATGCGAGGAGCTGACTGATGCTGGGAGGGATTGGGGGCGGGAGGAGAAGGGGACGACAGAGGATGAGATGGCTGGATGGCATCACCGACTCAATGCATATTAGTTTGGGTGAACTCCGAGAGTTGGTGATGGACAAGGAGGCCTGGCGTGCTGCGGTTCATGGGGTCGCAAAGAGTCGGACACAACTGAGTGACTCTGAACTGAACTGAAGGGTACTTCCAATGCCTACATCCTCTAGCATCATAAAATCAGGGATTAATAACCATTCCTCACATTTATATAGTGTTACAGAGAGTTCTTTAAGCACGTTCATAACACTTCATTTGATCTTCAAAACATTCTTGTGAATTACGCAGGGCTGATCTTGGTATGTGAACCTGCCTTTTGATCCAAATACAGTCCTCTTCCCACTAAATCAAGATCCTTTTCAAAGGGAATCTTGTTTACTTCGGGGAATACTACAACCATGAGGCAAGGGGGAAAAAGTGATTGGAGAGGCCAGAAAAGCTAGAATCCCAACAACCCAACAAGCAGAAAACTAAAATTAACCAAATGGTTTTTTTTTTTTTTGGTTGTTGACACTAATTTTCATGAGTCTTGAGAAGTGCTCCAAGACTATAAAGTACCATTCTAATAATCAAATAAATTTTAAACTTTTAAAAACTAATAAATCATTTATGTCCCAGTTCTTTGAAAATCAGCAATCATTGCCTGTGCACGTAACTCCAATATCCACTCTTTTACGTTTGCACCTCTCTGCTCTCCAAATCCTACCCATGCATCAGTCTAGTTCTTTGTTAGGACTTTAGTCTACAGTAGGACAAATTATTTCACTCAATAAATTCAGAAAGCACACTGTACATTAGCTACTGCTGCTAAGTCACTTCAGTCGTGTCCGACTCTGTGTGACCCCATAGACGGCAGCCCACCAGGCTCCCCCGTCCCTGGGATTCTCCAGGCAAGAACACTGGAGTAGGTTGCCATTTCCTCCTCCAATGTGTGAAAGTGAAAAGTGAAGTCGCTCAGTCATGTTTGACTTGTAGCGACCCCATGGACTGCAGCCTACCAGGCTCCTCCGTACATGGGATTTTCCAGGCAAGAGTACTGGAATGGCTTGCCATTTCCTTCTCCGATACATTAGCTACTGCTGCTGCTACTGCTAAGTCACTTCAGTCGTGTCCGACTCTGTGTGACCCCATAGATGGAAGTCCACCAGGCTCCCCTGTCCCTGGGATTCTCCAGGCAACATTAGCTACTAGGGGTGAGAAAAAATATTAGTAGTTCTGTCAATAGAAAAGATAAAATTAAAGTGACATGTGAATTCAAAGAAAGAATCCTTACTCCTTGAACTGAAGTAACCAGAAGGCTCCAGAATTACCATATAAACTAGGTCTCGAAAGACAAGTTAGTAAAGAAGTAGAAAAGGAAAACTTTCATTTTTTGAAAGGAAAATTTTGAAGGAAATTGGGAAAACATGGAACTGATATAGGGATTCATAAGAGGTTCTCCTGGCTGAGACAGACAGTGTGTGAGGCTATCAGGAGATAAACTGGGAGTGATGCACTGGGACCACACTGTGGACATGTCTGAAAGCAATTAAGGGATTTTAGTTGTTCAGAAAACAAGGGCACATAGCAAGGGACTTGATGATTCAGAGCTGTGCTCTTGGTATACTCATCTGCACACAGGAAGGCAGAAAGAGAAATGGATATGAGGGAGAAGGCAAAGAGTTAAGTTCAGGACACACTGAGTTTGAAAAGATAATCAGCACATCTAAAACTTAGGTACACAGAAGTACTGCCAGTACCTAATAGAGATTGAGTACATAGAATGTTTAGAGAACAGAATGACTGTGGAGGGCAGGGATCCACAGTTAGAATCTGGGCATCATCCAGACATGATAAAGTCAAGCAGGTAAGAGCAAAGGGACACTCATCCTTCAAGCAATAAACGTTTGCTATGAGTCAGACTTTAGGGGGTTGAGTTCACAGGTCTCTTTCCCACATCCATTTTACACTGATCTGCTCCACAACATTACATATTGTGTTCACTGGATTTTTCACAAGGATGCTACGCTTCATGGAGATTGCAAATTCCCTACATGTAGGATACTTTAAAATTCATTTGGAAACCATGAAACAGTATTACACACATAACTGACACTGTTAACACTGAATGATAAACATGAATATCCAGTCAAAAGACAAGCCCATAACCCAAGCTGCATAAATGTGAATGGATCATTTTATAGGTGGAAGTTAACCTTATGGCCCATGGTAGCTCCTGCCCATCAGTTGCAGGGTTTCAACTATGACTTAGGTTCCCTGCGCCCAGTTCACTTCCCTGCAGCCACAGCGAGGCTTCTCAGGGAGCCTCTACCTACCTCCGAGTTTCTAAGGCCATCAAACAACACACTTTTCACATCCTATCAAATCCCCAACACAAGGCACAGAGGGGAATAGGCAGTTGTAACTTTATTGAGGTTCTTTTTAATTAAAAGGTTTCACAGTAGAGACCAACGCCTGCAGGGGGAACAGCCTCCCAGATGTTTCCTGCTCCATGACCCATTGATTGAAGGAGAATTTGACTGATTTTCTGTCTCCTTCAGTTTTGATGGGAAGGGATGATGGATGGAAGTGGAGAGAATGACCAAGAAGACATCAGGATGAAAAACTCGGAAGGACCTCAACTTCAACCAGCCGAAGTTTGTTTCACAGCTGTTGATCACCCAGTTCCACCAATCAGGAATAAATTAAACTGTTCCACCACAAGCTGATGGCAACAGAAGGGGCTCTGCAGAACTCAGGCTTACTTTGCACTAGTTGCCAACATCGCAGCCGCCAAAATCACCAAAGGAGATTTTAGGGCAGCTCCTTTACCCTCTCAGTTCACTGGGTGGGAGGCCCAGACGTCACCTCACACAGCAGTCCATCAAGCAGGCTTCATTTACGCTTCTTCTCCTGTGTGCTCGTGAACCAAGAGTCTAGGAGCTTCTTGCTGTAGTATAACTGCCAGGCGTGCACTTGGACTGCCAGCACCAACACCAGATACATGACGGAGACGGCGGAAAAACCAAAGAGGAAGCGGTAGGCCTTGCCATGGCGGTAGAGCTGCTGTGCAGCAGGGAACATCTCCATGCTGCCATAAATGAGGGGAGCGATGGAGAAGAGCCCCATGCTGATCATGGAGAGCACCAGGTAGCTAATGTTGTTGCGGGGGAAGGAGAGGAGGCCCAGGAGGGAGGGCACAATGCTTAGCAAATAGGGGTACTCCCACTGATAGGGCATGGCCACCTGATCATGAGACAAGAGCCTCAGGTGTCCCACGCTCATCTTGGCAACCAGCAGCAGCCATATGACCAGATGCACGTAGATAAGCTTCTTGATTTCATACTTGAGGGTCACACTGCGGGGCAGAGCAGAGGGAGAAGAATCTTTCATTCAGAGTTTTCTGACACCAGCTGTATGTCAAGCAATTGTATTGGACATAGGCATACAGATATAAATAAGGTATAGTTCCTGCCTGGAGGCTGGGAACAAGGCAGAGGAAGAAAAAAGTCATTACAAACTAACTGGAAAAACTCTTGTAAATCTATGTTGCAAAATATATGGGATCACAGGAAGGAGTGCTCAATTCCGACTGAAATGAGTTGACTGAGAAGGCTATCTAGACAAGGGTGATATCCGAGCCAGGCTCTGAGAAATAGGTGGAGAAAGACATTCTGAGCAGAGGTAATAGCATGCAGGCAAAAAGCCATAAACACTTGTGTTCCAAAACAGTAAATGGCTGGGTGTGGAAGGACTACACTGTGGCAGGGAGGGGAGTAGCGGGATATGAAGTTGCAAAGACTCTGACTCAGTCATTTTAAAGACAGAAGAGTAACTCAGGGCTGTGTTCAGAAAGAAAACTCTGGGGAATCTCCTGGTAATTCAGTGGTTAGAACTCTGTGCTTTCAGTGCCAAGGACCCAGGTTCAACCCCTGGTCAGGGAACTAAGATCCTGCAATCTGCACTGCGCGGCCATTAAAAAAAGAAAAGAGAACTCTGACCGTAGCATAGGAGTATAGCCTATGGAACGAGGTATTGACAGCAAAGAAACCAGCTCAGGCTGTCCATACTTCTTCAGGTAAAGTAAACACTTTTCTTCTAAAGTAAGCAAATTTTCTCTTATTCTTGGAATTTTCTTAGGTCCTAAATATATCCCCTTCACATCTCCAGAGGGCAGAGTTTCTGCTCTAGACAGGCATGAAAATGCTATAGCTTGGGTTGTGAGGTTCCCTTGAACAAGGGTCTAAGTATTAAGAATAAAGTGAGGTTCCAAAGAGCTTGTCATTCTTTAGGAAGGGTGTTCCATAAAATTCATTTGAGGCAAAGTCTCGACGTTAGGGTCCACACCCCAGAAGGACCCAAAATTTAACAGCTACCGCGTACTGGGCAGACTTCTGTGCTAGATTTTATGTTACATTCTCACGAGATTATTGGCTCACCAATTTTTCCTCAAGACCAAAAAGGTATATTAAACTGAGGCTCAATTAGGAATTAGGTTCCCGAGGTCGGAGAGCCGGGCCAACATAACCCCGACCCAGGGCCCGGACTCCCGCAAGGTACAGGGGGATCAAGGGGTGGAACTCACAGGAGTCACGGGGCTTCCCGGGACTGGGGGCGGGCCCTGGACCGTGCCAGGAGGAGGGGACTTGGGAGGTGCGCGAGGGTGGGCTGGGGAGCAAAACCCCGAGACCAGGCCGGCGTTGCGTCTCTGGCCCTGCGGGCCCCTCGCCTCACTCCGTACCTCATCTGGTAGTGCGTGGCGACGCGCTCCCGATGCTGAAAGTCGCTGCCGTCAGTGCCGGCCGCTCGCGGGCCTGCCCGAGACGCCATCTTCCCCGCCCAGACGCCTACAGCCCCTCAAGCCGACGAACTACCGGGACTACTGCTCCCAACTGCCTGCCGACCCTGTTCGTATAGCTTCAGCTCAGCCAACCCAACAGTCTAGCGCTTCTTTGAAGACAACTTCCGGCCTCTCTGTCTCTGGAGGACCAACTCTGTGGTCACGTCCCTGCGCACGCGTACGCGAGCGTCTCCCGCCTCGGCTCCGGCCTGGGCGTCTCTCCCCGGCCTTTGGAGCACTCAGAAAATTAACTCCGAGCGTTTGGGGGTTTTGCCAAGGGCTGGAGCTGATTCTCCAGTCTCTAACTCGAATTCAAGTTTCAGACGTCTCTGTCTCCACTTCTCAGATGGGGAAACTGATGCATGGAAGGGATCTGTGACTTTCTCAAGCGCATGCATCCTCCACATTGTTTCAAAGTATCTCCCCACAGATTAATCTCTGCAAGAAGAAATGGTAACTTTACAGTAGAGAAAGCTGGGCGGCACCCCGTTAACTAAATACTTGCCCACGAGTGAGACAGACTCCTTAGGCCTCCTGGTACAACTGAGGACCAGCATCACTTATGTGGTGACAGTGAAAGTCGCTCAGTCGAGTCCGACTCTGTGCCACCCCATGGACTATACAGTCCATGGAATTCTCCAGGCCAGAATACTGCCTTTCTCTTCTCCAGAGGATCTTCCCAACTCAGGGATCAAACCCAGGTCTCCCGCATCGCGGGCGGATTCTTGATCAGCTGAGCCACAAGGGAAGCCCAAGAATACTGCAGTGTACCCTATCCCTTCTCCAGCGGATCTTCCCAACTCAGGAATCGAACAGGGCTCTCCTGCATTGCAGGCGGATTCTTTATCAACTGAGCTATCAGGGAAGCTGATAGCTTATTTGATATTTCTGCCCAAAATACTTGGCCAGAATCTAATCATGAAGAGACTGACAGATAAATCAAATTGAGGGACATTCTACAAAGTAACTGGACTATACTTCTTAAAAATGTCAAGGCCATGAAAGAAATTAGATAGAGGCAGAAAGCAGAGCAGTGGTAGCCAAGGACTGGGAGGAGGCGGGGAGAAGGAATGGGGACTTGCTTCATGGGTACAGACATGAGAAAAAAGATGAAAAAAGTTCTGGAGGTGAATGTGGTGATGGTTGCACAACTGTGTAAATAAACTTTATGCCACTGAACTATACACTTAAAAATTGTTAATTTTATGTTATGTACATTTTACCACAAGAAAAAATACATAAAATAAGAATTTCAAAATCACATTTACTGAAAAAAAACTGAAGCAACTTTTCATATGCTGAGTCATTGACATTTCATTTCCCTGAACTGTGTTCATGTTCTTTGTCCATTTTTTTGTACTGCATTGTTGGTCTTGTTGATTTATATAGATAGCAGAGAGAGAGAATCTCTTGTCTTTAATATTAGTTGCCATATATTTTTCCTATGTATTGTATGTCTTTTGACTTTACCCATGGTATTACAAGTTTAAGATGCAGAATAGTTTTTAATATGGTTGAATATATCTTTTCTTTTTTTTTTTTTGCTTCTAAATTTTGAGTCATAACTAGAGTCCTCCAAGGTGTTCAAATAATTTTATGCATTTCAGTATTTGAGAACCATGCTCAGAAATCTGCCTCCGCAACTAGAGGTGAGCTCTAAAGAGATAGATATGAACCGAGTCATCAACCCATGTCTTTGGCAAAGGGTAAAACTCAAGAAATACTTGCTGAGTACATAAATTCCAAATGATTCAAAATCATCCTCTTCTAAGCACCATGAAGACTCCTCAGGGTCACTCAGCAATTCTTCACCACCCCCACCCCACCCCTCTGGCTTTAGCTTGTGCTTATCTTTGTCTTTTCTGTGTGTGATTTCCACGATGTTCCTCAGACTGCTTCTGAGTCATCCATTGGCTTATCATAAGACACTAGGCACATGCTGGAAGTTCAATAAATATTTGAGGCATGAATGTTCCAGGGAGGGACCCTATCAGTTTCCCCAGAACTTCCTCCCTGAAGTATCAGTACTTTTCCTCTGCTCTTAGTCTGCCTTAAAGTTTAGTGATTTGTGTTCCTGTCCTCTCACCCTGCCCATTCCCTTCTCAAACCCTTTGCATTGATGTTTCCTTTGCCTTGAATACTCACACCCCACCCCAGCACTTCAAAAGACTGGCTTCCAGTCCCAGGTGGAACCCAATAGACTAAAAGTTTGTGACCCCTGCTCCACACCCATTCGAATGTTGAAACCGTCCCCAGTGTGATGGTATTTGGAGGTGGGATTTTGGGGACGTGGGATTATTCTTTAGTTGCTAAGTCTTGTCCAGCTCTTTTGTGACCACATGGACTGTAGCCCACCAGGCTCTCTGGAATCTGGCAGGCAGATTCTTTACCACTAGCCACCAGGGAAGCCTCAGGAGGTGGGATTAGTGTCCTTATGAAAGAGATTCCTGTGTTCCTTCTACCAGGTGAGGACACCGAGAGAGGACAGGTGTCTGGAAACCAGGAAGAGGGTCCTCACCAGACCCCTAACTACCAACACCTTGATCTTGGACTTGTCAGCCTCCAGAACTACAAGAAGTAAACTTCTGGTGTTTATAAGTCGCCAATTTATGGTTTTCTGGATAGCAGCCCAAACAGACCAAGACACTTCAGAGCTTCAAAAGAGTGACTTCTCACCAGTCATCATTTAGCTGAAAGCTTACCTCTGAGGTCTTTCCTGAGCCCATAGGTCAATTTAGCTCTCCAGCCAGTTGCTGTCACATCACTTTGTGTTGTTTTCTTCCGAGAACATCATTCTCTGAAAATATCTTGATTATCTGCATATTTGTTCATGGTCTGAATTCCCCCTTCCTCCAGGAATGTCAGCTCCTTTAAGTATGTGACAAGGTTGTCTTGTTTCCTGCTGTATTCTCAGCCCCAAGGAGAGGCAGTATACAGTAAATGCCTAATAAGTATTTGCTGAGTGAATGAATAATGGTTGTCTGCAAGCTTCTCTAGGGAAGGATTTAGATGTAAGTAATATGATGATGATGATAGCTATTTTTTGAGCCTGAAGGGTGCACTAAGCTTTGTATCAAGTACTTTTCACGATTATTCTTCATGACAACCCAATGGGGTAGGAGCTATTTTTAATCCCTATTGGTCAGATCCAACTGAAGCTTAGATGAGTTATATCACACAGCTAGTGCTGGCTGCTGGTTTTCAAAATAGGGTCCCTAAGTAGCCACAGCTTCAGCATCACCTTGGAACATCACCATGTAATCAGAAATATACGTTCTTAGGCCCCACCCCAGACATACTGAGTCGAAACTCTGAGATGAAGCCCAGCAATCTTATTTTTAACAAACCTTCCATGTGATTCGACTCACTAGTGTGAAAAATCTATCGTTAAAAGAAAGATGAGGTTGAACCCCTTTTTTAAAAACAGCTTTATTGAGAGAGAATTCATATACCATACACACTTAGGTGAGTACAATCCATTGGTTTTTATTATATTTGCAGGGCTGTGTAACCTCCAGATAGATTTGGTGCAATCACCAAAATAGACTTGGATTAGATTAATAAATTTAAAAGTTTTTTGTCTCCCCTAAGAGAAACCCCATACCCACTAACAGTCCCCATTCCCTCTGCATTCCCCAGCCACAGCTCTAAACAACCACTGATTAATTTTTTGTCCTTTTGATTTTGCCTATTCTGGACATTTCATACAAATGAGATGATACAAACATATATTAATATGTGATCTTTTGTGATTGGCTTCTTCCACTTTGCACAGCGTGGTCAATGTTCATTGATGTAGTCGATGTACATTGTAGTCGAGGTATATATGTAGCAGCATATATCCTTTTGATTGACAAATAATATTCCATTTATGGAAACACCACATTTTTTATGAACACTTTTTAATGCAAACATTTGGGTTGTTTCCACATTATGCCTGTTATGAATAACACTATGAACATTCATGTATAAGTTTTTGTGTGGATATAGATTTTCATTTCCCTTGGAACTTCAAATATAACTCCAAATATTATGTATATATAGAACTTCTGGGTCACGGATCTTATTCTTAAGCACTACACATTTCAGCTGGTGTTTATTATCATTATTAAATCCTCTGCTATTATTTAATAATTATGTTATCAGTAACACCAATATTTGTTTATATATATTAAGTATCTCTGTTGCAAAGCCCTTCACTTGTATTAATACAAATCCTTACCTTAACCCTTTAAGACAGGAATCATCATCCCTGTTGAACGGGTGAGAGAGACTGGGGCTCCGGGAGGTTAAGGCAACTTGTCTACACTCAAACAGCTAACACGAGTAGAGCGGGGATCACAATTCACACTGGCCTGTTTCCTGTGCCCTCTGTGCCCAGTGCCATGTTCTGGGCCATACCCTGCCCCAGAGCTTTCAAAACACGCCTACACTCTTCCTTTCTGGCTTTTTCTGGAAGTGAGGCTGGCCTGCCATCCCAAGGGTAAGAGCTGCACACTCAGTGCCCATGCTCTCTTCCAGCTGGGGCTGAAGGCCAGGGGAGGGGCTGCCCTGGGAGCTGGAAATAAAGTAGAGGGAGGGTTGGGCTGAGCAGGGCAGGACTGGAAGGTTAGGAGGCTGTGAGCTGGAGGTAAGGAGTTTTACATTCTGGGATTTTTTGTTTGGGTTTGGTTTTGGCTCCTAGAGAACAGGTGAGGTGGGGCTTGGCAGTTTTGTGATTGGGGGTGAGGAGTGAGGCTGGAGCAAGCTGAAGGGGAAAGTGCTAAGTCTGGGCAGAGGGCTTTCATAGTCAGGCTGGCCTGGGGAGACCCCCACATTGTCAAAAGGAAAGACTAGGGAGGGGCCTGTGCTCCATATACTCCTTGAGCCCCTTGCTCTGCACCAGGCCCAGTCTGTGCTGGGGTGGGAACAGCAGAACATTTCAGGGTGAGGCACCCAGGGAGAGGTTGGAGGGAGTGTGGCAGAAGTGGACATTGAGGCCCACCTGGCTGGGGAGAAGGAAGTAGCAGGATGGAGGGGAAATTCTGTGAGCAATCACAGAATGCAGTGAAACTCAGGCTTCAAGGCTGCAAAGCTTTAGCCCTGGCCTGGAGGGAGGCACTGCTGGTGGAGGAACTGGCTTCAGGAAGGCCTGTATCGGGCAGGCTCAAGAGAGAAGGGCTGGCAGGTCAGCCCAGGGCTGTCAGCTAGAGCTGTGCTGCCCAGCAGGGCTGCCAGCAGCCCACAGCCCTGATGGTTGTGTACATCTAAATCAGTTACCTTTCAATAAGATTAAAAACCCAGCTTCTCAGTCATATTAGCCACACTTCAAGTGTTCAATAGCCATGTTAGGGTAGCAGCTCCAGTATTAGAATGGATATAGAACCCACCGTGGTAGAAAGTCCCTTTGGCCAGTGGGAAGCCTCAGGAGGGGTTTGGATTGCTCAAGAACCCACTGGAAAGAGCAGGCTTAGTCTGCAGGGTACCTGGCCTGGGAGGTCTCTGGACGACAGGTGAGGGAAGGTCCCCAGCATTGTGAGGTGGTATGACTAGCCTCCTGCCAGCGTAAAGTGGACTCTGTCCCCAAGGACAGAAACTAACTGAGCAGGGCCTCTTCACTTCGACTTGGGATCCCTGATCAGTGTGACTGGAACCAGGGGTTAGAGAAACATGGAGTGAGTGGTGCCGGGGAGGGAGGCGTGGCTGCTGAGGGGGGCTGAGCCTGGGCACTGAGAGGGTCTCCAACTTGGTCACGGTGGTCTACTGGGGTTGGACAGGAGAAGGGCTGGGGGAGGTGTGTATGAACTGCGAGGGGAAACCAGAGTGGAGGCCGGATGGATGGAGGTGAGGTTGCACTGTTTCAAAAAACAATAGAGGACTTCCCTGGCATCCATTGTTTAAAACTCCCAACTTCCACTGCAGAGGGGGTGGGGTTTGATCCCTAATCAGGGAACTAAGATCCCGCGTGCACAGTGGGGTGGCCAAAATAACATTAAAAAAAAAAAAAAAAGACGAGAGAGAGAGAAGCTTCTCATCCCTTGAAAAGGGCTATCTCTGCTTCCTTTCCAGGCCCAATACTATCCAGCTGACGAGGATGGAATATGCCATGAAGTCCCTCAGCCTTCTCTACCCTAAGTCCCTCTCCAGGTGAGGAAAGCCAAGTGGGGAAGGGAAAGGGAGCTAATGTGCTCTGTAGGGCAGACCTTCTCTAACCTCGATGGCCATGTAAGTCACCTCGGCATCTTGTTCAAATGCAGATGCCGATTCAGGAGGTCTGGAGTGGGATCCTTCCACAATTCCCCAGGAGATACTAAGGCTGCTGCCTCCTCCCAATCCCCATATCACACCCTAAGTAGAAACAGGGAGACACTGCTTGAGATTTTGATTCTTGATCTCACTTAAAATTCACCACAACTTTGAGAAGTGGGGATTATGATGCCAGATTAATAGGCAGGGAAACTGAGGCACAGGGTGGGTGCTCTTGGAGCAAATGTGTAGCGAAGCCAAGATTTGAACTTGGGTCTGCCTGACTCCAAAACCTAGGTTCCCTGCAGTCCTTTGGTTCTCCATTGTGTATCTGAGTTCAAAACTCTCAAACTGACCTCAGCTTTGCCATTTCATCTCACATTACAGAAGATAAGAAGCAGGCCGAGAGAGGAAAGCGGTAATTGGGCAGAGGTTAGGCCATCTTCTGTCACTGGCTACTTGTCACGGTCTGAGACCCGGCAGCATCAATGTCACTTGGGAACTCATTACATATGTAACATCTCAGACCTCACCCAGACCTACTGAATCAGAGCCTGCATTTTAACAAGATCCCCAGGGGACATGTATGTCCGCTAAAGTTTAAGATGCACTGATCCAGCAGGCTTTTAAGGAAGACTATGCAGAGAAGACTGGGTGGATGGTAGGGGAAGAGGAGCATCTGAGCTGAGTCTAGAGAACTGGAGAGTGAGTTACCCTGTGGTGGGGTGAGAGCTGGAAGGCAGTGGACAGCTCATGCTGATGCTCCATATGGCTCCCAGGTACATGGCTGTGAGCACTTCGGTGGTGACCCAGCAGCAGCTGTCGGAGCCCGCTGCAGAGGCCCCCAGGGCCCGGCCCTGCAGAGTAACCACCGCTGACCGGAGTGTGAGGAAGGGAATCATGGCGCACAGTCTTGAGGACCTCCATGTCAAGGTAGGAACGGGGCTGCCATCACACAGCTCACCATGGGGACCTTGGTTGAGAGCTGGCCCTGACAGCTGCCTCTGGCCTTGGTGTCATGAGGTAGGACTTCAGTAGGGATGGAGTTCATAAGAAAAATATGCTCTGAAAAATGCCACTTGCCTATTGTTAGTATCAGATGGTAATGTACTGCCATCCTCCTGTCACCAGACAGACAAGACTCCAGATGGGTACCACCAGCCTATTGAAGTTGCCATCAGAAAGGAAATCTTGGACTTCCCTGGTGGTCCAGTGGTTAAGACTGTGCTTCCAATGCAGGGGGCCTGGGCTCAATCCCTGGAGGGGGAAAGATCCCACATGCCCCTTGGTGTGGAGGAAAAAAAAATTTTTTTAATTGAAAAAAAAATTAAAACTATTGATCAGTAAGGTTCCAGAGAGGAAACCAAGTACACATAATACTTGTGGGTGGGAGTAACAGTGGGCAAGAATGACACCCTTCCCCATTTCCATGCTCCCCCTCCACTTGGTTGGGAGTAACTTGTCCTAGTCGTTCCTTCTTTTTTTAAAAAAACTATTTATTTATTCACTTTTGGCTGTGCTGGGTTTTTGTTGCTGTGCAGGCGTTTCTCTAATTGAGGCAATCAGGAGTTACTCACTAGCTGTGATATGCAGGCTTCTCATTATGATGGCTTCTCGTGTTGCAGAGCATGGGCTCTAGGGTGCTTGGGCTTAGTAGTTGTGGCACATGGGCTCAGTGGTTGCAGTTTCTGGGCTCAAGAGCTGAGGCTTGATAGTTGTGGTACATGGGCTTAGTTGCTCCACAGCATGTGGGATCTTCCTGGATCAGGGATCAAACTTGTGCTTCCTGCCCTGGCAGGAGGATTCTTTACCACTGAGTCACCAGGGAAGCCCCTAATCGTTCCTTCTTATAAAGACACCTTTACTTCTTAAAGTCACATTAGGATTAGGGCCCACTCTAATGTCTCACTTTAATGTAATTACTTCTGTAAAGACTCTATCTCCAATTATAGTCACATTCTGAGGTACTGGGATTAGAACTTCAATATATGAATTTCACGGGGATACCATTTAGCCCATAATACATACAAATCAAGTGAACATAACTGAAAGTCCAGAAGTAAATTCATGTATCTGTGGTCAACTGATTTTTGACAGAATGCCAAGGTTATTCAATGGATAAAGGGTAGTCTTTTCAACAAATGGTGCCGAGTCAATGAGCTATGCAAATGCCAAAGAATCGAGTTGGATCCCTCCCTCATATTATGAATAAAATTAACTCAAAGTGAATCAAACACCTAAATGCAGAGCTAAAACTATAAAATCCTTAGAAGAAAACACAGGAATAAGAGTACATAACCTTGGTTTCTTAGATATGGCACCAAACCTCGAAGCAACCAAAGGGAAAAAGTTGGACTTTATCAATATTAAGAACTTTTGTGTATCAAAGGACACTAACAAAAAAATGAAAAGATAATCCACAAAATGGGTGAAAATATTTGCAAATCACATATCTGATCAGGGTCTAGTATCAAGAATATATAAAGAACTCTTAAAAGAGGATCTACTTGAAAATGGGCAAAAAATCAGAATAGATGTTTTTCCAAAGAAGATGTACAAATGGCTAATAACACATGAAAAGATGCTCAACATCCTTAGTCATTAGGAAAATGCAAATAAAAAACACTTCATAACATTAGAATGGCTAAAATGAAGACAGACAATAACAAGTTTTGATAGGGATGCGGAGAAGTTGTTAGTGGGACTATTAGATCATGCAACTGCTTTGAGAAACAGGTTGGTAGTTCTCTAAGAAGAGTAAACAGAGTTATTACATGACCCAGAAATTCCAACCCTAGGTATATATCCAGGAAAACTGAGAAGATAAGTCACACAAAAATGGGTACAGAAGGTGCAAAGCACCATTATTTATGATACTCAAAAAGTAGAAACAACCTATATGTTCATCAACTGAAGAATGGATTTAAAATGTAGCATATTTATAAAGTTGAATATTATTCAGCCGTTAAAAAGTAAATAATCATGCTGAAACACAGATTAACTTTGAAAACTTGCTAAGTGAAAGAAGCCATTTATATGAAATGTCCAGAACAGACCGATCCATAGAGACAGAAAGAAGAGGAGAGGTTGCCAAGGGTGAGGAAATGAGGAGTAAGTTAATGGGTACTAGGTTTCTCTTTGAGTAAAAATGGGATTGAAAATATTTTGAAATTAGATAGTGGTGATAGCTGCAGAATTTTGTGAATATAGTAAAAACCACTGGATTGTGTACTTTTCAAAGAGTGAGTTTTATGACATGTGAATTATGTCTCAATTAAAAGTTATATATGTGATAGCACTATTCTAGAATATTAGCCATGCAGTCAGATAAGGAATACCATGACATAAGTTCTTTAGATGGTGACCCCACAGCAAGAGCCCTGGGTTTCTGTCCCATCCCAAAAAACCCGGCCCACTCATTCTGTCCCTGACAGCTGGTTTGGGTCTTCCCCAAACCAGCTCTGTGGCTACACATGACGGCAAGAGCATCACTTACCTTATTCTCCAGGTCCGGGATACCCTGATGCTGGCGTACAAGCCTTTCTTCCTGGTGCTGGAGGAAGATGGCACAACTGTAGAGACAGAAGAGTATTTCCAATCCCTGGCAGATGACACCGTATTCATGGTCCTCCACAAGGGGCAGAAATGGCAGCCCCCATCAGAACAGGTGATATCACACCTGTGTGGGAGAATATTGGGAGCTTAGGAGAAATCCTTGAGGGATGCCAACCACATGCTTGTCTTGATGCAGAGCACTAGGTACCAGCTCGCCCTCTCCCACAAGCCTGCCAAGATCGATGTGGCCCGAGTAACCTTCGACCTATACAAGGTGAACCCACAGGACTTCATTGGCTGCCTGAACGTGAAAGCAACCCTCTATGGCACATACTCCCTCTCCTATGATCTGCACTGCTCCGGGGCCAAGCGCATCATGAAGTGAGTGAATTGGGATTCGCTGGGGCTGGGGTGGGTACACAGCAATGGGAGCAGCCCTATCTTCTCCCATGCACCCTCAGCCTTTTGGGAGCCTGGGACTGGTGTTGATGCTGACAAACCATGAGAGTTAGCATTTGTCTAGGACTTTATGGCTGCGCTTATGTTTGAGTTTACAGTAGTGTATACCACAGGGATGCATACACTCCTGCTGGTGGAATCTGGATACATTTCTGCAATACTTTGGCCACCTCATGCGACGAGTTGACTCACTGGAAAAGACTCTGATGCTGGGAAAGGTTGGGGGTGGGAGGAGAAGGGGATGACGGAGAATGAGATGGCTGGATGGCATCACCGACTCTGTGGACATGAGTTTGAGTGTACTCCGGGAGTTGGTGATGGACAGGGAGGCCTGGCATGCTGTGATTCATGGGGTCGCGGAGAGTCGGACACGACTGAGCGACTGAACTGAACTGAACTGAACTGAATCACCTTCCATTATAACAACTAATTATTTTTCAGCTAAAGTAGTAACTTTTCCTAAGTACTCTTCTAATCAACTTTTAAAAAGTGAACGTGTCAAAAATTTTACTAAATCCGGTTAAGAAGAGAACCAGCAAGAAGTTACAATCAGTTCAAAATCCCACCCATGTATAGATTCATCAAGAATGCTGAGCTACTCTTATAAATACAAACCTGGATTTTCCCATGGGTGTGGAAGGGATGAAATAAGTGTCCTTCCATAGATCAGAATTAATCTGCAGTTTATAGGTAATAGTCACTTATGTGTCTAATAAACTTCAAAAAAAAATCTTTTTACTTTACTTTTGAAAGTCTAGTCAAGTATTGAAGGAAGCATGGGAATATGTTATTGAAGTACAGTTATGGTGGTAGTTCCCAAATTCAGTTGCTGCAAGTGGTGCTTGAGAACTCTCACCCCATTAAGCAAATGTAGCCAACTAGTTCAAAACCACAAAGCTGGCCTCTTGCCCATTAGTTCTGACAGATGCCACTTCTCCCCAGTTGCTTCATTTAGTGTTCACTGAGCACTCTCTATGTGCCTGACCCTGTGCTGTACGCTAGAGACGCAGGGATAAACAAGATGTCAGAGCGAGCTCCCAGAGGGCAAGAATTTTTGTAGCCTCCAGTTCCTTGGTGAATGCTGTATCAGTTGGTAACACAGCAATAATTCAAATAATGGGAGAAGCAATGAAGATACATATGAACTGTCATTCACAGTGGGCTTCTGAGAAATCCTACTCTGGGTCTCCAGAGTTCTGCCAGAAGGTATGAGGCTAGAGCATACCAGACCTTCCGGCTTTCTGAGTTTATTCTCTGCATTTCCAGGCTCCACATGGGGGACCTGAGGCTGCGGTCTGCCTGCCACACACGACACTCAGTGGCGGGCTCAGGCCTGGTTCTGTGGCAAGAAGTTCCATTTTCCTCCTGTCCCGTATCATGTCCCCTCTCGATCTGGGCTTGCTGCCAACAGTCTGCAGGTTGCAAAATCTAGAGCAAGTAGTTTCAGTCTTTAAACTTAGTCCATCTAGGGGAAGTGGGACTCTGACATAGACACAGCAGGCGTACTGGTACCAAAAAACAAGAATGATAGCAAACTGGAATCCCTGGAATGATTTAGGGGTGTCGGCAAGTGTTTTTTCTTTAATGGTGGTAAAATATACATACCATAAAGTTTACCATTTTAACCACTTTTTTTTTTAAGTATAAAATTCAGTGACATTAAGTACATTCATAATATTGTGCAATGGTCACTTGTACATACATTTCCAGAACTTTTCATCATCCCAAACTATAACTCTGTACTCATTAAATACTCTCTATGTCCGCCCTGCCCAGCCATACTTACCTCTGTTCTCCTGTCTCTGTTAATATTCTTATTCTAGGTAACTCACGTAAGTGGGATCATACAATACTTGCCCTTTGGTGTCTGGCTTATTTCACTTAGCATCATGTTTTCAAAGTCCATATTGTACCATGTGTCAGAATTTCATTCCTATCTATGTCCAGATGGCTAGTTTGAAGCCTCAGATCTCTAATCTGAGAAATGGGTATTCTTCTCAGGTACAGCCTTTACATTTCAAAAGGATTTTCATGTACAGATGTTCATGGTTCGAACTGTCTTTCTGTCCCCCTCCACCTCAATCATAAGTTCATTTATTGAATGAAGGTTAACAGAAGACAAATTTTAATATCAGCCAGGAAAAATTCATTTTCCTTTGTTTTCTTTTCCCCGCTAGGACTAAACACCCGTATGACCCGCTTTCAAACAGATTTGGATAAGAATTTGGTTAGTTAAGTATTCAACCACCTAGTCTTGACCCCACGTCTCCCCTGTTCTTCTACACATCAGGCCCTGTATTAAATGATTTATATTATTTCAACCTCCTTAACCCTGTGTGGGATCAAAGTGGTGTGATACAGGTGAGGGTGCTGCAGCTCAGAGCTACAGCAGTTTGCCCAGCTTGTCACAGCCAATGAGACTGCATAAGAACTCAAGCCTGTCTAAATGGAGTTCTGCTGTCAGTGCACTACAGTGCCAGGCAGGGAGATCTTCACATCCAGCACTCTGAAAACTACCAAGATTACAAATGTCTTGGTAACACTTCTGTCTAGAACAGAAGTGGTGAATGGGCAGAGTCATGTGACGTAGATCCATCTGGCTGATCCAAAGTTATCAACAGTATTAGAAAGACAAAAGGAGCTTGAATTTTGCAGGAGAATACGCAGACATCTCAGTTAAGGCAGACCCTGCCCCATCTGCTGAGGGAAGGCAACATCTGTTCTATTTGCACCTCACTCTACAGTTTATGAAACGGAGCCTGGGGGAGCAGCCAATTTAGAGGAGGCAGGAAGGGGTTTTCTTGGTGTTTTGACCTTAATGCCTTCGCATTCCACCCAGGGAAGCTCTCCGCTGGGCCCTCTTCAGCATGCGGGCCACAGGCCATATGCTGCTCGGCACCTCCTGTTACCTGCAGCAGCTCCTGGATGCCACAGAGCGGGGACAGCCCCCCAAGAGCAAAGCCGCATCCCTCATCCCAACCAGTCTGAAGATGCTGCAGTGAAAGCCCAGCCAAGGACCAGACTGGGGACCCCACGCTCAGCCGGCAGCACCCACAAGCCTGGCAGCTAGAGAGCTTCTTACCTTCCCACATCTCCCTCAGCTCTACAGGCTCATGAATGAGGAAGTTGGGGGAAGGGCCTGAAACCTGGGCTGGGCCAGCCAAAAGAGAACGGAGGGCTCTTGGCCTGGCCTGGCTCCTTCCTGCCCCAGGTAGCGCAGCAGACTAAGACTAGTCACCAGCAGGCAGTGGCAGGAAGGCTGCCCTCAGCGCTGTCTTCACACGCGACGCTTTCATTACACTGCCGGCCTCCCGGCCTCCCGCCCCAAATGCTCCTGAGTGAACCGTCAGCCCACTTGTGTAAGATATTAGAGAGGTCACAATAAACTATATATGCTGGTACATTTTCTGTGCTTCTGTTCTTTGCAAGGTGCGAGTAGGGTTCTATCTGGAAAGGTCTATGGGAAGAGAGAGCTCTGTTGTTAAACCATTCTCCATAATGTGGGGTTACAGGAAACAGCACTTTTCCTACAAAAAAAACAAAAATGAAATTGCAGTGAATTCTGAAGCTAGTACTAGACTTAAGTAGACTGTGTAACCAAGATGCTAAGTGACAGTTTCCAAACAAATCTGCCTACCAGAAGGGCTTTGATTGGGAACAACAAAAGACCTAGAATTGCCAAAGCAATAAAAGAATAAAGCTGGCGGCATAACCCTCCCAGATTTCAGACAATGCTACAAAGTTACAGTAATCAAAACAGCACAGCACTGGCACAAAAACAGACATAGGGATCAATGGAGCAGAATAAAAAGCCCAGAAATAAACCTGCACACCTACAGTCAATTAATCTCTAACAAAGGAAGTAAGAATATACAATGGAGAAAAGACAGCGTCTTCATTAAGTGGTGCTAGGAAAACTAGACAGCTCCATGTAAAAGAACAAAATCAGAGCATTCTCTAATACTATACCCAAAAGTCAACTCAAAATGGATTAAAGACCCAGATGTAAGATTGGACATTATAAAACTTCTAGAGAACACAGACAAAACACTCCTTGACATAAAACACAGCAATATTTTCTTTGGCTCCATCTCCTAGAGTAACGAAAATAAAAGCAAAAATAAACAAATGGGACCTAATAAAACTCAAAAGCTTTTGCACAGCAAAGGAAACAATAAACAAAATGAAAAGACAACCTCTGGAATGGGAGAAAATATTTGCAAACAATGAGGCCAACAAGGGCTTAACCTCCAAAATATACAAACAGTTCATACAGCTCAACATGAAAAAAAAAAAATAGATGAGATCTAAACAAACATTTCCCCAAAGAAGACATACATATGGCGAATAGGCACATGAAAAGATCCTCAACATCGCTAACTATTAGAGAAATGCAAATCAAAAATACAATGAGGTATCACTTCACACCAGTCAGAACAGCCATCATCAAAAAGTTTACAAATATAAATGCTGGAGAGAGTATAGAGAAAAGGGAACCCCCCCTACACTGTTGGTGGGAATGTAAATTGTGCAGCCATTATGGAGAACAGTATGGAGGTTTCCTTACTAAGGGCTTCCCTGGTAGCTCAGTTGGTAAAGAATCTGCCTGCAATGCAGGAGACCCCAGTTTGATTCCTGGGTCAGGAAGATCCGCTGAAGAAGGGATAGGCTACCCACTCCAGTATTCTTGGGCTTCCCTTGTGGCTCAGCTGATAAAGAATCTGCCTGCAACACAGAAGTGCTGGGTTCGATCCCTGGATTGGGAAGATCCCCTGAAAAGGCAAAGGCTACCCACTCTGGTACTCTGGCCTGGAGAATTCCATGGACTGTACAGTTTATGGGGTCACAAAGAGTTGGACACGACTGAGCAACTTTCACTTCACTTCACTTTAAAAAACTAAAAATAAAGTTACCATATCATCCAGCAATCCCACTTGGTCATACATCTGGAAAAGATAGATAATTTGAAAAGATACGTGGACCCCTATGTTCATAAAAGCACTGTTTACAATAGCCAAGGGATGGAAGCAACCTAAGTAACTATCAGTAGAGGAATGGATAAAGATGCAGTATATACATAAAATGGAATACTACTCGGCCATAAAAAAGGATGAAATAATGCCATTTGCAGCAACATGGATGGACCTAGAGATGACCATACTAAGTGAAGTAAGTCAGACAGAGAAAAACAAATGTTATGATATCACTTATATGTGAAATCTAAAAACATAACATAAATGAACTTATTTACAAAACAGAAACAGGTCTACAGGCATGGAAAACACACTTATGGACTTTTCTGGTGATCCAGTGTTTAAGAATCCACCTGCCAATGCAGGGGACATGGGCTGGAATCTGGTTCAGGAAGATTCCACAGGCTAGGGGCAACTAAGCCCCTGTGCCACAACTACTGAGCTAGCCCTCTAGAGACCAAAAGCTGAAACTACCCTACAGCCTGTGCCCTGCAACAAAAGAAGACATCGCAGTTAGAATATCTTGCACCGCAACTAGAGAAAGATGGCATACAGCAACAAAGACCCAGTGTAGCCAAAAATAAATAAATGAAATTTTAAAAAAGAAAAAGAAAACACATTTATGGTTAGGGTAAAGGCGGGAAGGGATAAATGCAAAGATACATATATACAGATATATAAAATAGATAAATGACAAGGTCCCACTGCACAGGGAACTATATTCAGTATCTTGTAATAACATATAATGTAAAAGAATCTGATATAATATCAGATATGTATTCTTCAAAATATATATAATTGAATAACTTTGCTGTACACCAGAATCTAACACAACACTGTAAATCAACTATGCTCTTGTGCTCAATTGTGTCCAAATCTTTGTGATCCTGTAGGCCCCAGAGGGCCCCCAGGCTCCTCTGTCCATGGCATTTTCCAGGCATGAAAACTGGAGTGGGTGGCCATTTCCTGCTCCAGGAGATCTTTTCCACTCAGGGATAGAACCCACGTCTCCTGCACTGGCAACCGGATTCTTTACCACTGAGTGACCTGGAAATCAACTATACTTCAATTTTTTTTTAAATTTTAAAAAAGAAGGGCTTTGACTGGGAGGATGGGATGAAGGCACTCTTCCAATTTCTCAATGTTACATTTTATTACAATCTTTGAAGTGTGTAAGTGGGACAGGACTAGTCAAGCTGCAATGCAACTCTCCATGGAAGCCTTCCCTACATTGCTAGACAGTTTTTCTTTCGTGTTCAGAACGCTCAATCTTAGGATTTCAAAATGCATTCTTGGGTAGCCACAAAGTATTAGTTTCTCAATGTAAGATGGCATTTTCAGTATTGGGCAACTCAAACAAGACAAGCGTGAAAGGCTAGGTTTGTAGGTGAATGTGCTTCAGTTTGTGTCTCTCAGATTCAAATACGTGTCATTTCTGACTAACTATAAGGCCTACCTGGGTTTATTAAATACTAAGACAAAGGCCTATGTTACCAAAGTTAAAGTGTAAAGGGTAATTTCTGGCAGCTGACCCATTCCCTGCAGCCAACCTATACCTTGCAGCCATGTGTAGGAGAAGCTGCCAGAGCTAGCAAAGAACATTTCTATTCTGGGCTTTCCTGCTCTTGCATTTATGGTTGGAGGGCTGGCTCAGTGCTATCCTGGGTCCATGGGGTGGGCCTTTGGCATGAGGCACGATGTTTACATCAGCACAGAAACTATTCCCTTTCGACTCTTGCTGAGGCTGTGGCCTCCCTGCTCTTCTTGTGAAGTTAGTCATAAACTGAGTTGGGCTGGGAGTGGCTAAAGGTTGGAATTTGTTCCAACTTACCTTCCTCCTGACCATCTGAGTTTCACATGTGAGTCTTAAATGGCCGATCACTGTTTCTTTGCACTGAGCCCTCTCAGCCTAGAGAAAATTAGGTTTCTTTCTTTCCTTCTGGAAGCTTAGAGATTAACGGAGTCACATCAGTTTTAGGCAGTGAACAGTAGAGGGCAGACTTTGATGAGGTTGGGGCGTGTGGAGGGAAAATTCTGAAGAGCAATGGAGCTCAAGCCTCAAGCAGGGCCAGGGGCCAGTCCAAGTAAGGGAATGGCCCTTCCTGGGGCCAAGCTGGGCCAGTGGAGGAGAGGTCTGCTTTCGGCAAAATAAGCTGTGTCCTGTCCCTCTGTCTTTATTCAGGCTGCAAATTATGAATGCACAGGAGATCTTTCAGAAGAGAGGTTCTAAAATACCGCGGGGCCTTTTGACACAGCACACTCATGTCTGAGCCCCAAACAAGATAAAATCACTTGCATCCTTGCCATATTTCTTGCCAGTCCTGTCTGAATTTGTGCAGATTTATTTAAAAATTTACTATTTAGGAACTTCCCCAGCAGTCCAGTGGTTAAAAGACTCCACACTTCCACTGCAGTGGGGTGTGTTTGATCTCCGCTCAGGGAACTAAGATCCTTCATGCCGTAGTGCCAAAGGAAAAAAAAAAGAAAACTTCTTGAACTGAATAAAAATGAAAATGCAACACATCAACTTAAAAATTATTTTTAAAAATTGACTACTTAAATCTTTGAATTAAAAAAATTAAGTTTCTTGAGGTATAATTTACATATAATTAAATCTACCCTTTTAAGGTATTTAGTTCAGTAAGTTTTTGGCAGATTTATACAGATACGTAATCACTGTATACCAAAAAGTTCCCTTATGCCCATTTTTAGTAGATTCTCATTCCCTCACCCACTCGAGCCCTTGTCACTGTCAACCACTGGCTTTTCCAAAAGGTCATGTAACTAAAATCAGTCTTTTAAAATCTTTTACTTCTACTTATTTTTATTATTTATTTATTTTTATGAATCATAGTCTTTTATATTTTGGCTTAGTTTTTTTTGTTGTTGTTTTGGCTATGTGCCTTGGCATGAGGGATCTTAGTTGCCTCTTTGTTAATCTGTTTCCGGTTCACAGATGCCAAGGAATAGCATAGAGTTAGCATTCAAAAAATGGTGAATGGGTGAATTTATGTCCTTATGCATCTAATCACAGGACAATTTGTTTACAGTTTTGAGATTTATTTTTACCTTTATAAATAATGCTGTAGTGAACCTGTTTCTGCCTTTGGCTTTTTTTTTTTTTCCCTTTTGATTACGCACCAGGCTGTATTCTTTGACGCAGGTTCACTGGACAAACGAGTGCGGATTTTGTTTTTTCCAATTTGCCTTACAAAATTGTGCACAGTGGCGGTTTGCTGTTTTTTTTAAGTCAAAAGACTCCAAAGAATTGCAACGAGGAGCAGAAAACCTGGCTTTGTCCTAAGACCGGTCCTCTAACCTGCAGTAAATACCTCCTCGGCTCTGTGCTTCGGTTTCCTCAAAATCATAGATCGTGAACTGCATTTCCTTCCCGGGTAAAAGCAAAGCCCCGCCTTCTCATCACTCGGAGCCTCGCTATTCCGATTGACAGTCAATCTGACCAATCAGCGTGCTGTGGGAGACCCCGGGGCAGCCCTTCCGGACACAAGCACACTGTCTTCGCTCCGGAGATGGGTGGCTGTCGGGTTTGGGGTCAGGCCTGGGGTGGCTGGCGGCGGGGTCTGTGGATCCGGGCAACGCCCACAGCCGCAGGCTTTGGCACCAAGGCCCGGTGATTACACAATCCCCGCCCCGCTTTGTGTAGAAGGGAGACTGGGGCCGGGGGAGGGTGTGTGCGGGATCTGGAGTTAGGGAGATATGGGTTCTAATTCATCTCTGCTGTGTGACCCTAAACTAGTCGTAATTGGGGCCAATAGAACCTGAGATTTCGGGAAGCTCAATCCAGGCTTCCTGAAGCATTCATAAGAAGCCGCAGGGTTTGGGAAGATGTGTGTGGAGATAAGATTGGGTGGCACCTCCGGAAGCCGTGATTCCCCTGTTATTTACGTAACCTTTCCCAGGCATCAGCTGCAACGTCGAGGCGCCAGCAAACCGTCGGATCCCCCAGGTGACCAGCCTTTCCCAGGACTGCTGAGACCAGAGACCTTCAGTCGGGAAGAACTGGTCGATGTATTGAGGGCGGCTGTGGTGGACCGTAAAGGTGAGGGGTGGGAGGGACAGGGGCCGAGAGACCCGGAAGGGGAGGAGTCTTCACCCGAGCCTTCTGAGGATCTGGTTCGGTACCTTACTAAAACCTGTGGGGTCAAATCCTGATTCTCCCACTCACGAACCTCACTAGCTGGGACCAGCCACATACTCTCTCTGCCTCAGCATCATGGGATACAGCTGTGGGGAGGGAGAATGTAAATAACCAGAGACCTTTGCACTAGTCTCAGTAAAATGTTAATATATTGAGGGACAAAACGGCCTTTGGAGTCATATTTAGCTCTGGAATCAGCTTGCTGTGTGACTTCAGGAAAATAACAATGTCTCTGCGCCTCAGTCTCCAGTGACTTACGAATTGTCTCAACTATTTAATTGCGCACAGGCTGTGTTCCAGGCACTGATCTAGAGCATGGCTGTCCAGTGCTGAATAAAATAAATATGGTTCCTGCCTTCAGGGAGACAACATTTCAGTGGGAGGAAATGATTAACCAGAAAATAAATGAAAAAAGTACTTAGTAGTGATCAGTCACGGAGAAGGCAATGGCACCCCACTCTAGTACTCCTGCCTGGAAAATCCCATGGATGGAGGAGCCTGGTAGGCTGCAGTCCATGGGGTCGCTAAGAGTCGGACACAACTGAGCGACTTCACTTTCACTTTTCACTTTCATCCATTGGAGAAGGAAATGGCAACCCACTCCAGTGTTCTTGCTTGGAGAATCCCAGGGACGGGGGAGCCTGGTGGGCTGCCGTCTATGGGGTCACACAGAGTCGGACATAACTGATGCGCCTTAGCAGCAGCAGCAGCAGTGATCAGTACTGTTAACAGCGATGGTAAGGCTCTGCAAGAAAGGAGCAGTCATTAGATTGGAGACTCAGGTCTTTTTGGTCTTTTTGTGATGATCACATTTGAGCCATGATGATACAAGGAGCAAGCCATGTGAAAATCTGAGACATGGAAAGCAACAAGTGCAAAGGTCCTGAGGTTGAGGCCGCACGCTGAGCATATGCAAGGTTCAGAAAGAAGTTCATTTCAGGGTGTGGTTGATAACTCCTGTATGAGAGTTGTACTGGGCCCACATGATGATACAAATTGAGAACGTCTTTGTAAACTGCTTTTGCTCTTGCTGACATTTATGTATTACATGTTTCAGGACCTCTGGTGACACTGAACAAGCCACAGGGTCTGCCAGTGACAGGTATGGGCAGGGAAAAGAGATGCAGTGAAAGGGGTTTTGATGTGTCTGAGAAAAGACAATATCGAAGAGAATGGATGTTGCCTCTGAGAGCAACTTGTACTCTTCCTTTTTTTTTCACCTAGGAAAACCAGGAGAGCTGACGTTGTTGTCAGTGCTGCCAGAACTGAGCCGGTCCCTGGGGCTCGGGGAGCAGGAGCTTCAGGTTGTCCGAGCATCTGGGAAGTAAGTGGTGGAGGTGATAGGAAGGTAGGAAGATGAGCATCTATTTGGGATGGGGGCAGAGCTACTTAGGAATAAACAGACATTTTCCACTGGCTGCTTTGGGATCACAGAGGTAGGAAACAAGGGAAAAGAGGGGGAAGTGGACAGATCTGGGTTCAAATCCTTATGCACAAACTGATCTTAGGTGTCACTGAGCCTTAGTGTTTTAATCATAAAACAGAACTCATAACATCTGTGCTCAGTGTATACTCACTTCTCCAGTCTAGTATTCAGAGCCAGCATCATTAACTGATCTGTGATACTCTTTCCTCTAATAGCCATCGTTAGAGATGGTGCTGGACATGAGATGTTTCTGCCATTCCACAAACTCATAAGTTTGTTTGTGGGGAATTGAGCCATTCCCTTCTCCAAGGGATCTTCCCAACCCAGGAATCAAACCCGGATCTCTGACATTACAGGCAGATTCTTTACCATCTGAGCCACCAGGGAAGCCCATTTAATAGCTAATATATATGAAATTCCTAGTAGCGTGCCTACTGGTAGAAAGTCAGCAGTTGGTGGTAATTGTTATGATGTTTGGCTCTGAGCTCCCTGGGAGCCAGGGCAAAATGAGAAACATGTTTAAGCTATGTACTCTTATTATCAAACACGGGGAAGACTTACTTGTTTCTCCAGAGGAGGTCTGCATTGGAGTCCAGATGTTACTCTTCGGCCTTCATCAGGTCCATGTTTCTTCCTCACGGTCTCCTTTTTTTGCGGGTGATCCCAGGGGATTTCTGTGATTTGTCTCCTTTCTCTAGGGAGGCCTCTGGGCTTGTGCTCCTTTCCAGTTGTCCCCAGACAGCAAGCCGCCTCCATAAGTTCTTCACTCACTCACAGAGAGCCAGGAGACCCACAGCCACCTACTGGTGAGAAGGGCTGGGAGGCTCCAGGGCAGCGGGGAGGTCGCAGCAAACAACTCTGTGACCTCCTCCTGCCTCTTTCTCAGTGCTGTCACTGATGGGATCCCAGTTACTTCTGAAGGGAAGATCCAAGCAGCTCTGAAACTGGAACACGTTGATGGGGTCAATCTCGTGAGTCAGGGTCTGGGTGGGGAAGAGGGGACCCTCAGACATACCCCCTCAAGAAGAGTCAAGGGTATAGATACGGGGTGGCTGGCCCTTCATTCCCCTAAAAAGGTGAGTGACCACTGCCTATACTGTGGCCCTTGTCCTCAGTCTGGTGGGAACAGGGAGGGTTTGGGGGCAGCTCCCAGGTATGTGTGAAGCTTGTTCACTCTTGGGGGCTGACACCACAGGTTGTTCCAGTGCAGTCCCCAACCCGAAAGGACATCATGGAAGGTGTCAAGAGGACCCTTAGCCACTTCCGTGTGGTTGCCACGGGCTCTGGCTGTGCTCTGGTCCAGCTGCAGCCACTGACAGGTGGGTCTGGAGCCCCAGCCAGACTTGACAAACTGTATTTGGTTGGGGAGGCAGGGAATGGGAGGAAGGTGGTAGTTTCAGTGCCGGCCTGGGGAGTCTTTGATGGACTGTAAGTCCATTCTAAAGGAGATCAACCCTGGATGTTCATTGGAGGGACTGATGCTAAAGCTGAAACTGCAATACTTTGGCCACCTCATGCGACGAGTTGACTCACTGGAAAAGACTGTGATGCTGGGAAAGGCTGGGGGCGGGAGGAGAAGGGGACGATGGAGAATGAGATGGCTGGATGGCATCACCGACTCTATGGACATGAATTTGAGTGTACTCCGGGGGTTGGTGATGGACAGGGAGGCCTGGCGTGCTGTGATTCATGGGGTCGCGGAGAGTCGGACACGACTGAGCGACTGAACTGAACTGAACTGAACTGAAGGGTGTATGTGACCAGCTCCACCTGGAGGGGGCAGTGCTTCTCCTGTCAGTCTGATGGTCACCCCTTTGCAACTCACCTATTTTTTTTCTTACTGCTCTCAGCATCTTCTCTTCACCTTTGATGTTCTCTAGTTTCACTGTGATGAATCGAGGTGTGTGGGTTTAATTTCTCAGGATTCAGTGTGTTGGCTGAATCTGAAGATTAACCTGTTTAATTCATCCTGAAAAGTTCTTCAAATGCGCCTCTTGCATCCTCCCTTTGAATTCCTGATAGCATCTGAGTTTCTCATTCACCTGCTATGTCTCAACTTTTCTTCCACATTTTTGATGTCTTTATCTTTGCTGCATTCTGGGTAATTTTCAGATGTACCTTCCAGATGAGTAATTTTCTCTTCAGTTGGATCTAACCTGCTAGTTTACCCTACCCATTGATTGTATTGTTTACATCTACAAATTCAAGTTGGTTGTTTTACAAATACAGATGGCCTTTTAAAAAATAAGGCATCTGTTTTTTTCTTTCATGTCAAACGTTTAATTTGCATAATGCTTTTAACAAAAATAGCCTCCCCCCAAAAAATTTTAAAACATTTATTTACACTCTTTGGTCTTCAAAAGTTGTGAGTGTTCCTATCGAACAGTCAGGCAGCCAGGGCTGCCCATGTGCAGGTAGCTCTGATACAGACCAGCCCATATTGTCTCTGCTGAGGTGTGGGCCCTGGCAGGACTGCACCCAGCAAGGAAGCAGTACTTTCCTCCAGTCACCACAAAGGCACAAGTCAGCCTGAAAATCGTGACTCAGTCCTGCCAACTGCAAGGTAAATGAACTTTTAGAATACTTCTAGACTTATTGCCTGCATTTTTTTTTAAGATTGGTTTATTTTTGGTTTTTGGCTGTGGTGGGTCCTTGCTGCTGCACATGGGCTTCTGTTGCACAGAGGGCAAGCCTCTGTTTGTTGTGGTGGGCGAGTTTCTCATTACGGTGGCTTCTCGTTGCAGAGCAACATGGGCTCCAGTTGCAGCTCAGTAGTTGTGGCACACAAGCTTACTTGCTCTGCTGCATGAGGGATCTTCCTTGACCAGGAACCTGTGTCCATTGCATTACAAGGCAGATTCTTAACCCCTGGACCACCAGGGAAGCCCTTGCCTGCATTTTTTTAACCAATGTTTTGCTCATTCTTATTAAATCAGTCTTTTTTTTTTTTGGCTGCATGGCATGGCTTGAGGGATAGTTCCGTGACCAGGGATTAAACCTGGGCCCACGGAAGTGGAAAAGCAGAGTCCTAACCACTGGATCTCCAGGGAACTCCCAAAGTCCTAACATTTTTGTCTAGACTGCAATAAAGCTAATGAGAACAGTATTCAAACCCAATAAAGCATAATGCTAAAATCTCAGATCTCAAAGGGTATTCAAGTTATTACACATCTAACCACCTTTACTGCACATACCGTGGACCACCACCCTGCCTTTCTGATTTAAAGTTTTATGTGCTCACCAACTGCTGTGGTCCATCCTGTGGTTTTCTTTTTCACACCAGTCCGTAAAGGTGACCAACAGCCACTGACTCAAGGTTTTCCAAGAGTTAAATGACCTGGTCAGTCTTCAGATTGCTTCATGCCTTCTCTTGCTGATCTGTCAGCTTTTTCTTTACCTATAAATCCAAAATGGCCAAGAACACACATCAACTGAAGGTCCGTGCTCTGGGCAAGCCTCTTTGTTGATGGCTTCCTTCCCTGTGCTTGTTGTCCATCCATTCTCCTAGCCTTGAACCCAATTAGCGATGGCATCTGTTTTTTTCTCTCATTACTTGTTCTTGTCTGTCTTTACTCATTTAAAGCACACGTATATGGTGTTTCTGGAATTCTTTTGTCTGAGATTCTAAGGGTCTAATTCTGTTGTGATTTCTGCAGACTTTCTCCCCTTGGTGGAATGTCTCCTTATTGCTCTGTGGTTCAGGTTGTGCTGGGTCTTCATCTGTGGAAATCCTTTACTGCCTCATTGGCGGTGGGGACTTGCGAGGTTCTGCCTTGCTTCTGCTGAGTGGGCTCACATCATTGCTTCAGGACCTAGAGATTAACACCTCAGTTGGAGTGATACCGATCACTCAAGTAGTATTAGAACCCCAAGCCTGTGTGAGAGCAGCTCACAGTAGGGAATTCATCTTCATTCTGCTCATTCATACCTACAGAGCTCATCTGCCTTCCTTGGTGGCTGACTTTTTCTCCTAGTCCACCCTTGCAGGGAAGATGTAGCCTCTCAGATTTCACTTGGGCACCACCACCTCATCCCTGGCTCCTTGTCACTACTTAAACCCAAGCCCCCTTGGCCCCAAGATTGGAAATAGCCCTAGAAGAGGTGAAATGTGCTCTGGATTTGTTTTCTTTTTGTATTTTCATCCAGGGGACTTTACTTTCCCCTGTGTCCAGCTGTATATTTAAAAGGATGATTGTTACAGTTTTCCAGTGTTTCTAGATGCTTAATAAAAGATGGGTTTTTAGATTATCCAGTCCACCATACTGCCAGACATGAAAGTAGATGGGACAGCTCCCTCCTGGGTTTGAATCCCAGTCTGTGGTGGGCTGGTTACTTCTTGAGCTGCGGTTTTCCTGTCTATAAGGTGGAATGATCCTAAGTCTCACATTATAGGGTTTTCAGGAGTATTAATAAATTTACATAATATGTGAACCATTTCAAACCCATTACGTTTCCCCAAAACAAGTTCAAGTTGGTGTCACCCAAAAGAGCAATTTAATGATACATATAACTTAGAAGTTCAGGCTTGTGCACTCTCTGGGGCCCACCAGCCACAATTAATGAGCCTCTGTGCTGCAACTATTGAAGCTGTCGCCCCTTTGAGCCAGCAAGTCGCAAATACCGAGCCTGCATGCTGCAGCTCCTGAAAGCCTGCACACCCTAAAACTCGTGCTTCACAACAGAAGCCACCGCAATGAGAAGCCCATACACCACAACTAGAGAGTAGCCCCCACTCGCCACAACTAGAGAAAGCCCGCGTGCGGCAATGAAGACCCAGTGCAGCCAAAAGAAAAAAAATAGTTCGGGCTTGGCTGCATCCAGGCTTGGAGGATGTCATCAGAAAGCCATTTCTCCCTCTCTTTCCACCTCCCGCGTGCTGGCTTCTTCCTCCCATAGGAGCAGCAGCTGTCCCCCATGGAGGCAGAGATGCAGGTGCTCCAGCAGCTCCAGGCTCACTCCACAGCAGGAAAGAGTGCTCTTCATTCACAGAAGCATCACAAAAAAATCAGGGTTGTGTCTCTTCATGGATGAGTCCCGCAAGGCTGGTGGCTTGACAGCTCTGCCTGCCCCGAGCTCACTCCAGAGGCTGGGGTGGTAGTGTCCACCTCACTGAAACCACACCATCTGAGAATGGGGGTGGCACTACCCCAGAGCAAAGTGGGTGGGGCGCGGCAGTACTTGGTGGGACAGAATGAACTGCTTGCCTGCTATCTGTCCCATCTCTCCTGTCTTCTAGTGTTTCCCAGCCAGCTACAGGCACACATGGCCCTGCAGCTCTGCCCTGTGCTTGGGGATCACACATACTCTGCCCGCGTGGGCACTGTCCTCGGCCAGCGCTTTCTTCTGCCAGTCGAGAGCACCAAGGCCCAAAGACAGGTACCCAAGCCCACCTGCCTGCGGCCTTCTGGGGTGGACTGGGACTTGTGGGGGTGGAGGGATGGATCGCATCTCCAGACATCAGCTACGCAACTTGGGCTTCCAAAGCTACCAGTAGCCCTGTCTTGCTGTGTGGCCCTAAGTGACACCCTCTCTTATGGGTCCCTTCTGTTCAATAAGGAAATCAAACCAGCTGATTTCTAAAGGTCCTTCTAAGTCTGCCATTCTGTAACGGGTGTAAGAGGTTGTGTATTCTGGTAACACTATCTGCTTTAACAGAAAAACCTCAAGTACCAGAGTATTAACACAACAATTTCCTTCTGTGTGAAGTCCAGTTAATGGGATGGGGTAGGGGCAGGCTTTGCTCCAAACAAGTCACTTTGGGGGGGCCCCTAGTTGCTGCCATGTGGTCAGCAGAGGAGACAGGGCAGGTTTGTGGGGCACGGGGATTGGTTTCTCTGGCCAGGTCAGGAAGCGGGACACATACTCAACACTCCTGTTGCGCTGAGTTGGTCTCAGTCACAGCCTCCCCAACCTGCAGGAGGTGCTGGGGAATGCTGTTTAGCAAAATGTCTAGGAAGCTGATTTGGTGACACCTAGCTGGTCAGACCGGAGAAGGCAATGGCAAGCCACTCCAGTACTCTTGCCTAGAAAACCCATGGATGGAGGAGCCTGGTAGGCTGCAGTCTTTGGGGTCGCTAAGGGTCAGACACGACTGAGCGACTTCACTTTCACTTTTCACTTTCACACATTGGAGAAGGAAATGGCAACCCACTCCAGTGTTCTTGCCTGGAGAATCCCAGGGACGGCGGAGCCTGGTGGGCTGCCATCTATGGGGTTGCACAGAGTCGGACACGACTGAAGCGACTTAGCAGCAGCAGCTGGTCTATGCTATAGTGTGAGTGTTTGTGTGAGTGTGAAGGTATTTACATGTGCAGAGGCATGCACCACACGGATGCAGAGGGAGGATAAAGTATTCGCCTCGCTCCTGTTTTGCTGCGCACTGCTTGGAACTCACCTGGCTGAATACTGACGCATCTCTTCGCCCCCAGGTCCTGTATGAAGCCCTCCTCAGCCGCCTCTGCCTGACCCCCTCCCAGGCTGCCCGGCTGCCCCTGCACCTCCATTTGCACTGTCTTCACCTCCCAGGTGCCAGGCCCAGGGACCCACCCATTGAGCTTCTGGCTCCTCTGCCCTCTTACTTCTCCAGGACCCTGCAGTGCCTGGGGCTCCACTACCAATAGTCCTGCTAGAAAGCGGTTGGGGTGGGAGGCGGATGGGCTGCAGTCAGGCCCAAGAAGAGTGTGGTCAGTGCTCAGCATGCAGTCAGGCCACCGTGTAAGATGCTGGGCGCTCTAGTGGGATAGACCTGAGATCGCATCCTAAGGCCATTTGCTATGTGGTGTTGGGCAAATGACCTTACCTTTCTGGGCTTGAAATAATAAAAGTATCTACCTCACAGGATCGTTTTCAGGATTTGCTGAGAAAGAAAATGTTTATCATGGACTGTGCTTTCTGCCGAGTTCAATATGTGGTCTTTATGTTTGGCTGTTTCTGGTCCAATTCTAGCTGAGAGAAAATGTTGAGTTTTTTTTCTTTAATTTGTGCTAAAATACATTTCGTAGACTTTACCATCTTCACTGTTCTTAAGTGTATAGTTCAGTGGCATTAAGTACATTCACACGGTGGTGCAACCATCTTCTGCATCCAACTCCCGAACTTTCTCATCCACCCAAACTAAAACTCCGTTTTCATTAAACACCAAATGCCCATCCCCTACCCATCTCAGCCCCGGTAGGCACTGTTCTCTGTCTCCAGGAATTTGACTCATTAGATGTTAGATCTTTTACTTTAAAAAACCATGTAACATATCAAACATACAGAGTGCATAAAACATCTGTGTGATTTAAAGAATAACTGTAAGGTGACAATCACATAACCACCACTTGGCACAAAACAGAAGCATCCTTCTCCTATCTTAGAACACTGCTGTCCTCAACCCTGGCCCCATATTAGAACCCCCTACCCTGCCCCCTCAGAAAACTTAAAAAGAAAAAATCCCCATGCCTCCCCTGCCTACACCCGTAGGACTTTTACCAGTCTGGGATGGAGACATCTTTTTTAAAAGCTCCAGAATAGGCACTATTATAGTCACAGTTGAATCACTCCCCTGACTTGAGAGAATTCTTTTCTTGTCTGTTTTTTTAAAGTGTTACCACATACACATGCATCTCTAAACAAGGTATTTTGTTTTGCTTGTTTCTCAAACTCCTGTGGAATGGAACTGTGCTGTATGTATCCTTTTGTGACTTGTTCTCCCTCCACCCTGGGAAATGCACCCGTTGTGTGGCATGGAGTTGGAATGCTGGGGCTTGAGGTCTATCCACCCAACATTAATGGACACTGAGGTCATCGGCTGTGACCACAGTGCTGCTGTGGGTCTGCCTGGCTGCATTTTCTCATTCAGCTGTGCAATAATTTCTGGATCAGAGTGTATTTATCTTGATTTGACTAGTGTGTTAGTTTCCTAGGGCCACTGCAATGAATTACCACAACCTGTGGACTTCCCTGGAGGTCCAGTGGTTAAGATACCCCACTTCCATGGCAGGGGGCATGGGTTCAATTCCTGGTTGGGGAACTAAGATCCCATGTGCCACATGGTGCGGCCAAAAACTAGGGGAAAAAAAAAAATTACCACAACCTGAATGGTTTAAAATAGCACAAAAAAGATTCTCTGCCAGTTTTGGAGGCTGGAAGTCCCAAATCAAGGTGTTGACAGGGCTGTGCTCTACCCAAAGGCTCTACGGGAGAATCTTTCCTTCCCTCTTCCAGCTTCTGGTGGCTCAAGCACCCTCTGACTTGTGGCCGTGTCATGCCAACCTCTGGCTCTGTCTCCACACAGCCTCCTCCTTGATTGTCTTCTCTTCAGTCTCTTGTAAGGACAATTGATATTGGATTGAGGCCCCATCTGGAAGATCTCATCTCAAAATGTGTACTTTAACGTACATCTGCAAAGACCTTTTTTTCCAGACAGACATATCCACAGGTTCTAGGAAGACATACCAACATTCAACCCATTATAACTAAGGAATGTAGAGCTTTTTTCAGATGAGAGGGGCTTGTTGGATATTTCCTTTTGAGGTGACCTTGGCCCCTTGCAGAGGAAGGGGTGGACCCACTCCCTCAGGAGAGGGGCTGGGGTTTAGCAAGGTCCACTCTTCTCCGCTGAGTCTCCTGTTGTTGCTGGATAGGAGTGCGGGGCTGTGCTTTGGGGGGCAGTTGCTGACAGCCTCTGGCTCTTGTCCTGGGCCTTGGAGTACAGGGTCACACTATACACTCTCTTCACCCTCCAAAAGAAAAGGAGCCAAGCCTTGAAGACCTCATTTGCTCTTTTTTATTTGGCGCTGCATCCAGGATAAGGGTAGTGATGATGGAAGCAAGGGCTTCTGTAGCCACATGTCCCTTGTGCCCTCCAAACCCTGGTCTGTGATAAGGGTCAGGGGTCCTGGAAGGCTCAGTGTCGTCACAAGGTGTGTCTTGGCCTTTGGTCTGTCACAGAGTCTGGCCTTGCATTTGTCTTTGTTCTTGCTCTTCCTATAGATGCTAGGAAGATTTCCGTCTTCAAAGGGTTGAGACCACACATTACTTCCAAAGTGGGGACCATGAAGGCACTGGGGAGCAAGAGCCTCCGTGTGAAAGGAGGGGAAAAGGAGGAGAGATGATCAGGAATCTGTTCAGGAAGGGGGTCCTGAGGGATGCAAGCCCTTCCCTTGGGGCACAGGCCAGCCTGGGGGCTACCCTCTACCTGTGCCCTCCAGCCCTGACCCCAGTAGTCAGCACTGCCCAGCGGGGTACTTGTCATAGTTTGAGGCCCACCTTTTTTGGTTTCAGGGTGTTGGGTGCCAGCGTGAGCTCAGGGTTAGGTGGGAGGGAAATCAAAACCTTGGCAGTTGGTAGAGTCATCAAGGCCTTGTCTGTGGTCGACAGGGCCTTAGTGCCCACCAGCTTGCTGTGCTGTAGTCTGAGGACCTGCCCCTGGGGCCAGGGCACAAGGGGAGAAGGCAGCCGGGCCTTGCTGTGGAGGCTTGGGAAGTGGTAAGGGGCTGTGGGAATAAGAGGGGCCGTGAGGGGCTGGGGAGGGTCTAAGACTGACCAGCTGCCCCTCAAGGTGTGCATGGAGGGTGGGGAGGCAGGGGGAGATGAGGGCAGATGGAGCCCACCCAGTTCCTTCTCCAGAGGCCATAGGAAGGACACAGGGTTTGAAGTCCAACAGACCTGGGTCTGCATCCCAGCTCTGCCCCTTCTGAGCTGTGCAACCTTGGGCAACTTCCTTACACTTCCTGATACCTCGGCTGGAAAATGGGGATCATAGCACCTCCCTCGCTAGGCTGTGAGAACTAAAGGAGCTGGTCAGGTAGTGACACAGTTTAAACTGTTATGTGCTATACAGATATTAGTATAGCACAGAGGCAACTTTGCACGGCAGCAAAGACAGAATACTGCAGCAGGAAAAGCTGGGGCTCTGGAGTGAGATTAACCTGGGGCTGAGTCCTGGCATCTTCAAAATGAGTACAACTGCCTCGCCACGTGACTACTTTGCGGGGATTGGATCACAGTCATTCAGTCGTGCAGTTTTCAAAAATACTTTGTAAGTGGTGGCTTTTACTTACTACCAGTGACTCTCTGGTGGGGCTGTGGGTCGGGGCAAACCCAGCTGGTTAGGAGGGGCTTGGAGAACAGGAAGAAGCTGTCTTGAGGCCCTGGGTGTTTGGAGGGAAAGGTCTTACCCAGGGTCTGGGGGTTCTTCAGACTCAGTGACAATCTGTTCAAAGAGAGGGGATGCCTGTCCCTGCTAGCTAAGGTCATGGTAAAAGTGCAGCCCATCCTTGTGCTGGGGGTGTCCCACTTCCAGAGATTGGGGCAGACCTGGGCAGTGGCACTTTTCGCCTTGCCTTTCTTCCCCTTTTCAGGGGCTGAGGTGGTGGCAGTGGAATCTGGCTTCTCAGTGTGCCCCAGGCTTCTGGCCCCAGCAACTTTCCTAGAAGCTGACCTGTGGATGGGGCTTCCTGAGTCCTTGCTTTCGCCAGAGCCTCTGGGGGCCAGAAGGTGAGGGAGGGTTGGGCGGACCATCATCCGCCGGTGACACATCGCCAGGGGCTTCTTGATGGTGGAGCCCTCTACTAGAAGCCGGATACCCACATACTGGGGCACCTCCACGGCAGGCTGTGGGGAAGAAGGGGAGACAAGGCCTGCTCAGACCATGGTGCTAGAATCCTAGGTCTAGGAAGACTGAGGGCAGGGGTAGATGGAATTAACTTCTGGGGCACCTGGTCAGGAGACATTTCTGAGCTGAGAAATGCAAAGCCCGTCTCTGTCTTCTAAGGGGTCTGAATCAGTACTTGGAGGGTCACAGAGCCCCTGAGATGAATAAACCAGCAGAGTTGGGGGCGGTCTTGGCCAGGCCCCCACCTCCACCCTTCCACCCCTCTGCCCTCCTCAACTCCCTGGCTGGGAATGTGTGTGTTCTCCTCCACGGCTGCTGTCAATGGACAGCTTCCTGAGATGAGCCAGATTCTCTGCTGAGAGCATGCGAATTACAACACCCAGACGGATAAGAGGCTGCCTAAATTCTCATCTGAACCAAGGGAAGCAGAACCTTAAAGAAGGCATTCTGTGGAGAGAATGAAGTTGCAAATATACAGAGGGAGGCAGAGAGAAAGATCCAAGAAAGGAGCTCCTGGACCATGTTCAGTTCCTATTAAGCCAAGCTGTACTTCCTGCACTGGACACAGAAGAGCCCCTGCATCTTGCTAGGAACACTCCTGTTAACCTACAGCTAGGCTGAGTTTTCCATGTCATCAACAGATCCTGATTAGCACCTATCTAAACACCAGTGTCATTTGGAGCCTGTTAAAAATACAGATATCAAGAGACTTCCCTGGTGGTCCAGTGGTTAAGAATCTGCTTTGCAATTCAGGGGACACGGGTCCAATCCCTAGTCAAGGAATTAAGATTCCACATGCCATGGAACAACTAAGCCTCTGCACCACAACTACTGAGCCTGCAGGCCACAACTGGAGAATCTATGCCCTGCAGCAAAAGATCCGCAAGACATAACGAAGATAATGAAGATCCCACATGCCACAACTAAGACATGATGCAGCCTAATAAATAAAGTTAAAAAATTTACAGATATTAACTGTAAATTTAATAACTGTTCCTACTGTATAGCACAGGGAACTACATTCAATATCCTTGGATAAATCATAAAGGAAAAGAATATGAAAAAGAATGTATGTATATGTATAACTGAATCACTCTGCTGTATAGAAAAATTAATATAACACTGTAAATGAGCTGCTGCCGCTGCTGCTGCTAAGTCGCTTCAGTCGTGTCCGACTCTGTGCTACCTCATGGACGGCAGCCCACCAGGCTCCCCTGTCCCTGGGATTCTCCAGGCAAGAACACTGGAGTGGGTTGCCATTTCCTTCTCCAATGCATGAAAGTGAAAAGTGAAGTTGCTCAGTCGTGTCCGACTCTTCGCAACCCCTTGGACTGCAGCCCACCAGGCTCCTCCGTCCATGGGATTTTCCAGGCAAGAGTACTGGAATGGGGTGCCATTGCCTTCTCCGGTAAATGAGCTACACTTCAATAAAAAAAAATACAGATATCAGAGCTCATGGGAAGCCCAGTTGATACAGAAAAGCTCATCTTTATGGAAGAATCTCAGCTCATAAATGCAGAAAGAATGATAGAAATAGCAATGTACCATTCTGCGACTCTAACAGAATAGGCAAGAATCAAAACTGGATATCAAAACAAGTAGGGAAAAGGATGACAGCAAAATGTGTCATCTGCACACTGCCAAAGAATCACCTTACAAAGAAAATGATCACTGCAAAGGGAAGGATGCAACTTACCACGCAGAGATCTCATGCATGACCTTAACCACATGGTCAGACTTAGCATCACCAATCACGAGACACTCTGACAATGGGTGCCTTGTGATGCTCTATGAGGCACCCAGTATCACCTCTCAAGTGTTCTTGACAAAAATGTGTAATCTGAACCTCATCAAGCTGTGTGACCTAACTTCTAGTTTAGAGGACATTCAGATAACAGAAGTTAAACACCACCATGAGGAAACAATCAGATAAATCCAGAATGTGGGACAGTTCCATAAAACAACCAGTCTGGTGCCTTCAAAAGATCCAAATATGGGTGGGAAAAAAGCAGTGGGGCTGTTCTAACTTAAAGAGATTAAAGAACATCAAAGAAAATAAAATACCAGGAACAAATTTAACCAAGGAGGTGAAAAACCTGTACATTACTGATGAAAGAAACTGAAGATGACACAAATAAATAGAAAGATATTCTGTACTCATGGAATGGAAGAAGTAATATTATTAAAATGTCTATAACACCCAAAGGAATCTATAGACTCAATGCAGTCCCTATCAAAATTCCAATGACATTTTTAACAAAAATAAAAAAATCAATCCCCAAAGATGTACGAAATCACTTAAGACTTCCGAACAGCTGAGGAAATCTTGAGAAAGAACAAAGCTGGGGGCATCACACTTCCTGATTTCAAACTATTGAGCTGGCCAAAAAGTTCATTTGGGTTTTTTTTACTGCAAGCACATATGGAAACTCAAATGAACTTTTTGGTCAAACCAATGTATCACACAGTTATAGAGATCATAACAGTATGATATTGGCATAAAAACAAACACACAGATCAACGGAACAAAATTAAAACCCCAGAAATCAGTCCACACATTTGTGGTCAATTAAGTCATGATAAAGGAGGCATGAATATACAGTCTCTTAATAAGTGGTATTGGGAAAACAGGACAGCCACACGCAAAAGAAAGAACCTGAACCACTATCTTATACCATATAGAAAAATCAACTCAAATGGAGTGAAGACTTGAACATAAGACCTTAAACCAAAAAACTTCGAGAAGAAAACAGCCAGGAAGTTCCTTAACTCAGTCTTGGCAATGATTTTTTGGATTTGGCAACAAAAGCAAAAATAAACTAAAAATCTTCTGAACAGCAAAGGAAATCAACAAAATCAAAAGATCTTAAAAGTTCTCATGTAAGAAAAAAATGTTAGTAGCTGTTTGATGATATATGTTAACTAGACCTATGGTGGTGATCTTTTCACGATATATACAAATACTGTTATGTTGTACATCTGAACTAACAAGGTTGTATGTCAATGATATCTAAAAAGACAAAAACAAACAGAAAACTTCAGAGAAATCCAAGCCATGCCTACTAGGCCCTTTAAGGCAGCTACACATCTTTTAAGCATCCCAAGAGTATACCTATAGGTCTCAAGATTCAGTCTTGAACACATTTTGAGTGAAAAGACAGAGTTGCATGGCCTTTTGGTTAACAGTAGAGCTTCTATAATTTTGAGGGCTGCTGTTTTACTGGAACCTCATGGAAGAGGAGTTATTTATTTGAACAGGGATTTGAACCCAGGGAGGTTTCAGAGTCTATGCTTGTAACAGTACGCTACCAGCCTCTAGAATTATCCAACACAGTAACTCATTTCATTCCCCCAAACCCCATGATGGTAACGGCATGTCCATCTTACAGACAGGGAAATGGAGGCTCAAGAGGGTGGAGTGGCTGTACCTAGTCACTGTGGCGAGACCAGAACCCAAACTGGGTTTGTGTGACTGCAGAGCCCTGAGCTTACTACGGGGAAGCCTGCCAGGGCCTGGCCACCTCACCTGCTTGTAGATGAGCTCGAAGGCCCCTGTGTCACAGTTGCGGTCCAGTCGCCGGTCGATGACCACACGCAGGGTGTCGGCCTGCACGCCGGCGCAGAGCCTGGCGGTGACAGCTGTGGAGGGTGCCATGGTGGGGCTGGCGTTGATCTCGATCAGCCAGGGCTGGAAGTCCTCACCGAACACAAAGTCAGCACCGTAGAGCTCGAAGCTGGCTTTCCGACACTGCACGGTGTCCTGGGAGGTCTGCAGGGCATGGATCACAGCAGCCTTCATGCCAGGCACGATGACAGTGGACCAGGCGTTCGGGGCCCCCGTCTCCTGCAGGTGGGCCTGGAATTTCTGGCTGGACCACATGTTGTCTGTGGGCAGCAGTGGGTGCCGGTGGCATGAGTTCTCCAGGTGCTTCTGGATGGAGTTGTTGCATAGGTGCACAGAGCTGAGACAGAGAGCAGGAAGCTGAGGGCTGGCTCCCTGTGCCCCACCCACTCAAACGTGGGGTGGGCAGGCAAACCCCGGAACCCGTTCTGCACACACTGAACTATGCAGCTTGAGTTGACAAAATTCTCATCACCATCTTCTAGGGCCACTACCAGTCTGTGCTCAGGACCTCTCTGAGGGTACTAAGTATGGGGCCACAGTGTGAAGTGCTTTGTGACAGTGTCAGAGTTAACTCTTCCCAGTGCCTGGAAGAAGGTAACTCAAAAGTATGGGGCCTGTAATCACCAAGACATGTGCTCAAGTCCTGTCTTCATCTCTGACTGGTAAAATCTTATATAATGCATTTAACCTGCGTGCTCCTTTCAACATGTAAAAAATGGGGGTAGTAACAGTACCCACTAGGCCAGGTTTTCATGAACGTCTGAGGTAATATACATGAAGTGCTTGGCATTCGTCACATGCAAGCACTCAGTTAACTGACAGCTGTGAGCTCCATGTTACTGGCTCCATTCTACAGATGGTGGTGACTGATGCTTAACAGGGTTCCATTTGACCCAAGTCACAGAGCTTGGAAGCTGCAAAAAAGGAATTTGAATCCAGGGCTCAACAGGCTTCCTCTCAGCCCAAGTGAATGCTGCCTCTCTCTTTCTCCTGACCCCCCCTTTACCCTGCTCTACCTCTTTTCTCTCATAACACGAGTCGCCTTTTAACCCATTGATGATTTTACTGATTACGTTCACAGCTTGTCTGTTTCTCCCTGCTGGAATGTGAACTCTTGAGGGCTGGGTTCGTTTCATTTCACTAGTGTCTCAAGTGACTAGAACGGTGAATGGCTCAGGGTACGCGTGCCGTAGGCATCTGCTGGGTGGAAGGATGGGTGGATGGATGACGGGCCTGCCTGCCTGCAGAGGCTGTGTTTGGAGCCCAGCACTGCACTGGAAGCACTGTTCTTGCCAGCTCCCTGACTAGGTTAGGAGCTCATGGGACTGAGGGGGCTGAGGGCGAGTGGCTCACTTGTCCAGGTTCTTCAGGGAGAAGGGCTGTGTGGAGAAGCGGATGTAGCTGTCACGGTAGAACCACACAGTGAGTGGGTTCCAGTCGGTCACCAGGAACCACTGCCTCAGATCAAATTTGGTGCCAAAGATGAGCAAGGGCCGCTCGATATACTTCTGTACCACCCACTTGCCGTCCTTCATCATCAAGGGGTTGCAGTCCACCAGCTTCAGCATTTCCTCCAGGTGGTCCATGCACATGATACCTAAGGGGGAAACAGGGCTGATTAGGGATCAGGCCAGGCTACGGTGGGGAGATGGGCTAGGGAACTATGAACAGTTCATCCTAAGCTCTCATCCCCTAAGGACTGATAGGCCCGAGTGGGTAGGCCTGCCTTTCTCCATGTTCCCTTTGGGAAAGCTGAGAATCTGCCAAGGATTTTTTTTTTTTAATTAACCAATTTTGATGATGGAAAGGAATATACGTACATATAAAAATTTAAACAGTATTGGGTCTTTTTAAAACCATATACATATATGACTTTCATTAGTTTTTCATAATAACTAACAGAATATAAAAGAGCAGAGGCAAAAAGTAGGCAGTACAAAAGGGTACACAATTTAAAAAAAAAAACAACACACATCTCCTGCACCAAAGAAGCCAGGTGCTGCTTCCAGGTCCTATGGATGGGCACCCAAGTTATGAGTGTGCCTCAGCTGCACAGCGTTCTATGCATTTAAACATCCTAAGGAATTGCAACAGTGCGTGGCACTTGGTGAGCATTCAGTAAATGTTAACTCATCATAATTATTAGTTACCTGTGAAAAACATCTCTAGTTATAGATTTGCTGGCTCAAAGGGTAGGTGCATTTTTTCACTTTACAGAACAAAGATGTTCTACCAATCTGCACTCCGAGTAAGAGTGTATGAGATTGTATGTTTGCCCACACACTACCAACACTGTTGATGATTTATTTTTGCCATTCTCCTAGGTAGAATGGTATCTTATTTTATCTGTTTTATAACAAGTTAAGCATCTTATGCTAATAAGGCATTTTAATGCTGATAAAATGGAGACGGCAATGGCACCCCACTCCAGTACTCTTGCCTGGAAAATCCCATGGACGGAGGAGCCTGGAAGGCTGCAGTCCATGGGGTCGCTGAGGGTCGGACACGACTGAGCGACTTCACTTTCACTTTTCACTTTCATGCATTGGAGAAGGAAATGGCAACCCACTCCAGTGTTCTTGCCTGGAGAATCCCAGGGCCAGGGGAGCCTGGTGGGCTTCCGTCTATGGGGTCGCACAGAGTCAGACACGACTGAAGTGACTTAGCAGTAGCAGCAATGCTGATAAATACAGCTAACCATTGAACAACACAGGGATTAGGAGTGCCAGCCCTCTGAACAGTTGAAAATTACTGTATAACTTTACAGTAGGTGCTCTATATCCATGGTTCTGCACCCACAGACTCAACCACAGATCATGGAGAACTAAAGTAGGTACAAAGTGAAAGAATCTGTACATATATGGATCCATGCAGTTCATTCATGTTGTTCAAGGGCTTACAGTAAGAATTACACTGCAAACAAACACATACACTCACAAATCAATCTTATTTCTTCACTGCTTGGTCCTCCAGTCTGACTGCCTGCCAATGGCAAAGAACAACTTGTGCTTGGTTCCCAGGCCAGATTCTGTCTCAAAAGCCCAGACTGATTACTAAGATTCCCAATATCATGATGACTTGTGTAGCCACAGATTGAGACTGTTCATGACCTCTGACCCAGCAATTTCATTTTTAGGAATTTATCCTAAAGAAATAAGTGCAAAAGCTACTATAAATGGAAAGATATCTGCACAAGATATTCATCAGTGTAGCTAACAGCAATTAACCAATCAATAACCAAATAAATAGAGAAAAAACTGATGGCCATCTAAATATCTATCAGAACAGGATTAAGTAAAACCATGAGAGTACATATAAACAAGATTAGACTGTGCAGCTGTAAGACAGAATGAGGTAGGAAAGTATATACTGTACTTTTATATAAAATTCAAAAGCAGGCAACACTAATCTATGGTATTGTAAGTCACAATAAGGGCTTCCACTGCGGGGAGGGAGAGACCAGGAGATAGCACGGGGCCCTCTAGGGTAAAGGTAATGTTTTATTTTGTAATCTGGGTGCTGTTTCCATGAGTGTGTTCCCTATGTGACAATTCATTGAGTTGTATAGTCACAATGCGTACCCTTGTCAACGAAGTGGACTGTATACATATTTCAATTAAGTTTTACTAAAAATGGAGATATAATGTTGAAATACACTGGAATTCACTGTATTGTTCTCCATGCTTTTGTGTATGTTTGAAAGTGACTATAACAATAAACTAAAGATGGGGGTGAAGGGGAAGCAGATCGAGATGTACTGAAATGGAGTGACCTCTAAGATCTATCAAGAAAAAATAAAGGTGAAAAAAAGTAAGTGATACTCACTGATAAGGAAAGATAAATAATGAAAACAGGAAGCTTCAGAGTATTGTGCTCTTATTTAGAATAAAACACACATACACCCAACATGCAGAGACCAAAGTATAGAAACACACCACAAGGTAAACAGTAGTTATCTCAGTGAAATCAAAGGTGCCCTTAGTTTTCTCCACGTTTCTGCACTGTCTGATCTTTTTATTTTTTAATAACAAATATGTATTTTCAAACCTGGAAAAGACCAACGTAACGATTTCCAACGTAGAAGAAAAGACTATGATGCTAGTTTTAGCGAGACATCCCAAGAGAATGTCCCACAGTGTGTGCAGCTGCGACAGCTTCACTAGGACGTGAACAAATTCTCCCAAGGGCAGTATGTGGGGTGATCCGCTGCCGAAAGTCTACTTTTTACATCTTAGAGGTCCTTAACGATCTTTTAAAGGCTGGGCTAGTGAACCATCCCAGCCTGCTGGGTGCCCTGTTCAAATTCCATTCATGCTGAGCAGTCAAAATAGTGGCTAAAAATAATAGCACTTAATAGCAGTTACTCTAAAAGTATAGCATCGAAGCACTTTCCATATTGTACTCATGCAATCCTCTTGGGTAGGTATTATTGGCTTCATTTTACCAAGGATGAAAATGAGGCACAGAAGAGGTTAACTAACCTGCCCCAGGCCTTTCGAATATTAGGGAGCAGAGCTTGGGTCTGAACCAAGGAAGTCTGACTCTCAGCACCCACACCCTTAACCACTGTTCTACACCTCACAAGGATGCATAAGTCAAACAGGAGAGCCCTTAGATGACAAGTGACTGCAGTGAGTACCACCAGGCCTGCCTAAAGCATTAACCTAAGCTCTCAGGGCAGGAGAGGAGGCACTAGCATCATCATCATGTTTAGTCGCTAAGTCGTGTCCGAACTCCTTTGCAAAGCCAGGGACTGTAGCCCGCCAGGCTCCTCTGTCCATGGGATTTCCCAGGCAAGAATACTGGAATGGGTTGCCATTTCCTTCTCCAGCAGATTTCCCTGACCCAAGGACTGAACACATATCTCCTGAACTGGTGGGCAGATTCTTTACTGCTGAGCTGCCGGGAAGCCCTGTCGTCATCACAGCAGCCAACATTTATGGGGTGGCTACTGTGCCTGGCACCCTGCTGAGCGGTACATGCACTACCTCATTTAATCCTGGCCTCATGGGAGGTATTATCATCAACCCTCACAGATGAGGGAACTGAGGTTCAAAGAAGTGATATAATTTCCTCAAGGTCACACAGCAAATCAGTAGCAGAGCTGGGATTTGAACCTAGGCAGTTCAGCTCCAACAGAGGCTGTACTATTAACCTCCCAAGCCTCTGGTTGGGGAGGGTGTAGGGTGCTGATACAGGAAGCAGGGGCAGACCCCCACCTCGTCCACGGGACTTGGCTCCCGGCTTCACGATCCAGATGTTGCGATCTCCTTCCATGTCCATCTGGGGTACCACAGCCCGCAGCTGCTGCAGGATGTCCTCACAGCGCTGGACCTGAGTGTCGAGGTACCTGAGTTCTGCCCCCTCGCTGTGGGGAGATGATGGGACTTGAGCAGGGCTGGGCCTGGGGGTATCCTGGTGAGCAAGGCAAGGGGAGACACAAGCCCCCTGGCCATGGTCCCACCAGCTTTGGTCACACCCTTCCCCTTGAGACCCAGATAGGGCTCTCTCACTCCTCCACCCCCACCCTCAGGCTGTGCCCCCACCCTCCCCAGGGCACCGTCCCCGCCTGCTGGAATGGGACATTCTACCTACCGTACCCCTTCCCACTCCAAAACTCCACCTTCTGCCACCTCTCTATTATATTAAAACTGCTCTTTGGCAGAATTTAATCATACCAGCATCAATGATGAGGCACCTCTACATGCCAGGCACTGTGCCAAGGGCTTTACATACATTATCACTAATCCATCTTCAGGGAGATGTTATTGGTCCCATCTTAGAGAAGTATAAACTGAAGCTTGCAGGGTTAAGGGATGTGCCCAAGGCCACACACTGAGTTAAGAGGCTGAGCCAGGATGCAAACTCTAGCCTGCCTGAATCTTTCATCCACAAGTGTTTTTGGTGTTTCACTCCTTTCCTAATCTTTAACCTAACACTGGTGGACAGGCAGCCCCCTTCCTCATTTAATTCTTTTCCTGCACAACTATATCATATATCTCCTAGATTTATTTCTCTTCCCATCACTTACCACCTGCCACCTAGACTTATTTGGTCACTGCCTGTCTCTGCTCATTGGAATGTAAGCTCTATGAGACCAGGAATACTTTCTGTAGTTGTTATTCTCTGTTATACTCCCATCCCCAAGTAGTACCCCAGCACTTATTAGGTACTCCCTAGAAGTTTGTTAAATGAATGAATGGTTGGATAGGAAGTCTCTGGCAGTGACTGGGCTGTATGGATAAGAGTTCGGGGACAAAGAGGAACCTGATCCCTAAGGACACGAAATGTCCTCAACTAAACCAAGTCACAAAATAACCCAGATGGCTGCCTCAGCCAAACTCTCCCATTTCTTTTCTTTTGACCGAATAGGAAGGAAGCCTCCACTAGATGGTAACCTCTCTTTTAACATCTCTCGGATGTTAAAGAGGCTGGAGCCTCTTGGATGTCTCCAGCCACAGAGAACTTATCTCTGTTACTAAGGCTGGCACAGCAGTGGCAGCTGGGCAGTGCTGGGAACAAGGACAATCAGATGGAGGGGTCTTGGCAAGGCCTCTTTTTCACACATGAATCCTGGCTCTTCTATTTCCACAAGGTTTGCTGGAAACATTTCTGTGGCCATGGCATAAAGAATACACCGAGCAAATCTGTGATCTGGCCCAGGAAAGTGTCACATGGCAGTGGCAGGGACACATGCAATTTGAAGAAGCATATTCAACATGATAATATGATTTTATATTTAGTAAAAAAACAAAACAAAACAAAACAGTAGTTCTGGGGAAAGTGGACCTGGTGGTCAGGGGACGGGAAACAAAAAAGCCTGGCTGGTGAGTTGTGGATTTGTTTGTAAAAGCTGAGAAGCAGCAATAAATATTGACTTAATTAATGTTAATGATCTAACAATTCAGTGCAATGTTACATGAGGTAATATTTTATGTAACCCTGATTTTTTTTTAATTAACTTTTTTTTTTTGACTGCTTCATGTAGCATGTGGGATCTTAGTTCCCCGAGCAAGGATTGAACCTGCACCCCATGAATTGGAAGCAGAGTTTTAACCACTGGATGACCAGGGAAATTTCCTAATCCTGCTTTTGAGAGGTTCCTTCAGCCCTCGACTTGCCCCACATCCAGAAATGCAAAGGACTGACATTATTTCCACTGACTATTATAACTCAGTCCTGACGATTCTTTCCTTTTTTTTAATATTTTTAATTTATTTGGTTGTACTCGGTTTTAGTTGCTTTCACTGTGGCATGTAGGCTCTTTTAGTGGCAGCATGTGGAATCTAATTCCCTAACCAGGGACTGAACCGTGGCCCCCTGTATCAGGAGCTTGGAGTCTTAGCCACTGGATCATCAGGGAAGTCCCCCAGTGATTCTTAATTTCAGAAGGGCAGCTTTATGTTTTCTGGCAGCTAAGGGGAAAGTATGGGATCACCTAGTTTTCATTCTCAAATGTTTAAAAAGCAGAGACATTACTTTGCCAACAAAGGTCCGTCTAGTCAAGGCTATGGTTTTTCCCGTGGTCATGTATGGATGTGAGTGTTGGACTGTGAAGAAAGCTGATCGCCGAAGAATTGATGCTTTTGAACTGTGGTGTTGGAGAAGACTCTTGAGAGTCCCTTGGACTGCAAGGAGATCCAACCAGTCCATTCTAAAGGAGATCAATCCTGGGTGTTCATTGGAAGGACTGATGCTAAAGCTGAAACTGCAATACTTTGGCCACCTCATGCGACGAGTTGACTCACTGGAAAAGACTCTGATGCTGGGAGGGATTGGGGGCGGGAGGAGACGGGGATGACAGAGAATGAGATGGCTGGATGGCATCACTGACTCGAAGGACGTGAGTTTGAGTGAACTCTGGGAGTTGGTGATGGACAGGGAGGCCTGGCGTGCTGTGATTCATGGGGTTGCAGAGTCGGACACAACTGAGCGACTGAACTGAATGTTTAAAAAAAGATACAAATGAATTATTCATCAATGATGTGGGTTTTCTGGCTAAGTCATTAGTTCAAAGTTCATTTACTAGTTGTTCAGTCTCCCCTATCAATCATTAAATCTGTCTGTTCCTTTCTAGTCTAACACCACGCCACCTGAAGACTTTAGCCCTCAGCCCTGCCCCTGACTTGCTCCAAGTCTCCCCACTTGAGCTGTCTGCTCCTGAGGGCACAGATTTTGCTTCATTTCTGGGGTTTGGCACAATGCCTGGCACATAGGAAGGGCTCAGTGAATGCTGAGTATTTTCTTGCCTTCAGGCCCTCTTCCTGCCAGTTTTTCCTGCACACTGTGCTGAACAGCATCTCCCTGCAACAGGCCCAGGCCCATCTCAATACTCCTTCCCTCTGCTCAAGAACCCTTCCCCAAAATGTGTCCTGCATATACAACCAGTAAGGATTCCTGGGGCAGGGGGCTGGGGTCACATAAGTACAGGATACACTGCACACTCTGTCCCTCTTGGGAGTTTACACCATCTTCTGAAAAGCCCTGAATCAAGGAAACCTATTTTAACTTTGTTCAACCCACTGTTTTCCAAATGTGACTGACCACAAAACCCTTTCTTCATAAACTCCATTTTAGCATATAGAACTAGCATGCTATACAATAGGCTTTGTGACATGCTGGTTTCCAGGATAAAATCTAAATGACTTAACAGAGTCTTACTTTGTGAATGAATACTATGAGTCAGTGCTGAGCACATTATAAAAATTACCCTGTCTAATCCTACCTTTGAGGCAGACATTATTTTTAAACCTCTTCTGTATTTGAGAAAAGCAAAGATCAGATAGGTTAATGAGATTCCCAAGGTCACAGAACTTGGAAAGAGCAAAGGCAGAACTTGAACTCAGATCTGTTTGACAGCACAGGCCATGATTTTAGTCACTATACTACACCGAGATCTGGGAAGAGTAGTTTGGACCCTAATATGAAGCCAGTGAGAACTCCTGAGGGTTCTGGAGGAGAATAGGAGGGTGAATGAAAACAGGGAGACCTGGGGAGGAGCTGGGGGCGCTGGGCATGCAACAGAGAGGTCCTGTCCCTGACCATCAGCTAGGAAGAGGAAAGCTGCCTGAAAGCACGCCCCAGGGCCCAGGCTGCAGAGGCACTCACTGAACCACTTGGTAATAGCGCTGGAGAAAGAGGGACCAGCCCTCAGGGCTCAGGTAGAGCGGGGTCTCCGCATCCTTGTCGATGTCCATGTGTGCCAGGGTGTTAAGGTGCTCCTCGCAGGCACACAGAGCCTCATCCACAAATTCTGGGGACACTGATACCGGCTTTTTCTCCTGTTTCTTCGGCAGCTTGTCTCCTGTAGACGTGGGGTAGAGATGGGGGCTGTCACTATCCCACAATCCATGGCTCCCACTGTCCCAAGGCCTGTCACTTACCCGTGACTTCACCTGAAATACACCTGCCACCCCTACTGCTGTGGGACCTGTCACTCACCTGGGGCTTTGTTCTAAATTCCCCTGTGGCCTCGGTGTTCGCCCTTCCCCTTCACTGTGCAGGACCTGTCATTCATTTGAGGCTCCACCCTAAATGTCCCCAAAGCATCTCAGCACCTAGAGTCCCAGCAGCCACACCTGCAGCCTCTCTGTGCTTGGGAGCTCTGACACACCTGAGGCCCCTTGAGCCCCTGCTCCTGACACACCCAGGAGACAGCCATGGGGAGGTCTCCCTCTGGAAGAGTCAGGGACTTTCTTCTTACAGTAGAGCTGCCTCTCATTTCACCGAATCCCTGAGGAATTCTGGGGACTCTGGCCGATGGGCCTCTGGGCTGTGGGATGGAAGCTGTGAGGTAGGAGCTAAGTCCAGAAAGGGAAAGTGCCAGCAACTGGTTGAGCCGACAAGTAGGGAGAGAGTCTCTGGGTCCCCCTTCACAAGGCACGAGGGGTCCTCAGACCTCATGAAACTACATGGTTTTACTGCTGCTTCCCCTCACTGATCTGAGCAGGGATGGATCATGTCCTCTTAAGTCTGCCCTCTCTAGAGCACTCTGCCACATGCCAGGCCCATCAGAGGACTGAGCAAGGCAGTGGGTCAATTAACAAACAGATAGGAAGACATGTGGGTAAGTGGGTGGTAGGACAGAAAAATGATGAGTGGATGGGCCAGAGGATAGATTAAGTGGTGGATGGCAGGAAGGAAAAGAAGTACACGGATGGGGAGGCGGGTCTGCGGAAGCATAAGTAGGTAGCTAGGCAGGAAGGTGGAGTGGATGGATAGGAAGGTGGAGTGGATGGATAGGAAGTGTGGAGTTGACAGAAGTAGGTGAATGAACAGATCAACAGTCGGGGGAAGGATGAATGGATGGATGGGTGGATGGGTAGGTGATTGTGAGATGGTGGGTAAGTAGGTAAGCAGATGGATGAACAGACTGTGGACAGAAAGAAGGAGAGTATATGGAAGAGTGGGTAGGAAGGGGTGGTGGATAGGCAGACGGATGAGAAAAATACCATGACAGATGGGTGAGGTGTGCTGGGTGGGAGGATAAATGGTTAGGGGAGCAGAGGTGACCACAGTACTTACTTGGGGCCTCTTCTTCGACAGAGTTTGACTTCCACTCGCACTTTACCACCAGCTTGAGAACGTTGCGGGCAGCTGTCAGCCAGAAGTCCTCTGCTCCCAGGGCAGGGGATACCCTCCTCAGCCCCTAGGCTCCAGGCCTGTTCTGGTTCCGAAACCTGATTATGACCTGCCCCACTCTGGATCCGGAACCTGACTACCATTTCTGGCTCTAGAACCCCACTTAGAACCTGGCTTCTGTTTCAATTGTGGAATGAGCCCCAGAATCTACCTGAGTTGGCTTACATTCCACCTTCAGAATCTTGCTTGGTTCTGCTGTCTGATTTCTCCTCCTCTGTTCCTGATCCACTTTTTTTTTTAAATTGTGCATGTGTGTAATTTTCTACTTTTTTTATTTGAAGTATAGTTGATTTACAATGTCCTGATCCACTTTTGATACTTATTCTAGCCTGAGAACCAGACCTTGGCTAACCAGACTAACTTAAACCTAGCGTCTAATGTGGATCCAAATTCTGACCTGAATTTAGAGTGTGTGCTGGAATTGGAGCCTACTCTGTCTGTGAGCCCCAAAGTCTAGAAGCTTTTCTTGGAACTAGCCTTGGAACCCAATCTAGTCAGTGGAATCTGACAGGGGGTTGGAACTTATTCTGGATTCCAGACTCAACTAGGTGACCAACTTTTAGAACCTGCTCTAGAAAATAAGATAAACTATGTCAGCTCTTCTGGAGGTCTGGGGTGACCAAGGTAGGGGGGCTCATTAAGGGAAGCACATAAGCGAAAGATGAGGGTTGGGGATGGAGAAGGAAATCTGCTGGGGTAGATGAGGGCATGAGAGAGGCCCTTTGCTCTCCAACACCAGCCAGGGCTTTAGCCCTCCTCCTTCGGCTTGAGGGGCCAGGTATGGGACTGGTATCTCCTTACCTATGAAGGCCTTTTTGTCATCCTCAGCCCCCAGGCGGTAGCAGCGCGGGAAGAAGGAGTCGGCATCAGCCTCATCGAACCATGGCAAATTCCGGAGATTGAGACACAGACCCACCTATGGAGTTAGCTGCTGAGGGGGCGGGGTGGGACTTGCCCAGGGGGCTTCCAAGGGACTCTCCACACTGGGCACCCATGCAGAGAGCTCAAGGGGATGCTGCTGGACAGGCTCAGCTTCTCTGCCCCACTTGCTAGGCTCATATCCACCTCCACGTGCTGCTCATGTGGCTCCCTCTGCCCAGAATGCCCCGCATCCTTCCTAGCCACCCTTCTGCATCCTTAAATACCTGCCTCTCTGAGGAATCCTTCCCATTCCACACTAATATAGACCAGCAGGTGCCAATCATAAAGCCTATCATTCTTCCCATAACCCTAGAGGATAGATCTTACTGGAATTCTCATTTAAAGAGGAGGAGCCTGAGGCTTAGAGAGGTGAAGTCACTTAACCAAGACAAGACATAATAGATCCATCAGCCAGACAGTCTCTGCTTAGGAGAGAAGGGTCCCCCTGCTCACAATCATTGGCCATGGAGTTTGTTCTTACTCCAGACCCCATTTGGCTCCTGGAGTCTATTTCAGTCACCAAGTCTATATGTGCCAGACATGCTGCACAGGTTGGATTTGAACCCAGGTGTGTCCAAATCCCACTGAATCATGTACCTCCCAACCTCCTGAGAACTCTTACTGACAAGGAGAGCAGAAAAAGGGACTGCCAGCCCAAGAGCTGGAGGGGGGGTGCATTGGCAGCTGCCATGCCTGCGCTCTGAAGAGCCCACCTTTGTGGTAAAGGAGCCTGCCCGAGCATAGTGGTTTATCATCTGATCCTTGGAGAGGAAGCGACAGTCCAGGATGTCCCGACGAGTAGTCCAGATGAAGTAGGGGATCTCGTTCCGAACCATACGTGACTGGGGAGAGGGGAGGAGACAGGCGAGGTTGATGTGGGCACCACGAGGCATGAGGAAGCTTCTCCCCACCGTGCTGAGCAAGGTGGGTGAATGGAGAGAGAGGATCCTCCAAAGGGGGCCTCTAGCCCACATGTCATCTTTTTGTAAATTAAGAAGACATCTCTTCCCTGTGGGGCACACACTGGTGAGCAGATAGCAGGCAGGCTTGCAGCTCTTTCGACATGTGCCCCTAGGCTGTGACTAAACCCCACAACTGAATGCCACACCTTGTTCTGGGTCTTGGCCATGAGTGACTCACTCAGTGGCCGGGCAGTGACTCTAAGCTGATGGTCACAGACCATGTGACAAAGGTTTTCTCCTGAGCTCCATTTCTCCCCATCCTTCCTAGAACTCTAGGAGGAAGGATTACTGATAACCAGTAACACCATGTGCCAGGCCCTGTACTTTCCAAGTCAATTCATTTAATCCTCACCATAACGCTATGCAGCAGGTGCTATCATTATCCCCATTTCACAGATGAGGGAACTGAGGCTCAGGGACTTGTCCCAGGGTTTACAATGTTGGGCCATGTGGAACTGCCAGTCCTCAACCTCACCTGACATAAAAATGGCAGTTTGGCATAGTTCAACTCAGAAAGTGGTGGTATGAAGATTCAAAGCCAAATGTCTTGATCTCAACACACATATCCTCCCCAACATCGTATGAGCCTCTTTCAAAAAATTTTAAGTCCTTCCTTCTAACCTTCACTTGCCAAGGATGGAGGAAGATGAATTATGGGGTTTTATTTGGAAGGGGGAATTACCAGGTGTGGAGATTGTGCCAGCTTCTGAAACAACCTGGCAAAGAGTCCTGATCCCAGGCTGGTCTCATCTGAGTCACTCACCACTCCACTGGCCTACCTAGGCTTTTGAGAACCCATCGTTTTTACCACAGATAGGGAAACTGAGATTTAGAAAATGGCTTGTCTGGGGTCACCAAGCTGGACTCTAGTGCTTTCTCTTGAAAGAAGCAGCCCCCTTTCCAGCCCCCTGGGTCCTCACCATCAGAGCGTGTGTCCCATGTAGGTCATCAAATTCCAATAACTCATCGAAGTCAAACAGCTGTGGTGGCCGGAATGCCTCCTCCTCATCTTCATCCTCTGTAGATGTAGAGCCCAGATGTGGGAAGGCCCCGGTCCCCACCCCTCAGCCCCACATAAAAGCCTCAACTTTGGGACAATGGGAAGCAAAAAAAAGGGACTCAGGCAGCTTGTGGGAAGGGAGGGATAACTCACCATCCTCAGTCGTGTCACTGTCACCCATTACTGAGCTGTCCAGATCCTTATGTGGCTGTGGCAAAGTGGTACCCAAGTGATGGACCATCTTCTTCTCCACCCAGCCCCTTTGGCGCAAGAGGCACCGGATCACAGGGTAGCGACCTTGGATCATAAAGATCTTCTTCTGCTATAAGGTGACAGAAGAATACTTTTTCAGTAAGTATAGCCTAAGTGCTGGTCACAGGGGAGATAATGGTGAGCCAGACAGCTATGGTCTCTGCCTTCATGAAATTTATATAGTCTAGTAAGAGAGACAGACTGTAAACAAGTAGAAAAATAATCTGCATAGTAATAATCATAATAGCAACTATATTTTCTAATATTTATTGAGTGCTTACTATATGTTAAGCACTTAAATACATTAGTAACAACAATGTGTATTTTTAATAGACACTATTATCTCCATTTGGGGATTCCAAGGTGGTGCAGATCCTTATGTGGTAAAGATCCTTAGGTGGTATGCAGATTCCAGGTGGTAAAGAATCCACCTGCCAACGCAGGAGACGCTAGAGACATGGGTTCAAACCTTGGGCTGAGAAGACCTCCTGGAGGAGGAAATGGCAACCCACTCCCAGTATTCTTGCCTGGGAATCCCATGGACAGAGGAGGCTGGCTGGCTACAGTCCATGGGGTCACAAAAGAGTCAGACACGACTGAGCACCCTCATGCAACCAATCTCTACTTAACTGGTTATGAAACAGAGGCACAGAGACACTGAGTAGTTTGGCCACCCAGTGGTTAAGTGAAAGAGCAGGAATTAACATACAGGCTCAAGAAATAGGATTTTAATGGGGATCCAGAGAATCAGTCAGGGGAAGCTGAGAAGGAGCCAGAAATGTACAGAGCTGGGCAAATGGCAGTTAAGGCAGAGGGAAAAGCATGTGCAAAGGTCTTGAGGCAGGAGGGGTCAGAAGGAACTGGAAGGGAGCCAGGGTATATGGAGTGTGGAAAATGAGGGGAGACCTCCTAAGAGGTGTGTGGAAAGCACTGAAGACCTTGGAATGAACTTGAATTTTATATTAAGAGCAGCGTGAAGCAATAAGGTGAAGGGAGGGAGTGACATGGTTGGAGGCTGTTAAGTGTGGCTTGCTGTCCTATGGAAAATAGATGGCAAGGATGGAAGCAAGAAGACTAGTGAAAAGGCTGTTGTGGTTTCTCTAGGCGCTTCCAGCAGAGACGGGAACAAGATGGGAGTTGAGATTCCTTTTGGAAATAGAGACTAGTTTTGCTATTAGGATTAGATGTGTGGGTGAGGGAACAGAAAGATCAAATTTCCTGGCTCGAGCAACTGGGAGATGGAAAAGATCAAACAGCAGGGAGAAGAAAGGGTCTGGGCAGGAAAATGAAGAGTATGGTTTAAGACACGGGTTTGAAATGCTTTGATGTTCCCTCAATGGAGATGTCAAGTGGGGGACTGGATCCACAGAGCGGTGCAGTTAGAGGCCAGGCTGGGCTGGAGAGGGAATGAAAAGGGAGCAGGATGGACTGAACTCACAGCCAAGGAGACAAGTGTAGAGAGGGATCCAGGGAAACAGGAATGTCCTGAGAAGTCTTCAAAGGCAACAGAAAAGTAGCTGCCTGGGAGGAAGAAAGGAAAAGCAGGAGTGTGTAGACAGCCAAGAGGAAAGGTGTGTTGGTGCAGAATGACACAAGGTGCCAAACCAACGTCAGGACAGAAAAGGGACTGACTGGTGGATCTGGTTCCTTAGAGGTCACCAGTGACCTTAACTAGAGAGGTTCCTGATGAGAGTGAAGGACAGGGACTGAGGTGAGGTGGGGGCTGAGGACTGAAACTCAGATAAAGAAGTTGAATTCTGCCAAGAATTTTGGTTGTGAACGGGGTGTTGAAAACTGGAGAAGTATTTGAAGACAGGCGTGGGATCAAGGTTTTTTCTTCTTTATTTTCTAAGGAGGGGAGAATATAGTGCAAGGAGGCAGGGTGAGCCACCCTCCAGGCCTTTTCTAGCCCCTCCCCCAACCCCCTCCGACCTTGACAGCTCTCTCCACGTGGATCTTGGCGTTTCTGAGTCGGCCCATGTGTTGAGACGCCTTGGAGAATCCTCGCCAAAGGACAAGAGAACCTGCAGAAAGATGCGGAGTGGGGGTGCAGTAGGCACCCCTTCTCTCTCCACCCTTCACCCCGATGCCTATCCTCTACCGCGCTTCTCTGGTTCCCCGGATTCTCACGTCCGCCCCAAGACTTAGCCTTGGGCCAGGAGGGGCGAGCCGCAAGTGGCCTCACCGTCCTGAGGCGGGGCGTCCTCCTGGGCCGGGGTAGGCGAGGGCCCAGGGAGGCGGGGATCCTCGGCGCCCTGGGCATGGCTGTCGTGGGCCGAGGGCTGGAGGGCGCAGTCTAGGCGGCGCGCTAAGGCTGCGCTGCAGACCCAGCCTTGGCCGCGCGCCGGACCCTTCTTTGGAAGCCGGAACTCGGAGCGGCGCGCCCTGGGCCATGGGGCGGGGGAAGTGGCGCGGCGCTCGAGAGGCTGCGGCTTCCGTGGCCAGCTGCACAGGGGGCCCCCCTCCTGGTGGTACCAGGCGGTGGAGTCCGGCTGTGCGGCCCCCAGCTCCCGCGCCCTCAGGAGCAGCGCCGCGGTGGGCCCCTGCATAAGACCCTCGCTGCGTGCGAGCGCATTCCCCAGGCCCCAGAGCCCGCCTCCCCTCCGCGCGCAGCCGCGTCTCGCGGGAGCGCCCTGCGGGGGCCTGAGCCGAACCCTCCGTTCTGAGGCCCCGCCCTCTGTTTTTTGTCGCCTTAGAAACGATTCCCCTGGCACAATCAGACCTCGGGTGGCGGTTCGGGGGTCTACTTCCAGCGGGGCCAAACTCGGGGCCTTACCTGCCCCAGACCCTTCATGAATGGGGCACTGAAGCTGGAAGCATAGAGCACTGGCTGCCCTGCCAGTTTCTAATAGGGTCCTGATTGCTTATCCAGCGCTTCCTGGGGCTTCAGTTATTCGACAGCATTCAGCGAAGACGATGTACGTCCTAGGTAGTGGGCTGGGTGCTGGGGATCAGAAGAACAAGCTACAGATGGTCCCTGATTTCATGGCGCTTACTGCCCGGTGGAGGGGAAACAAAGAGCAACCAACAGAGGAGTAACACAGGTGTTTTATACTTTAGATAAAGTGGTCAATGATGTCCTCTCTGAAGGGATGACATTTAAACTGAAACCTACTGAATGCAAATTGGTGAGGAGCTGGCCAAGGGAGGAATAGCATTCCAGGGAGAGGAGTCTCTGCAACAGCCCTGAGAGGGTAAGAACTTTTCTGGGGGAACAAAAAGGAAGCTGACCAGATCTGCAGCTCCTGGCAGATGGAGTTTGGGTAAGGTCCTTGGGGGTAGATTTGAAAGCCAGGGCAGTATTATGGAGAAAATTAAAGGGCAGAATCCCCAGAACCCCCCCCCTCCAAAAAAAAAAGACAGCACTTGGAAATAGAAAATAAGTATTGTTTCAGTCTACCAAAAAAACAAGTTACGCAACAGCCCTCAAGACAAGACTGTAAGCAACCTTTTTGGAGGTAGTATGAAAACTGTTACACCCTCAAATGTCATAGGTGAGATAAATGAGGTTCCAAGATGTTAAATAATTTGCCTTAATCGCATAGCAGAGCCCTGGAACCCAGGTCTGACTCCAAAGCCCCACTCTTTAACAGAAATACTATTAAACACAAATCCGTATCATCACTCATAAGGGTTGCTAATCAGTCATGCAAGTACCAAATGGACAATGTGAGAGGCAAACTCTAACAATGCCCCCTCAAGCAGAGTCCAGGAACCCAGCTCTGTCAGTCACAGGTAGATTGGCTCACACAAGTGAAGGTGGGTCCTCCACAGACCTCTCCAGTCAACCCCAACCACTAAGATCACCCTTCTCAACCCTGTGGCTGATGACTGGGCTTCCCAAAAGGTATGCCTTCAGGAGACGAGGGGCTGATTGGAGACCATCCAGTCTGTTCCGATCAGCCGGCCAATTTGGTTTTAGCTCTGAACCCTGGGAGATGGATCTGTGACAAATTAGAATTCTGGCTGGCTCACCCAGGCATTGCTGTCCTGTGAGGGTTGAGTGAGCAGCTGCCATACTCTAGTGGATGTTCAGCTTCACTGCACCTTCACGTGAGCAACAATCACTGCAAAGCTAGGCTATGGCCGTGTGCCCCACAGAAGGGCACACCTAATTCTGCAAGACAGGAGGGGGAGGTCACAGAGGTAATGTCATAAAGGGGATGATAGCAGTCCAAGTTGTCCCCACCCCCAGCCCCTCCTTCAACAGTACCTTGTCCTGTTTCAAGAGACCCCTTTGGCCATATGGAAGAAACCCTTCAAAACTCAGCAAAGCCTAACCCTTCTCAAACATTTCTTGGCATCCTCTTCCATAAAGACACCCCGCTGTGGGCTCCCACTGACTTCCATTAGTGAACATGAAACACTTCAACGCACCTATTTACATGCGCAACACTTCCACTGGCCCCCAAGTCTCTCTGAGACAGGGATGTCATCCCCCACAACCAGCACAACGGAAGTTACCAGCAGCTTGGATACTGGGCTGGTGGAAAGATCAGTCATTGTTTATTCACTGCTTGTAACAGCAGGTACTGTGTCAGACTGACATTATCTCCACTTTACAGATTAAGAAACTGAGGCACAGAATATAAATAACTTGCTCAAATTCGTAAGACTCAAACTTATTTTTACTTCACTTCAAGGTGTCACTGAGAGGGTTTAATCCTGTCCAACAGAATTTTCTGCAATGATGGGAATGTTCTATCTACGACCGTGTGATGGGGCAGGCATTAGTAGCAGTTAAGTTTTGAGCAATGGTGGGACTGAGGCAATAAATTTTAAACTTTTTAACTGTAATAATTTAAATAGCCACATGTGGCTAGTGATCAGTATCATAGCATAGGTAGAGGCAGATGTCTTGCATCTGAATTCCACCCTCTTGCTCACTAGCTTGGAGATTTGGGGAAAGCTGCTACATCTCATGATACCTCAGGTTCCTTAGCCATGAAATGCGATTAATTCTCTGTTACATTCTAGCCCAAATGAGCTCACTATGTGTAAAGGGTCAAAGTTCTATACAGGTTGAGAGCAGTTTCAGAAATGGGTGGAGCCTGGAGTGCAACGTGTCTCTTGGGTTAGGGCCCTCCAGCAGGGCTACTGTCAGAGGATGATCACAAGGCTGTCTCTGGTGGGGACCCCCAGGCCCAAGTGCCTGCCACATGGTCTTAAGGAACAGCTCCACCTCCTTTCATCACATATACACAGAGCACAGACCTCATGCAACCCCAGAGGGGCAAAAAGAGACTTTAATTAGGGGAGGGAGGATCCACCAGAATAAGAAAAAGTACAGCGAGCGTGGGAGCAGAGGAGCCAGAGCAGGCAGGAGGCCCTGGCAGGGATGCTCTGGAGGACTCACCTCTCCACCTCTAACACAGGCACCGCACGGACAGACAAGGCGAAACAGCGACCCCTCTCAGCTGGGGGGGCACGAAGCGGCCCCTGGGGCCAAAGGCTGCCCAGCTCCCAGGTGTGGCTGGTGACCACCAGTTCAGCCCTTGTCCCCAACCAGTGCTGGGTGGCCAACTGCAGGCAGGGCTCAGGAAGCTGGTAGAGCGCCCCCACCGCTTCTACTGAGCCTGAGATAGGAGGATGAGGGAGAGGAACACTAGTCTGAAACCTCCCTCCCTTCCCACCTGGGATGGGGAGGAACAGTAGTCGCCTTTTGGCTCCAGGCCCGCCCAGACCCACAGCGACCAATAAGGTACAATCACTGGGACCAGTCACAGCCACTGGAGGTGGAGATTGTTTTTTAAAAAAAAAAAGAAAAAAAAAAAAGACAAAAAGGTACAGTCTCCTACAAGCACAGAGTTTTAAGTTTCAAGACATTAAAAAAAAAAATCTGTCCCGGCCCAGGGGACTGAACATCAGAAGCCAGCCTGACCAGGCACATGTGGCCTCGGGGCAGGTCCACTGCTGCTTGGTGGCCCAGCAAGCAAGCACACCACCCCCCTCCCGCATCTAACGCCCACCCCCCAAAGTTCCCCTCCGCTGCTGCTGCTGCCGCTGCCGTCGCCGCTGCTGCTCTGGGAAGTTAACTCCTGGACGACTTCACAGAGACAGGGGGATCCTGAGGGGGAAGGCCACGAGATCCAGCCAGATGGTTTAAAACTGTCAAGAGAACCAAGAGGCGGTGAATGATGGCTATTACTGTATCCTGGCAGGCCTGTTCTGGGGAGGGGGGCTGATCTGTGAGCTGTAGCTATACTCACATTTCTGTGGGGCAGGACTGGGTCTCAAGACACCCTGTGGGCATGCACTACTTGGTCCCAAATCAGCAGGCACTAGCCCAACAAACTTAGCATTAGACAGGCAGAAAAATTACGGGTGACATGGGCTCTTCCACAGCTTCCCCTGGCTCTGCCATGGAGACAGCCAAAAAGCCTTGTCACAGTGCCTTGCTTGCTGAACTGAGGTTGCCTTCTGTAGAAACGGGGGCTCATGTGCAAATGTCTGGGGATTCAGAAAGGGACCCAGGAGCTGGTGCTTTGCGTCAAGCTCTGAGGGGTCCGCCAAGCAAGACAGGCCTTGGACATGCTTTGTGCCCTCAAATATCCCCCATAGTGCCCCAGACCCGCCCTGGACATTTTATAGACCAGACGTTGTGGACTACTGGCCCACTTGCTGAACTCAGCCCAAAGATGAGCACTGTCTGGCTCACAGTGTTTAAAAGATTATGAACTAGTTGCTGTGAATATGAATTAGACAACCTTGAAAATACAGAAGACACTGCACACAAATCCAGATTCTGAGACTCTTTTGATGAAGCCAGACGGCTGGAGCTGTGCAGTGATGACCCCACTAGGGTGAGGCATGTGCTCCCTAGGTCCCCCACACAACCCACCTCACTCATGCACATAATGGCCTGAGCATTACATGCACCTAAGTGGGTCACCCCTGCAGATGCCATGATACTATCTCAGATCTTTGAGTCAGAAAAACTGAGTCTTGGCTCCTTCACTTACTGGCTGAGGCACTTTAAATATGTGACATCTTTGAGAGCCCGGCTGATACATCCATGAAATGAGGATAAAGATTCAAAGATCGTTTTAGGTGTTAAATGAGATATTGCCGATACTTGGCTTTTTGGATGTTTCTTTTGGCCATGCAATGCGACATGTGGAATCTTGGTTCCCTGATCACGGATGGAACCCATGCCCCCTGCATTGGAAGTGCAGGGTCTTAACCAGTGGACCACACGGGAAGCCCTTTTTTTCCCCCCCGAGATACTCATATGTGCTTTTTCAGCTGTATTACTATAGAAATGCAATTACAAATGCAATTACTCTAACAACTAAAAGACTACTGAATGAATAAGCCAAATACTACATTGGGACAAAAACTATTTTTCATTTTCTTCAGTTGAATTGAGAGGCCTCCCCGTGCCCTGGCCATATAACCTTTGTGCTATAATACAGGGAAAGTCTACTACGTACCAAGTGATAATGCTTTATACACATTTCCTCATTTAATGCTTAACTACACTGAAAAGGTATATATTAATGAATAGTCTCATTTCAGGGTCGAGGAAACTGAGGCTTAGTCAAGAAGTTCTGTAAGATGCCTGAGGAGGCAGTGGACCTGGATACACAAAAAGGTGGTCTGACGCCGCCACCTGTGTGCTCCCCTGGGTGCACAGCACAGCTACTCTGTACACTGGCTGTCCTCCGTATAATTAAAGCCCAGGGGAAATGGGTTTAATTTCCATTTTTAGGAGCCTGAGCTCCTTCTGGGCTGGACCTGTATGCACTGGTAGGAGTAAACACTAATTTTACCATCTAGGGATCACAGTCAACTCTGAGTGGAACATGTCAACAAACCAAAGACTGTTTGGAAAAAGAAGAAAAAAAAACAAGGCGGCACGCTGTGAATGTCTAAAAAAGAACTGTGTCATCAGTTCATCAATGTAAACAATCCGTCGTCCTCAGAGGGCTGCAGTCCTTTCTGTCAGGAAGGCACAAACAACTGAAGAGGGATCTGTAGGACTTAAGCCATGAAAATGATGGAAAACAGAGTGAAGAAATCATGACTTTAAGCCTGAGAAACAGACACTGAAGGAAACTATTCAAGTCTGTTTGAGATGTGGAATTACACTATGATTAACTGCCCTATATTCCCAGAAAATTCACATGTGGCTTTAACTTGACTCACTCGGGGACGGAACTAGATACATGGAAGGACTCTATACATTATGAAATGTAGAAATGAACGACTAAGAGAGGCACTGCCCAGGGCCCTGGAGATGCCCTGCAGCTCTGCAAGATGAACCTCGGGGCCCTCCCACACCAAGGCATGGGGCTGACCTGCTGCCCACCAGAGTTCCTAGGGGCCTCAGAAAATATTTACACACAGTTGGCACCATTTCCCCACCAGATGCTAAGTTCTCAGCACAACCTTTAGGGCTTTCTAATTCTGAAAGGAAACCAGGAAGGCCACTCCACTTACATTCTTGAGGAACTCCTCAGCCACAATGCGTGCACGGGCATTGACAGACAGCTTCATCTCACTGATTTCTTTGTCAATTTCCTCCATGAAGTGGATCACAAAGTCCACCAACTTGTGCTTATACATCTGCTCTGTGTGGAAGTTGGTGATCAGAAAGCTGATGTCATACCCCTAGGGAAGGAAGACAGTGGAGAGGAGGGGGAGAGTCAGCATCCTGGTGCACTTCACTGGCCAGGCCCTCTATGTCAGTCACATGCCTCCAGCTGACCTTCTCCCAGGCTACACACACCCTTCAGGCAGCAGCCCATCTGCTCTGGTGGGGATGTGTATGCCCAATCCAAGGAACTAACAGGTGGATCAACTGACCCCAATTGAGAATTCTGTCTGGCAGACATCTCTGGCAGACTATCTGTGGTATAAACAGTTGTGTTCAGAATGAATCAAGGGAGAGTGAAAGGACTTGAAATCTTGTTACAGAAGAATCTCATCAAACAACAGGAACATTCAGTCCACAGAGAAAAGAAGACGTTGTGGGAGAAGGAGGGATTGAGGTTTTTAACTATGGGTCAGACTGTGTGTAGAACAGCAATTTATTCTTGGTGACCCTGGAGGTTAGATCTAGGAACAGGAGAGATTTTAGCTCAGGATGAGGGCGAGTGTGGCCAACAACTAATGTGTCTGACAATGGTGTCCAGTGCTGTGCGTGGTAGCTGCTTAGTCACTGACTGGCAGGGAGTTGAGCAGGCAGAGAATCTGTAGCGAGCACTCAAGTACAAAGTCAGGCAACAACTGACCCCATGTCAACTGTGGTCTTGGGAGACTGACTCAGTTGATGGCAGTTTAGAATTCTGATTCATCATGCCCTTTCTGCCACTACACTATAGGCGCTGGGAAGGTGAACAATGCACCTCATCTTTTTTTGCCTTTTCCACAGCTGAGACAGACCCATCCTCCTAAGCTGATTCCCCCCTTATTCTTACTCCAGCCAAAATGAAGACCAATTCTCAACTCAGGCTGTGGATGCCCTGTAGCTTGGGGAGCAACCAATCCCAGTTTTAGAAACAATCCAAGGCCACTGACAGTGGACTCAGTAGTGGAATTCTGGGTATTACCAACACATGGATCACACACCTCCACTGGTTTCCTTCGGAGGATAAAGAAGTTCTCTGCTCGCATCATCATGAAGCGCATGAATTTGTGACACAGAATCTTCTCGATTTCATCAGCCTGGTAAGAGCAAAGAAGAAATGTGTTTCCCTAAAGTCGTTCCCTAAAGGCCAACAGAAATTTGTAGCCTGGTCTTCTGACCCTAATTTTCCCCACGTTTGCTACAGACACTGGGGTTGGGTATTGAAGTCTGAATCACTCAGTAATTGGTTGCCCGCTAAAAGGAAGGTCCACTACATTAGAGCCTTCCAACTTAATGGGGCATCATCTGATCGTGCCTTTACCCATTCCAGAAAGGTAACTCTGACAAATCCAAATCTTATTTTTTTTAAACTTAAAAACACATTTTGGCCACACCGTGTGGCATGCAGGATCTTAGTTCCCAGACCAGGGATCGAACCCAAGTCCCCTGTAGTAGAAGCCCAGAGTCTTAACCACTGAACCACTAGGGAAGTCCTGGAAAGCCCCAATCTTTTATCCAATCCTTCCAGAATCCACACCTATCTTCACATCTGCCCTTTCCAGTCTCCTTCCAGAATCCACACTTATCTTCACATCTGCCCTTTCCAGTCTCATTTCACTACTGCTACATCTTCCAGTCAGTGATACACACTATGAAGAATATCAGATAACTTTAGATGGTCTCCACTTTAGTAACAATGAACATCAAACAATCCCCAAAGTTTTTCCCTGATGAACTCTCAACATTTCTGATGAAAGAATTTTGTATCACGGGCTGGCAAGACCTTAACAGCCCCCAATATTTATTACTCTCCCTTTTAACAAAGAGCAGGCCCTAGGGATAGAGCTTTCTGGAGGCAAAAGTGCAACTCTGCTTTATTTTCAATGTGCTTGTATTTTAGTGTTGTCCTCAATTTGGCAAGGCATATTGTTTTTCTTTTTATGGTAAATTTAAGTAAAAGAAAATAAGTTAACTGAAAGAAATCTATTAAGTAAAAAAGTAGCCAAGTGGTCCATAAACATGGAAGAAATAATGGGGGTAGTGGGAATGTCAGACATTTGTGAAACACTGAAGAAACATGAAACCACACTTCACTTTCTTACCCTAAGTCTCATTTTTGGAGTTTAAGGCTATCAAATTGATACTATTACTACTTATTTTTCTGAATTGAACTTATTCTACATTCATTGAAGTGAAGTGAAAGTTGCTCAGTCGTGTCCGACTCTTTGCGACCCCATGGAATTCTCCAGGTCAGAATACTGGAGTGGGTAGCCTTTCCCCTCTCCAGGGGATCTTCCCAACCCAGGGATCGAACCAGGGTCTTCTGCATTTCAGGCAGATTCTTTACCAACTGAACTATCAGGGAAGCCCTCTACATTCATTAGGACGAGTTTTATGACCTGACACCAAGCTGGCCCATAGCCCTGGCTGCTACATGACCTCCATCTAATCCAGAGCAAAGCCTAGAAGATAAGGCTGATTTCCCTTTATTCTACTGAGGTGATAAGCTTAGCAAATCATTTCCTGTAAAGAGAACCTGGGTTTCTTTGCACCCTGAATCTGGTATGTTGACCTCTTACATGGGGGGGTTCCCGGCCTCCCCGGGGAGGCAGGCGATCTGGGGTGAGCTCACCTGTTTCACAGCAATGCTGACCCTGACAGAGTTGATGGAGCCTTCAATCAGAACCTTTTCCTTTTCATTCCTGCTGATGGTCACAGGTTGTAGCAGGAGCTCTTTGCTACTCCTGAGAACACAAAATGACAGAGGTCTCTGTACTATAAAAGAACAGAATGGTCAGGGAGACTCCATGGCAGGTTCTAGAATCACTATCTGGGACCAAAGAGTCCAAGGAATAAGAGACTCACAAGCAGGGGTGCTCCAAGATAGGGGCCAGAGAGCATGTTCTCCAGCAGAAAGAGCACAGTCTCTGGAGTCAGGGTGAAAAGGTTCTGAAATTCAGCCTCCTTTGTTACTTCCGTTGGGTAAGTTACCTTGTTGGAATCTCAACTTCCTCATTTGGAGACAGATCAAAAAGGGTCAAGTGTGTAACAGTGAGCCTGGCACATTGTAGGAGCTTTACAAATGACAGCTCCTATTTTCATAACTATAGGCAAACCCATACACTGTTTAGGGAATGAGAGAGCCTGCCTTAGAGATAAGGACAAGCTAAAATTAAACAGTTTGGCCTCCTTTAATAATCAACCCAGAATAATTCACTTATTCGAAATTATGACCCCTCTCAACTCAGTTCCCATTTTGATGCCTCTGGATCCCTCTGATGGTAATTACTGTATTGGTGGTGTCTGTGAGCTATTATCCTTTAAAAATGCCTAGTGGAAACCATATATGTTAAGTAGCATAACAAGGCACATTTTAACATGTGTTTTCTTACATTCAAATCATATCAATTTACTGTGGTAACAATCCTTATCTCAGTTGTATATGTACCAGAATAAATGTCAAAGGGGAAAAAGAAAAATTTATTTACAAAACATAAATCAGATAAAATAATCCAAAGTATGGAATATTTGTAGTAGGGGACGGGAGTCCAGTTGTTTGTTTGTTTTTTGAGGGGAGGGATCCTTGATCTTCAAATTTGAGAAGAGCAGAGATGGCATCTCAGATAACTCAATTCTCAAGTCTTCTCCTTAAATTGCTAGAGGGTTCAGTACCTCCTTGGGAGGTATTTCCCAAATGGCCCTATGATAAGTCACAACTTGTGTCAAGCAAACCTTGGCTCCAGAGTAGCGTCTCCCCTGAGTTTTGTCCTGTCAACCCACCGAGACCCAATTTTCTGAACTTCAAATTGGGAACCATCATTTACCTGGCAGCAAGACCAAAAATGTGAATTGTAGTTCTTCTGACAACTCTAGGATGGAAGTTCATGGCCCCCTCTGACAAAAGTCATCTCTGGGTGCTGCACTCATCACCCTCTACGCCTTTTCCTCCCATACCTGACTTCTACTTCCGGCTTGTTGTGTCGTTCCACGACCTGGGAGGAGAAATTCTCCAGGCAGAGAGCAGCCTGCAGTGTGGCCCGCACGGCACTCAGGTAGGGGCGGAGAGTGGCAGTCTGGAGGAAAACCCCAAGGGACAATCAGAATCTGTCTCACAATATCCACTGATCCCATAGTCCAGCTACACAGAAGCCAGGCAGTACTGGGGTCCTTGGCTCTCAGACACTACAGTGAACAGAACAGACTAGGCCTTCAAGATGTCTTTCATTTTAAGTCTAGAACACTGGTTCTCAAAAGTGGACCGTTTTGCCTACCAAGGGACATATATGGCAATGGCAAGACATTTTTCATTTTCACAACTGAGGTTGGGTAGGAGTTATTGGCATTGACTAGACAGAAGTCAGGGATACTGCTACATCGCTTACAATGTACAACAGAATTATTCAGCCCCAAATAGTGCTGAAGTTGAGAAACTCTGGTCTACAGGCACACAGGTGAATGACTGTCTTCAATCTGCCCTTTGAGTCAACAAATTTATGTATCTATAGTGTGCCAGGCACACGAGGGGTTGGGAATTCAATAACTAAAACCATTTCTACCCTTAAACAGTTCAACCGGGTCAGGGAGACAGACAGTAACTATGATACAATGGGTACAATGTGAAATAGTTAAGATTTACCAATCATATTTGCAGAAAAAACTGGTTTTGATTTGAAGATGGAAATAGGATTAGGAAGATTTTACAATGACAAAAACAAAAATGATATTCCTGGTAGAGGAAATGGCATCTAGCAACAATGGACTATCTTCAGTTCCTTGTATTAGCTAAGCTCTTTCTCACCCCAGGCCTTCACACATACCGAACCATCTATCTTGCAAGTTTTTCTCCCCCTTCTTTGCCTAAGTCATCCTTTAGATCTTGGCTTATTCAGAGAAGGCCTCTTCTTTCCTCAGAGGTCGTTCTTGACTTCCCTTTTCATAGCACTTATTATAATTTACAATGATACACCCTTCAAATAGCTCCAAGAAAAGTAATTTTCTCATTTACTAACCTGAAAGCTCCATGGTTAACAGACCGTATCTAGTCTATTAAAATTTACATACCCTGCAACTTGCTCAGTCAGTACCTTTCTTTTACACTGTCTTACTCAGTTTCTGTACAATAAGTGAATGAATGAAAAAATAACAAGATTAGAGTAACAAATAGGGGCATTAAAATAGTAATGAGTACAATGTTGCCAGGAAGCATTTAAGATTCAATGGATGAGGTTGCAAATGGCGGTCCAGAGCTTCATGCTGCTGCTGCTGCTAAATCGCTTCAGTCGTGTCCAACTCTGTGCGACCCCATAGATGGCAGCCCACCAGGCTCCCCCGTCCCTGGGATTCTCTAGGCAAGAACACTGGAGTGGGTAGAGATTCATGAGGAATCTCAAATGCCAGGCTACTGAGTTTAGCTCTTCTCTTAAAAGTGGTAAGGAACTTCTGGGGCTTTCTGAGGAGGAAGTTACACAATTACTGCTGCATGGAGACTTTGTGGAGAATGGATTGGAGGAGAGGGAAGTGACAGAGCCAGCAGAGAGGGTTATTTAAGCAGGGTAATGAGAGCCTGGCCTGGGGCAATGAAGGACAAGCAAGATCGTATCTGTAAAAGTTCATAGCAAATCTGAAAAAGGTACATTTTAGGTGGTCAACCCTATGATGTCTGCCCTTTCACAAATGGAGTAAGCACCTTCTTGTGTCACATTTCAACAAGTATGATGTTTAAAAAAATCAAGAGGCATCCCTTCAGTTAAGCAACCACAACAAAAAGAATATCCCAGGTTTCCAGCTGAGGTAAGAAAACACAGAGCAAGAATAAGGAATACAAGAGAACAAGCAAATTTAGGGAGATGAGTTTTAATCCAGACGTCTAATTTCAAGGTGTCTTCAAGATATCCAGGTGAAACTTGAAAGAGAGCTAGGAAGGCAGATTTAGGAGTCATCATAAATTATATGGTCACGAAGACCTGTACATTAAATAGGGATCGACAGGAAGAGGATAAAGAAGGGGAAGGCAGTGAGCCAAACTCTCAATTGACGTTTAGAAACACCCACAATTATCAAATGGGACGACTTCCTCAAAGGGAAAGGTCAGCGGCATCAGAGCTTAACATTCCATATTAAGGCTGATACGGTTGAATTCTGACCAGAAAGGGGTCTGCGTGGAGGCAGCAAGAGATCCTTCAGTGAGGTAAAAGTAAGAGCTGGTGGCAACATGAGGAGTGTGACAAGGAAGTATGGAGGCTTCCCTCAGAGAACCGTGGGCTCAAACGAGGGAGAAAGAAAAGAGTGTATTTAGTGAAGGTCTACTCTGGGTACGAAGGTATCCCTACTACATGCCTCAGCGGCCCTACTACAGGCTATAAGGCCTACTACGTGCCTTCGAGGTGATACCACAAACCGAGGAGGAGCCACTTCCGGCTTCCTTCTTGCCTCAGTATCCCCCACCAGCTTCAAAGGACAGAATAGGAAGCCTCAAAGCCTACTTGTTACGAAGGCGTCCCCCGCTCGCCCCTTCCTCACCTCAGCCCCTGCCCCGCCCTCTCTCTCCCAGGCTCAAGGGTATTCCCGCACCCCCAGCATCCCTCGGCCCAGGGCTTCTCCGCTGCAAAGTCGCATCTACCCCGCAAAGTCGCATCTCCCCCAGACCCAGAGCCTAGAAGCGGAACAGCGGGGGTCCCCGGCCCGAGGCCCGGCTCTCTCACCATCGCGGGCGCTGGCTGGGCCGGAAAGCGGAAGTGCGGAAGTGGCCAGCCCCGCGACGCCTGCCCTTTCTCCAGAAGCGCAGCCGCAGTCTCCGCCCGGACGTCCGGACCGTACCATCTGTGCTCCGAGCGGGGGAGGGGGAGGCTAAGAACATTCGGTCCCTCGGGAGTTTTCCCGTTAGGACTGCCTTAGTAGCTTTAGGCTCATGAAGCTTAAAATCACTACTCAGACTTCTCCCATTCCCCATGAAGCTCTTGCTTGTGACTTTGGCTTTCTCGTCTTTTTTTCCGTCGGCTTCCCTCATAGGCATGTAATGGTGCAGCCCGACCTCAGGTTGGGCACCATATTAGGGCAAGGCAAGGCGGAGGAGCCTTTCGATCCTTCCGGTTCTGCGCCCCCATCCTATCTTCAGGCCCCTCCTACCTGCAGCCTTTGGGGCTCGGCGAGAGTAACTGCCGGGCCGAAAACCTGGCTGCCGAGCCCCGCCCTCCAGCGCCGGGCTGTTCCCTAGGGTACGCGCGTGGCGTACCTTCTGCACCCCACCTGCAGCGGGCTCGCTCGCTGCCCGCAACCCTCCCCCCGCAAAAGACTGGGGTTGGCACTCGCGTCTTCCCGCCCCCTTGTCAGCTGCAGGGGGCCCTCACATTGCCAGTTCCGGGGCGGTTGCTCTCACCGACCGGAACTCTCCGCCCCTCCCGCGGCCCCGGGGCCGCTGGAGACAGCAAGGAGGAGGTAGAGAGGGCGGGGGCCGCGGTAGGGTGTCTTTAGTGGACTGGGACCCTGAAGGCGGGACACTGGGGCGATCCATGGGTGGGGCCAGCCATTAACCAGCCCCACATTTCCTGTGCCAGGCACTGAACTGAGCTCTTGACTGGCATCAACTCTAAATCCTCAGAACATCCCAGGGAGGTAGGTACCATTATTACCCCATTTTACAGATTCAGACTTAAGGGAAAACAGACTCAGACTTCTTTTGTCCCCATTTTACGCGTGGAAAAACCGACTCAGAGTTAATTAACATGTTCAGGGCTACATAGACCTTGGTCAAGCCTGGGCTTGAGTCCAGGTATATCTGGCTGTCTAGAGATCCAGGTATGTCTTTACTATCTGGGGCAAAGAGAAGGGGCAGAGGTGGGGAGGGCTGAGACAAGAAGAGGCTGGGAGGCACGAAGAACATTAGTGTAAGGACCGGATGCTTGGGACTCTGGGCTCAGCAGAACCCAGAAGAGTGGAAGTGAAGGCAAGAGCTTCAGAAAGACAAACATAGTAGTATAGTATATCATGGCAGTTAGGTGAACAAATTCAAAACTACCTGGATTCAAATTGCATGTTGGTAAGCTTGGACCTGCCCCATCCTTACAAAGTCTGTTTCCTCATCTGTAAAATGAAAATGAGCATTGTCCCTGCTCTTGGGGTTCAGTGAGGAATTCAGTGAGCAGCCAGTTAATGTCTGCGCCTTGCTTGGCACACAGTAGGTGCTGTGAGAATAGGAGCTAAGCCATCATCCTTCTCAGTAGGGTGCTGAAGCCTGACTCTCCCCGAAGCTGTCCATGAATGAAAGGAGTCCTTGGACTTTTCTAGTGCCACTTTCCCCCCCATCAATGGTCCTTTCCTCTCCATCTCCACAGGGTCCCCTATCCTGAGCCATGAGTGAGCTGAAGGACTGCCCCTTGCAGTTTCACGACTTCAAGTCTGTAGACCACCTGAAGGTCTGTCCCCGCTACACAGCAGTGTTGGCCCGCTCTGAGGATGATGGCATCGGTATCGAGGAGCTGGACACTCTGCAGCTGGAGCTTGAGACCCTGCTTTCCTCTGCCAGCCGACGCCTGCGGGTGCTTGAGGCTGAAACCCAGGTTATACCCTACAGAGGGGACATCACTACAGGGATGTCACTACAGGAACATCACTACAGTTCACTACAGGGATGGACTATGACAAGTTATGGGATGTGTCACTGAGTTAGCCTCAGCTGCTGAGGCCCGGGTTATAGGATCTCAGGGGTGAAGAGAGACCCAGACAGTGCTTGTGTGACACATAAATATGCAAGAATGTGCATGATCCTTCTAAAATGTGAGATTTCTTATTCACTAAGCATCTAGGGACCCCCACTTCTCACAATGTTCTGGGTCTGCAGAGTTAATTAGGACAATTCCGGCCTTTGGGGAGTGTGCCAACTAAAGGGAAGGGGAGGTCAGACACGTATCAGGTGAATTGCTGTTCTGGTTAGGAGTACTGGGGGAACTGGAATGGGAGGCCTGGATTTGAATCCTGTGGTTTCTGAGCTGTGTGACGTTGCAAAACTTAACGCCTGCTTCTGCAGATCAGTCCTCTGTCTGCAAAGTGGACTGGATAATAGGACCTACCCTCAGCTTTTGTGAGGATTAAGAGAGATTTTTTGCAAAGGCTCAGCCCAACATCTGACACTAAGTAAACATGTCAAATGTTATTTATTGGCCTGACTCTCATTATTTTATTTATGGCATAAACATCCTCTGAGCCCTGTGTGCCAGGTGCATTGCCAGAACCTGGGGACCAGAGATGGCTAAGATGAACTGCCTGGTCCCCAACAGCTTGTAATCCTGTTGAAGAGACAAGGTATTCCGTTTATTCTAGTTATGACCGGATGACATGATTGGGCCTAGGGGTGCGAGGTACCAGAGACTCCTATAAGATGCCATTTTATAGGAAGATGCCATTTTAACTGAACCTCAGAAGATGAATAAAATTGACTTGTGGTCCCTGGGAACCCATGGAAGCTTTTCGAGTAGGGCTGTGGCACAGTCGGTTGTCTTTTAGCATCTTAGAAGCTAGATAGCTGATACAGAAAAGGCTTCCTAGTCACGGTGACATTTGAAGTGAAGGTTTGCTGGGAGGCATGCGTGCTTTCAATAGAAAGTTACCGCCAGCATATTTTCCTTGGGCTAACATGCACTGCGATGTGATCTACTTGTTTCACCTGCTAAACACTGTGTGACCAGGTTGGGTGCTGCAGAGGTGAATCAATACAGACAAGTGAATGGAATGATGACAGGTATATGAAAAAATCTTGTAAGATGGGCACAGAAAAGGAGCTGGGTTTTGCCGTATGAGTAGGAGTTTGCTAGCTAAAAAGAGGAAGGGGAGAGACTTAGAGCCTTCTTGAGTTCCAGATCCTGATTCTTCATGGGGAGGTGGAGTTGTCCTGTGTCTTCCCTTCTCACCCTCAGTGACAGTCTTTGAATTTCAGATCCTCACTGACTGGCAGGATAAGAAAGGTGACCGACGATTCCTGAAGCTGGGTCGAGACCATGAGCTTGGAGCTCCCCCCAAACATGGGAAGCCCAAGAAGCAGAAACTGGAAGGGAAGGCGGGACATGGGCCCGGCCCTGGCCCTGGGCGACCCAAATCCAAAAACCTTCAGCCCAAGATCCAGGAATATGAATTCACTGATGACCCAATTGATGTGCCACGTATCCCCAAGAATGACGCCCCCAACAGGTTCTGGGCCCAGGAACATAGATGGGCCTTGGGATTTGGGCACTGGAGGCTGTGGAGGGGCCCGGGGCTGAGGCTGCTGGGGCAGGGGGCACCCCCTCAGGCTCTGCTTCTCCCTGCAGATTCTGGGCTTCGGTGGAGCCCTACTGTGCGGATATCACCAGTGAGGAAGTGCGCACGCTAGAGGAGCTACTGAAACCCCCAGAAGATGAGGCTGAACATTACAAGGTAGAGCCCCCAGGCCTAGGTAGACATGATGGAGAACAGGAGGGCTCAGAGATGCCTCAGAATCAAAGATCACAGAGCTGTCTATCATCTTCCTTTTTCTGTCTCCCCAGCCTCCTGACAGTTCCATTAACCCACTCAGACACCCAGGTTCTAGCTCTCAGCTTCCTCCCTTCTACCCCGCTATGTCCTAAGGCATCTTCTTCAGTGAGGTCCTCCCTTTGTCTTTGTCATCCCCTTTGCTTTGGCTCAAAAATTCATCAGCTTTTACCTTTACAGTCTCTTAACACTTGCTTCCCTCTAGAGGGATTCTCTCTCTCCCTTTTTTATTGGATGCACAAGGTGGCATGTGGGATCTTAGTTCCCTGACTAGGGATCGATCCTGCACACCTTGCAGTAGAAGTGAGCAGTCTTCACCACTGAACTGCCATGGAAGTCCCTCTCTCTCTTTTTGATTTTTTTAATGTATAGAAGTTTTTTATTTTTAGTTTTTATGATGAGAATAAAAGAGGTTCCGTTAAAGAAAATGTAGAAAATACAGGAAAATGTTTTAGGGGAATTCTCCCATAGGTCCGCTATCATGATCAGAGGTGCTTATAACAAAGCCTCTTATGGCTCCCATTATCCACAGACTCAAGTCTAAGCCTCAGTCCTTGGTAGCACAGCCCAAGTGCCCCCTCCAGTTTCCTTGGCCACACCACCTCTTTACTGCTGTTATTTGCCAGCCCCACCAAGCACCTTACCCTCACTCCAGGCTCACACAGGGTCCTTTCTGGTCTCTGGGCCTCTGCACATGCCCATCTCCCCTTGGCAAACTAACACCTTTCAAGCCCCTTATTGCACGTTGCTGCTAAGTCACTTCAGTCGTGTCCAACTCTGTGTGACCCCGTAGACGGAAGCCACCAGGCTCCCCCGTCCCTGGGATTCTCCAGGCAAGAACACTGGAGTGGGTTGCCATTTCCTTCTCCAATGTGTGAAAGTGAAAAGTGAAAGTGAAGTCGCTCAGTCGTGTCCGACCCATAGCGACCCCACGGACTGCAGCCCACCAGGCTCCTCCATCCATGGGATTTTCTAGGCAAGAGAACTGGAGTGGCTTGCCATTGCCTTCTCCGTTATTGCACGTTACCTGCACCAAAATGGTTTTGCAGGTTTCCCAGCAGAAGGTTGGTCTGTCTTTTGCACTGCCACAACACCTTAACCTACTCTGTCACTCTGCTTGTCTGAATTTTTAAAAAACTTATTTGAAAAGGTAATCTACACAGGCAGTCACAAGTTCAAGCAGTGCATAAACTATTTCTCTCTCACTTCTGACCTTAAGGCCTGTAGTTCTCTCTCAAGATAATAGCTGTCAACTGAAATTGTCTGTGTACACACCATTCTGCACCTTACATCGTGGAAATTTTCCTGTGTTGCCTTCTGTGTATTTTAGTTGTTTATATACCTGGCTTCTCTACTAAACTGTGAGTGTAGAGATTTTTATCTCCTGTATCTCTTCTCATGTGAGGCTCAGGCCTCAACCCTGGACTAGATACTTGGGAGACAGATAAATGAACGAATGAGGGTGAACGAAGAGCCTGTTGGCAGTTCCAGGTGCACAGATGGACGCTGCCACACCCCAGGCATCGCTGGCCTATATTTATCTTTTCGGGGCTGGGTGGGATGTCTCCCACAGATCCCGCCCCTAGGGAAGCACTACTCCCAGCGCTGGGCACAGGAGGACCTGCTGGAGGAGCAGAAGGATGGGGCCCGGGCAGCAGCCGTGGCTGACAAGAAGAAAGGCCTCATGGGGCCCCTGACCGAACTGGACACTAAAGGTAAGTCCCTCCCCTCCCTGCCCACCACAGGCTAGGACTTGAGCTCCCAGAACTTCAGCCCACCAGTCTACCATGTCTCTGCCCAACTCAGATGTGGATGCCCTGCTGAAGAAGTCTGAGGCCCAGCATGAGCAGCCAGAAGACGGGTGTCCCTTTGGTGCCCTGACACAGCGCCTGCTGCAGGCCTTGGTGGAGGTGAGTACCCCCAATGCAAAACAGGAAGAACTGTCACTCTGTTTCAATGTTTAATTGTTTATTGAAGTATATTATATATTTAGAAAAGTACATAGGTTATAAATGTACAGCTTGATCGATTTTCACAAATGAGCACCCTTGTACAAGTAGTCCCAAGATCACAAAAGAAAACATCATCAGTGTCCTTGAAGGCCCTCTCATGCCCCTCCCAGTGTTTAACGCCCCCCACCTCCAGGGTAGTCACTACTCTACAGTTACCTTTGTGGAGCATTAGTGAAAGGCCCTGTGCAAAGGGCTTTCTACACATCCTCTTGTTAGAGGCAGATAGTGGTTAACCCCACATTACACCGAACAAGGTTGAGGCTCAAAAAAGGGAACTGTTTGCTTGACATCACACAGCTAATAAGCGGAAGCAGGTTTCAAACCCCAGGTTCAGCGTCTCTTTCTTTATGCCCACTGGCTACCCCAAGGCATGTCTCTTCACCTTATGAGCCTCAGTTTTCCCTCTGGCTCAAGTGCAATAGCATCTTCTCTCCATGTAGCATTCTGGGCACGTGTTCCAGGTCAGTTGAGGTTGGGGGAGATCTCTGTTTCACACCATCAGACAGGGACCCCAGGTTTGCTGGCTTTTTCATTGTTTAAAAAATGTATATATGTATTTTTGGCTGGGCTGGGTCTTCGTTGCTGCTTAGGTTTTTCTCTAGTTGTGGCAATCAGAGGCTACTCTCTAGTTGGGGTGCTCGGGCTTGTAATTGCAGTGGCTTCTTTTGTTGTGGAGCACCGGCTCTGGGGCACACAGGCTCAGTAGTTGTGGTGCCCGGGCTTAGTTGCTCTGCAACATGTGGCATCTTCCTGGTTCAGGGATCAAACCTATGTCTCCTGCATTCCACTGAGCCACCAGGGAAGCCCCCTTTGCTGTCGTAAACATGCGCTCTGCCCAGGATCACTGCAAATGTGACTGGCACTCCAGCCCACAGAAAAAGAGCGAAGAGGAGCAAGTGAAGGTCCTGCTCGCTGTGGCTCTTATCTCTTCTAATCACTTTCCACTGGAGAGTATTTGTCACATGACCACCCCGACCGCAGGGGAGGCTGGGAAGTGGGGTGTATCTGGGCAGCCATTAGCCCAGCTCCTGTGGAAGAAAGGCGAGAATGGCTTTTGGACAGCCAGCAACCTCTGCCACGGTACAGCCCCTGTGCTCAGCACGGCCCCTGGTGCACTGCACGTGCTTAACGAGCCCTAGTTCTTCTCATTTCTGCTGTTGAATGTGACCATCACTCTTCTGTGCTCCCTTTTGTATCAGTACAAAAACAAGAATTTATAAAATGATCAAAGCTTTTTGGAGCCCATTTGGGAAGACCTCCCAGAGTGGGTGGAATGCAAAGAAGAAAAGATTATTTCTGGTATGTGAAGACTGTCCATGTAGGTCAGAGGGAAGCAGGAAAATGGTAATACTACAGCTCTTTCTTTCTCTGACCATCTCTGTGCTCTTCTAGGAAAATATTATTTCCCCCATGGAAGACTCTCCCATTCCAGACATGTCTGGGAAAGAATCGGGGGCGGATGGGGCAAGCACCTCTCCCCGCAATCAGAACAAGCCCTTCAGGTGAGTGACATCGTGTCCACACTCCACAGTCTGGCCTCTGCTTCTGTTGACTTCTGTCAGTCCCAACATGGGGTGGTCTTTATATTCATAGAGAGACTGAGGACATTTTGATAAAGTCCAGTAGAAGTCATACGTGCGTGCTGGCCCAGCACTTCCACATACACAGACTTAGTTCAGGGTTTTCATTATGGCCCTGTTCTCACTGTAAACCTAAATGTCCACCTGGAGGGGACTGACTGGCTAACTCGTTGTAACTCCATATGATGAAATAACTTGCAACTATCAGTCACATTAGAGAAATATAATTAATTGATATGAAAAGATGGCATCAGTAGAGTGGAAAACATCAGTTGTAGCACAGTATGAACAATATGACCCTATTTTTACTTAAGATATATTTAAATGTGTGTATATAGCGGGTAAGAAGCTAAAATAATACATAATAAAAGTGGCAAGAGGGACTTCCTGGGTTGTCCAGTGGTTAAGACCACACTGCCAGTGCAGGGGGTGTGGGTTCAATCCCTGGTCAGAGAACTAAGATCCCATGGTGCCATGAGGTGTAGCCAAGTTTAAAAAAGTGAGAATGATATGTAACACAATCTAGAATACAGGAAACAGTGTCAGACTTTATTTTTTTGGGCTCCAAAATCACTGCGAATGCTGACTGCAGCCATGAAATTAAAAGACGCTTACTCCTTGGAAGGAAAGTTATGACCAACCTAGATAGTATATTAAAAAGCAGAGACATTACTTTGCCAACTAAGGTCCGTCTAGTCAAGGCGATGGTTTTTCCTGTGGTCATGTATGGATGTGAGTGTTGGACTGTGAAGAAAGCTGATCGCCGAAGAATTGATTCTTTTGAACTGTGGTGTTGGAGAAGACTTTTGAGAGTCCCTTGGACTGCAAGGAGATCCAACCAGTCCATTCTAAAGGAGATCAATCCTGGGTGTTCCTTGGAAGGACTGATGCTAAAGCTGAAACTGCAATACTTTGGCCACCTCATGCAACGAGTTGACTCACTGGAAAAGACTCTTATGCTGGGAAAGGTTGGGGGCGGGAGGAGAAGGGGACGACCGAGAATGAGATGGCTGGATGGCATCACCAACTCTGTGGACATGAGTTTGAATGAATTCCGGGAGTTGGTGATGGACAGGGAGGCCTGGTGTGCTGTGATTCATGGGGTCGCGGAGAGTCGGACACGACTGAGTGACTGAACTGAACTGAACATAAAATGCATATTTTTATGTATATACCATATGAAAAGAAAATGGTGTGTAATAATAACAGATAACATAATAATAATTCTCTAGGTTGTTAGCATTATAGGTTTCCTGTATTTTATATAACATAATATATTGACATCTGTTGCTTGTGTCTGAAACGATCAAATGTGTCTGTCTCTGTATTTTCATATGTAAACAGAGGGGTATCCCAAAGAGAAGGGAAGGGCTAACTTGGGCACCTCAGAGGGGCCCCCCCGCAAACTGGCCCTTGAGCTGAGCACTGCCTTCCCCTGCAGTGTGCCGCATACTAAGTCCCTGGAGAGCCGCATCAAGGAGGAGCTGATTGCCCAGGGCCTGCTGGAGTCTGAGGACCGCCCTGCAGAGGACTCAGAGGACGAGGTTCTGGCGGAGCTGCGCAAGCGGCAGGCTGAGCTGAAGGCGCTCAGTGCCCACAACCGCACCAAGAAGCACGACCTGCTGAGGTGAGTGTGGGTATGGGCGGGAGGACGGGGCCAGGGGGTGGCCAGGGAGGCCTCGGCCATAGTGGTCACTTTCTGGGAGCTGGACGACAGGCTTTCCAAACCTGGCAGGGCCTCTGAAGACCTGAGGAGCTTTGGGAAAAAAAGTCATTGCTGGGCACCACCCCACTGGTTATATCTCAAACATTCTAATTCCACTGACTAGAGCTGAGGCATCTGTGAGTTCTTTATTTACTTCAAACTGTGGTAAAAACAAATAATACAAACTTTTACCCTCTAAACCATTTTTAAGTGTACAGTTTAGTAGTGTTAATACTCGCATTGTTGTGTGGCTTATTTTTTAAGTCTCTCCATGCTGATTTTCTTTTTCTCCCAAAGTGTGTTTTTTTTTTTATTCTTGTTCTTTTTGGTGCCAAAACTCAGGCGTGAACCAGGGACCTTTTGTTCCCCCCCCAAGTTTTAAAATAGTGAAAATTTCACACATTCAGAAAATCAGACGGACTAGCACAGTAAACACCAATATACTCTCTACCTCAGATTATCAACTATTAACATTTGGTTGGGCATCTGTGATTATCAGCCTCTCACCGGGAATTGACCAGTGTTGAAGTGCAATGTCATTCATTTTGTATTCATTCCCATCCATCTTGCCCTGCATTGGTCACAACAAGAATGCAGGCGGTAACCAGAGGGAGATCACGGGGGCGCGCTGCCATTTTACTAGGGAGATAGACAAACACCCCAACTAAGTACCCTTGCTTCTTATAGGCGGGTGCTGTGTTGTCACCTCACAGAGCCCCAGCAGAGCAGGGCACACTCATCCATTTGGTCAGATTGCCTGTCTCTTAGACGGTGCTGTGGGTTAGGAGGAGAGGCAGGGCAGAGGGCTTATGGTCATTGCATGAGTGGTTGGCAAAGACATGCACCATTAGGAAAGAAAGTTGCTGACGGGCTGCTGGGGTATTGAAGGATGAGGGTGTACTGAGTGGCTACCATGTACCATGGGTTTTATGTCTGCCCTCTTACTTAATCTCCGCTACAGCCCAGAGAGTAGCTGGTAGTTTTCCCTGTGCACCAAACAAGGAAATAAAGGCCCAGCGAAATGAGTGCTCTGCCGAAGGCCACACAGCCAGCAAACAGCCAAGCTGTGACTCAAGCCCAAGGCTGAGTCCAAAGCCTCATTTCAGTTCCCTCTCAAGGGCAAGAAGAGGAAAATACAGATGAAAGAGTATGGAGGAAGGGAGGGCAGGGGCAGGTGGGCAGAGAGAGAGAAGTAGGGCTGTGCAGATGTGGAAGTCAGGGGCCATGAAGGAACTAGCTTGGCTGTCAGAAGGCCCGTGTGTACTCCTCAGCCCTGCATGGACAGGCTGCAAGGCATCTCCTGCCCCGAGCAGCAGCTTCCCCTCCTGAAAAATCAACAGGTTAGACTATGTGGATCTCTTTAGTGACCTTCCAGCTCCACCATCAATTGAATTGATAGATCAGGTTCCGTTCAGAGACATCAATTTGGCGTCTCACTTGCCTCCTGTAGACTTCAGGTTGCTTGGACCCTTAGGTGGCTCTGGAATTTGTATGCCGAAGTAAGCAGGTCTTTTGCTGGCACCAGGACACCTTTTAAAGAAAGTTGGGAGCCAGCCTGCCTCGATTCATATCTCCTGCTCACTAGTTGTGGGATCCTGGGGCATTTCTTACCCTTCTTGAGCCTCAGTTCCCTCACTGGTAACAAGAATAATAGTAGTACCTACCTCATAAGGTTGTTATGAGGATTAATTGAACTACTATTTTTGAAGAGGTAGTACTTGGCACAGGGCACCACGTAAGTGTGGCTCAGTAACTTTGCTTTTTGGTATGGAAAGGTCCACGGGTCCCTGGGTAGCAAATGGGCTCAGTCTGGAAGAGGGAGGAGCCCCTGTCCTGGTGGGCTTCCCACAGCATCTGGTTGACTGGTCCCCATAGACTGGCAAAGGAGGAGGTGAGCCGGCAGGAGCTGAGGCAGCGGGTCCGCATGGCAGACAATGAGGTCATGGATGCCTTCCGCAAGATCATGGCTGCCCGGCAGAAGAAACGGACCCCCACCAAGAAGGAGAAAGACCAGGCTTGGAAGACTCTGAAGGAGCGTGAGAGCATCCTGAAGCTGCTGGACGGGTAGCTCTCACCCCTGCTCAGGCCACCTTCCCCTGGCGTGGGACGGGGAGGCCCACTTCCTTTGGGCTTCCAGAAGTTTGGCCTGTGGCTGCCTAGCTAATGTCAAATGGCGGCAGTCTCTAGAGGCTGGGCCCTTCCCTGACATGTTCTGGCGTAACTCTGTACAGCCAGGACATGAGAGGCCCTGCTGGGCTGGCCTGGGGCCCAGTCTCTGCTTGGTCCCCCAGATGAGGGGGGGCTTCATTTCTGGGTCATACTCACCCCCTACCCTCTCCACCCCTTTCACCCTCAAGGACTTCTCCCTTGTGGTTTTGTAAAGTGCAGACTTAAGAATAAAGCGACTGAAACATGTTTTTTTTAAAAAGCATCCAGAATCTCTGCATGTCTGTTACTGTGGGGAAAGGAACTGGTGGAGTGGCAGAGTTGACTAGGGCATGCTCGATGGCTCTCAGCCTGTGGCCACTCACCCAGGTCATTCATTCAGGGAGAACTTTTTGAAGATACCTGTGGCCACAGGTAACAACATTTCAGCTCAGGGTGGTTTGACAATAAGGACATGTGTTAGCTAGGGGTTTGGTTCTCCAGGGGCAGGGTGGCATCCACCAGGGTTGACCAAAGGGCCAGGTATCTCCACACTCCCATGGTGTCACCTATTGCCTGAAGTAGGCTCCCTTCCTGCTGTGCAGGGGCACCAGTAGCAGCTGATGGAGGCCAAATGCTTCCTTATTTCTGTCCAGCATGAGAGGGCAGGAAGGCACCAGCTGGCTTCCACGGCCCACCCCAAAGAGCAAGAAGCCTTTCCCAGACACTCTTAGGTCTCACTAGCCCAATCTCGGTCCTACATGCCCATTCTTGAACAAGCCACTAGCAGGGGATGGCTCTAATGGGTTTAAACCACTCTCCATGAGAAAGGAGCCTGCTTCCCCACTAAGCCTAAGGCAGTGGGGAGACAGGGTAGAACAGATAAATAAACAGACTCTTGTCTCTGTCTCCAGTTGGTCCTAAACTATGGTGTCAGAGAATCAGAGAATAATTTGCAATTTACTGTGGGAAGGTTGAGGTCCACATGGAGACGGGGGCATGGGGGGGCGGGCAGAGATTCCCTGAGGAAGTGACCTATGAACTGAGCCTTAAAGGATGATGGCCAGCATGGCCAACATTCTTATATGGCCAACACCTCTCCTGTTAGAGAACTGCCTTTTTCCCATTCCACCTAGCTCTGTGGGGCTGTCAAAAGAGGGTAGACAGGTGACACCAGCATGGCCAATCTCAGTCTGCCATCCCTCTAGCCACAGTGATTGGTCCAAAGAGTGGGCAAGTGACCCAAGCTGGGCCAATCAGAGGCCTTCCAGAAGACTGCTCTACAGATGCTGAAAGAAAGGAGGACTTCTCTTTTGAGTGAAAAAACCACAGAATATAAGCTTGAACCACCCAGTAACCCATTTTCCGGCCACATGGAAAAGTCTGCCTGAGAATACAGCCAATTCAGGAAGCAGAGCCAGGGGATGGAAGACAGAGCCCTGAAACGATATAGCTGATGCCCTGGATCCTCCACTGGAGTTGTTATATTCACCCCCAAATGTTTCTTTCAGCTTAAGCTAGTCTACTTTGGAGCTTTGTCATTTGTCAACTAGAAAAGATGTGACTAATAAAAGTGTATTTTGGTAAAAAGAAGGGTGGCGTGCAGTCCTGAGAAAAAGGACAGTGTGAGGGATGCTCTGCCTCCTGCTGTGTGGCAGTGGAGGGGTGGGGGCGGTGCTGTGGCAGATTTTCAGTGATTCACTGCCCCAAGGTTCTGTACAGCCTTCTCAGAGAGAAACACCCACGCTTAATTTCTATAATTAAGTGCTCAATAAATTCGGCCTTGTACAAGGCACTGCTCAACTTTTTAAGCTATTGAATCTTCTCAGACATCCCTCATGTTCTGTTCTGTTCAGTCGCTCAGTCGTGTCCAACTCTTTGTGACCCCGTGGACTGTAGCCTACCGGGCTTCTCCATCCATGGGATTCTCCAGGCAAGAATACTGGAGTGGGTTACCATTTCCTTCTCCAGGGGATCTTCCCAACCCAGGGATCGAACCCGGGTCTCCCGCATTGGAGGCAGACGTGTTAACCTCTGAGTCACCAGGGAAGCCCATTAGGTACTAATAATATATTAGTATATTATATATACTAATATATATATATATTAGTATATTAGCTACTAATAATATCCCAGTCACAGATGAGGAAACTTAAGTCTCAGGAATTGGTATACCTTGCCTGCTCAAGTAGCAGATTACTGGTTGAGCATGGTTTCAAGCTCAGTCGATTTGACTTGCACACTGAGTCTCCTTTTGACACAACACATTAGGGCCCCGCTTCCTTAGAGTCTGCGCATGGTACTTCTAGGTTTGGGTAGTGCACAACCTGTACAGCAATACCTGGAAGCCCTGCCCACAGACCCCCTGTTCTTAGTCACTCCTCATTTCCATGTCCAGACCATAAGTATAGTAGGCGTCGTCAGCACAGTGTTCCAGGAACAGCGACGGTTTTGTGGAAGAGGAAGGATGGCAGCCGAGGTCCCAAGATTAGGTAGAATTGTGAGAGAGGAAGGCAGACATTATAAATAGAAGGAAAAACCCTAGAAGACTGACTGGGCCTAGTTCATTAGGGAAAAAACGGAACTTTCAAGGATTGGTTGTGAGAATTCTAGTTATTCTCTATTGCACATCTACCTTCTGCCTGGTACTGAGCTGGCCCTTTGCTCCCATGTCTTATTTGATGCTCATTACATACCTACAAGGTGAGGAGTAACATTTACCTTGCAGAGGAGGACATCCAGGCTCAAAAAGGTTGCAGAGCCTCAGTGCAAGAATGGTTCCAGCCCTGATAGTACCATCCCTGACAGAGGTGACAACCACAACAGGACAGGGAGTCCCTTCTTATGACCTACCCATGTCCATTAGAGCCAAAGGAGGCCTCCTTTATGGGGTTTGGGGAAAGCTGGGTTCCCTTTGAGGTGGAGGCGATTAGTTTTGGCACCTCAAGGCTCCAATTTTTTTATTTTTTGTGGGATCTTAGTTCCCTGACTAGGAACTGAACCCAAGCCCCAGCAGTGAAAGTGTGGAATTCTAACCACTGGACCGCCAGGGAATTCCCTAGGCTACAGTTTTAATTGGAAATGATATTGACCCCTTATCACCAATTTGGTAAAAAAAAAAAAAAAAGTCTTTTGTGTGTTGGCCCTGAAAATAACCCACTAACATTGTTGACCCTGAGTCCCCAGTGCCTTACAACTAACTTTCAGCAACACCAGGGGTGAGTGAGAACAGGATTGGGTAGAGGTTAAGCCCTGGCGTAGGTGGGCTTAACACACCCATGACCTAGCGTGGGTCCCCAGGCCTTCTTAGCTCCTGAGCACTCTGGGGAACTAACTGGAGGATGCAAGGTCGCACATGACTTCTGCTAAGAAGGAAGCAATGAGGAATTCCCTGGTGGCCTAGTGGTTAGGATTCTGGGCTTTCACAGCTGTGACCCCTGGGTTCAATTGCTGGCGGGGGAACTGAGATCTTGCAAGCCACAGGGTAGAGCTAAAGAAAAAAGGAAGCAATGGCTGGAATTTTGTGGAAAATGGTCAGAGAATAAATTCCTTTCCTGATGAGTGGCTCAGGACTCAAAGGAGAGAACTAAGCATAAACAGACCATAATTCACTTGTTCGTGTATTAATTCACTTACTGCTTTTTCTCTTTATTCACTTCATAAAAACATTTATTACTCCATCTGCTGCTGCTGCTGCTGCTGCTAGGTCGCTTCAGTCGTGTCCGACTCTGTGCAACCCCATAGACGGAAGCCCACCAGGCTCCCCCGTCCCTGGGATTCTCCAGGCAAGAACACTGAAGTGGGTTGCCATTTCCTTCTCCAATGTAGGAAAGTGAAAAGTGAAAGTGAAGTCGCTCAGTTGTGCCGACTCTTCGCGACCCCACGGACTGCAGCCCACCAGGATCCTCCATCCCTGGGATTCTCCAGACAAGAGCACTGGAGTGGGGTGCCACTGCCTTCTCCAGTCACTCCATCTACTTTCCTCCATTTCCTCATTCATACTTTTGTTTCCTTACTCAGTGATCCTGTTACCCTGGCTAAAAGCTAAGTGGGTGACAATGGGAGGCAGCTGAGCAGACAACCAAAACACAAGGCAATAAAAGCAGATAGAAGAATGTATAAAATCTGCATGGACTTAGGACAGAGACTGGTTTAATAACAGCTCAGAGAGTCAGAGGGCTCCGCTGGTGGCTCAGATGGTAAAGAATCTGCCTGCCATTTGGGGAGACCCAGGTTTGATCCCTGGGTCAGGGAAGATCCCCTGGAGAAGGCAACAGCTACCCTGTCCAGTATTCTTGCCTGGAGAATTCCATGGACAGAGGAGCCTGGCAGGCTACAGTCCAAGAGGGCACAAAGAGTCGGACACAACTGAGCAATTAACACTTCCATTTCATTTAGAGGGTCAGGAAAGACTTCAGGGAGAATGTGGAAAGGAAGTTGCGGGTCAGAAGACATTCCAGACAAAAGGAACAGCAAGGCACAGAGGTGCGAACAGCTGGCTTGCTTAGAGAGAGGTGAGAACTTCAGTGTGACTTGAGCCCTTGATGTGTGGAGGGGGAGGGAAGGATGAGAGATGAGGTGGAAAGTAGGTTGAGACCAGGCTGGGACAGGCTTTGAATGGCAGGTTAAGGTTCACTGGTTTTATTCCTAAGGTCAGTGGTTGTTCTCAAAGTGTGGTTCCTGAACCAGGAACATCAGCATCATCTGGGAACTTAATAAAGATGCAAATTCTCAGGGCCCAGATCTACCCAATCAGCAGGACTCTAGGGGGGGCCCAGATGTCTGTTTCAGCAGGCCCTGAGGTGATTCCTGATGCATTTTACAGTCTGGGCATCACTCTTCCAGGCATTAGGGAGTCAGGGGTGGTTTGTGAACAGGGGAGTGCCGTAACAGCACTCTAAAATGGGAAGTACTCTGATAGCAGCAGGAAGGCTGCACTGAAAAGAGGGGGTGAGGGTGAAACTGCAGCAGACAGGAGTGCAATCATGTGCAAAGAAACACATCTGAGGTGGAGGATGTTGCAGAAACTGGCAGATGTCCTCCCAAATATATTCTCCCTTTCGTCTATAGTAATAGAACTCCTGATTTTTAGCTGGACATGTGCCTCTGAAAGGCTAAATATCCTAGCTTCCTTTGCAATTAAGTATGATCTTGTGATCAAGTTTTGGCTGACAGATGTGAGTGGAAGAGATGCGTGTTATTATGAGGACTTGAGTCCCAAGGGGTGTGTCCTCCATGTTCCTTTCTCCCCATGGCTCAGATGAGGCATGGTGGCCACGCTTCTCAAAACATGTGGTCCAAGACACCATAGAAACAGGTGAGTAAAAAGAAAAAGCTAGGGTTCCTCTTACCTTGTAGTCATTGTACCAGCCTGAGACTGCTGTAACCAGATTGTTATACATTTCTGTTTTAAGTCACAATTATTTTGGGTTTCTCCTAGAGAAACCAAACCTATGTTCTAGTTGATAAGTGGAATGCCAAGCCCACTTGTCAAACTATACCTGCTTCCTTCTCTTCCCTTTGTCTCTTTCTTTTTCAAAAGAATTTGGGAAAACATATTTGAGGGTGTGTCTAATGAGTTTCATTAAGTTAAGCCCATCTGGTTTAATGGAGTCACGGTCGTTAACCATTAGATTTAGCTCTAAGCTTCCTGGAAGCTAAGGTGCAAAATGGAAATATGGTGAATCAGTCTCAGAATATTTGATATCAGAGTAAAGGGCATCTCCCAGTTTTACTGACAAAAATTATAATAATTTGTCATGCTGTGAAATTTCTCAACCGGAATCATATGTAAATAATATCCTCCATAAATTTGACAGGAAAAGGAGACTGAGTTTCACATGGTGATTTCTTATCACAACCTCTGATGAAAGCTCAGGACATATTGTTAAAACAACTCTGGGAGAATGGTTATGCAAGGGACCCCCAAGCAAGGGTGGTGCCAAGCACTGCACATGAATTTGCTCCTCTCAACAACTGTATGTCAGAGCAGGCAATACTATTACCCTTATTCTACAGATGAGGAAACTAGGATACAGAAAGGGGAAGAGCCAGATCAGATAGCTGGTGGTGAGCCAGTGTTGTAAGCCAGGTCTTAGACCTTAGAGGCCTTATTCTAAACGTCCCTCTCTGGGCTGGCCAGCACCATCACATACAAAATTGTAGGTATTGTGGGATGAGAAGGCCAAGAGTGTGTGCCCTAGAATATGCCTGTGTTGCTGCTGCTGCTGCTGCTAAGTCACTTCAGTCGTGTCCGACTCTGTGTGACCCCATAGATGGAAGCCCACCAGGCTCCCCCGTCCCTGGGATTCTCCAGGCAAGAACACTGGAGTGGGTTGCCATTTCCTTCTCCAATGTGTGAAAGTGAAAAGTGAAAGTGAAGTCGCTCAGTCGGGTCCAACCCTTAGCGACCCCATGGACTGCAGCCTACCAGGCTGCTCCATCCATGGGATTTTCTAGGCAAGAGTACTGGAGTGGCTTGCCATTGCCTTCTCCGATGCCTGTGTTAGCCAAAAGAAATTAGTGAGATCTGGTAAACAGTAGAGGGAACTCTGAGCCTCTAAAGATAGGCTGTTCCTGGGTGAGAAAGTAGGGGTTGGCACCACAGAGGCAGAGGGAAAACCCCAAATGTGGGGCTCGACTAGAACTTGTGGGCCTTCAAGAATGGAAGGAGAAATAATATTGAAAGTGCTGTCCTTGGGTACCTAATGTCTAGAAAAGGAGAGGAAAACTCTCTTAAGTAGGCTGCAGTTACCATAAAGCAGTACATCTGGTATGTACCTTATCCATTTCTGTTCCGTCGCTCAGTCGTGTCCGACTCTTTGCGACCCCGTGGACTATAGCCTACCAGGCTTCTCCGTCCATGGGATTCTCCAGGCAAGAATACTGGAGTGGGTTACCGTTTCCTTCTCCAGGGGATCTTCCCGACCCAGGGATCGAACCCGGGTCTCCCGCATTGGAGGCAGATGCTTTAACCTCTGAGCCACCAGGGAAGCCCATGTACCTTATATGTTTTAGTTATTCTCTCCTTGGTAATTTCTTCTAAATTTTGTTGTTATAAAAATATTTCTTCAAACATCTTGGAGCATATAGCTTTGCCCTAATTTAGGACTATTTCCCTGAAATTGATTCCCAGAAGAGAAATTCCTGGGTCAAAAGGCTGGACATTATTTAAGCTTTTGAAGTGTACTGCCAAAAAGAAAGATTTTTACCAAGTCATTTTTCCACCAGAAATACTGAAGTATCCATTGGTCACACTAACATCAGCTATAAATGGTTTCTTCTTTTAATTTGTACTTCCTTGACTACTTTCAAGGTAGAGAATATTCCATGTTCATTGTGTTTCATCTGTCTCCTTTGACCATTTATCGGGTTCTTAGTTATCAATTTTGTGTATTTTCTTTACATAATAGAAATATTAACCTATTGTCACTAAAACATTTCCTCAGTCTGAAGTTTGCCTTTTACTGTTAGCTATGATCTTGGAATAGGTAGAGTTTTTGGTTTGTTTATTTGTTTCCAACAACAGAAGTTAAGAATGTTTTTATAATTGTGATGCAACCGACAAGGGCTTAATTTCCAAAATATACAAACAGCTCATGCAACTCAACAACAAAAAACCATCCAATCGAAAAATGAGCAGAAGACCTAAATAGACATTTTCCCAAAAAAGAAATACAAATGATCAACAGGCACATGAAAAGATGCTCAACATCTCTTATTATTAGAGAAATACAATCAAAACTACAAGGTACCACCTCACTCCGGTCAGAATGGCCATCATTAAAACTCGACAAATAACAAATTTTGGAGAGGATGTGGACAAAAGTGAACCTCCAAAATAAGTTGGTACAGCCACTATGGGAAAAAATATGGAGGATTCTCAGAAAACTAAAAAAAAAATTACCATAAGATGCAGAAATCTCACTCCTGAGCATATACCCAGATGAAAAGCTAATCCAAAAAGATACATGCACCCCAATGTCACCATTCACAAAAGCCAAGACATGCAAACAATCTAAATGTCCAACTACAGATGAATGGATAAAGAAGACATGGTACCTATATACAATGGACTACTCAGCCATAAAAAAAAATAATAATAATGCCATTTTCAGCAACATGAATGCAACTAGAGATTATTACAGTAAGTTAATTAAGACCGAGAAAGGCAAATATGTATGGTATCACTTATACGTAGAATCTAAAATATGAGATAGGGAATTTCCTGGTCATTCCCTGGTCCAGTGGTTAGGAACTGGCACTTTCACTACTGTGGCTCAGGTTCAAACCCTGGTCAGGGACTAAAATTGTGCAAACTGTGCCACAGCACAGCCAATAAATAAATAAATAAATAAATAAAATATGACACAAATGAACCTATCTATGAAACAGAAACAGATTCACAGACACAGGGTACAGATGTGATTGCCAAGGGGAGGCAGAGAGGGGAGGGGTGCAGTGGAGGCTGGGGTTAGCAGATGTAAGTTATATATGGAATGGATAAACAGCAAGGTCCTACTGTATAGCACAGAGAACTGTATTTAGTATCCTATGATAAAATGGATAAGAATATAAAAAGAATGATGGAAAAGGATATAAAAAAGAATATATATATATGTATACATAGAAAGCATCACTACGAACAAAGCTAGTGGAGGTGATGGAATTCCAGTTGAGCTGTTTCAAATCCTGAAAGATGATGCTGTGAAAGTGCTGCACTCAATATGCCAGCGAATTTGGAAAACTCAGCAGTGGCCACAGGACTGGAAAAGGTCAGTTTTCATTCCAATCCCAAAGAAAGGCAATGCCAAAGAATGCTCAAACTACCGCACAATTGTACTCATCTCACATGCTAGTAAAGTAATGCTCAAAATTCTCCAAGCCAGGCTTCAGCAGTACATAAACCATGAACTTCCAGATGTTCAAGCTGGTTTTAGAAAAGGCAGAGGAACCAGAGATCAAATTGCCAAAATCCGCTGGATCATGGAGAAAGCGAGAGTTCCAGAAAAACATCTATTTCTGCTTCATTGACCATGCCAAAGCCTTTGACTGTGTGGATCACAATAAACTGTGGAAAATTCTGAAAGAGATGGGAATAAGTGACCGCCTGACCTTCCTCTTGAGAAACCTATATGCAGGTCAGGAAGCAACAGTTAGGACTGGACATGGAACAACAGACTGGTTCCAAACAGGAAAAGGAGTACGCCAAGGCTGTATATTGTCACCCTGCTTATTTAACTTATATGCAGAGTACATCATGAGGAACACTGGGCTGGAAGAAGCACAAGCTGGAATCAAGATTGCCATGAGAAATATCAATAATCTCAGATATGCAGATGACACCACCCTTATGGCAGAAAGTAAAGAGGAACTAAAAAGCCTCTTGATGAAAGTGAAAGAGGAGAGTGAAAAAGTTGGCTTAAAGCTCAACATTCAGAAAACAAAGATCATGGCATCTGGTCCCATCACTTCATGGCAAATAGATGGATAAACAATGGAAACAGTGTCAGACTTTATTTTTTTGGGCTCCAAAATCACTGCAGATGCTGACTGCAGCCATGAAATTAAAAGACACTTACTCCTTGGAAGGAAAGTTATGACCAACCTAGATAGCATATTAAAAAGCAGAGACATTACTTTGCCAACCAAGGTCCGTCTAGTCAAGGCTATGGTTTTTCCAGTGGTCATGTATGGATGTGAGAGTTGGACTGTGAAGAAAGCTGAGCGCCAAAGAATTGATGCTTTTGAACTGTGGTGCTGGAGAAGACTCTTGAGAGTCCCTTGGACTGCAAGGAGATCCAACCAGTCCATTCTAAAGGAGATCAGTCCTGGGTGTTCATTGGAAGGACTGATGCTAAAGCTGAAATTCCAATACTTTGGCTACCTCATGCGAAGAGCTGACTCACTGGAAAAGACTCTGATGCTGGGAGGGATTGGGGGCAGGAGGAGAAGGGGATGACAAGAGAACGAGATGGCTGGATGGCATCACCAACTCAATGGACATGAGTTTGAGTAAACTCCGGGAGTTGGTGATGGACAGGGAAGCCTGGCGTGCTGCAGTCCATGCGGTCGCAAAGAGTTGGACATGACTGAGCGACTGAACTGAACTGAATCACTTTGCTGTGCAGCAGAAATGAACACATTGTAAATCAACTATACCTCAATAAAAAAGATTTTTATGTTTGTACATATAAGCCTGTCCATCTTTTCCTTGTGATTTCTTCCATTTTTCTCTAATCTCAGAAGACCATTCACACATCTAATGGTTAATTTTCTGTTGGATTCAAGAACTGATGGCGATATCTGAGCTGTTTTGTCCTTTTTTAATTACAAAGGAGAGAAGGGAATTACTTACTTTACTTTTTTTCTTTTCTTGTTTCCATATATTTTGACTTTCCTTGACTTACTTTTTTAGTACCTTGAAATATGCTCATTGAAGATGGGGGCTCATCGGAGATGGGGGCTATAGGAGGAAATGGGTATATGTATACAGTCCATGGGGTCACGAAGAGTCAGCACAACTGAGCAACTTCACTTTCACTTTTTACTTTCATGCATTGGAGAAGGAAATGGCCACCCACTCCAGTATTCTTGCCTGGAGAATCCCAGGGACAGAGGAGCCTAGTGGGCTGCCGTCGTCTATGGGGTCGCACAGAGTCGGATACAACTAAAGCAACTTAGCAGCAGCAACAGCAGCATACACATTATAAAAAGTCTGGAAGAGTATGTAACAAAACATATTAACTGATTTTCTGATGGGAGCAGGGCTGGGATGGATTTTGGTTGTGCCTGCTCAGCACTGCTATTCCTTTGGGCAATATAGCTGTCTTCACTCCTTGTGACGCTGGTGGGGCTGCCCATGACAGTACATTTACCCTGTATAGTACCTTATTCCTCTGCCAACAGGTTCAGGAGTAAAGGCATAGGTGTGTCAGTTCAGCAGAGCCCATCAGAGTCCTTCCCTGAGACTGATACTCGAAACTGGATGTAGCTCCTCTTTTGCTGGGTTCATTTAGAAAGTTGGGGCTTTCACACCATGCTTGCTGCCAGGTAGAGGAGAACACTCTGCAGAGGAAAGGAAACCAAAGTGTAAAGAAAAATCAAGACAAGGAGAGATGAGAGGAAGCAAATCCTGCAAGTACTGTGTCTCCAGTTCCAGTCTCAGACGCTGAGCCATGGTGTTCTTCCTCCAGTCTTGCCTCAGCTATGTGAAGCCCTAGGTTTCTCGCTGGTGAAGCTGGCTTAATTGGGTATTCTGTCACTTGACAAGTGAAAGAATCTAACCAGTGGAATGGAGATGTGGGGGAAGGAAATTGCCGCTTAGCTCCCTATTCCCAGACAAATCAGGTCCCTTCTCTGAGCCTCTGTTTATACTAAAGTAAAAGTAAATTTTAGCTGTCATATTTTAAATCTCAATGGTATTCCAGGCACTTCACATTCATCAGCTCATAGAATTCTTGGGAGAACTCTGAGTCAGTCATCAATATTCCCATATTCCAAATGAAGAAACTGAGACTCAGGGAAACAAACTGTGACCCAGGTAAGTCGTCCTAGAAACCTCAGCCATCTACCTCTCTCACCTGGAAAACAGGCATAACAACTGATTACCCTAGAACACAGTCTTGAGGATAAGAGAGGGAAAAGCCAGTTGAAACTGACTTGGGGGTAAGCCTCGTCCTCTCCCCATGGCTGAGACAGTAAAGAATCTGCCTGCAATGCAGGAGACCTGGCTTCCATCCCTGGGTGGGGAAGATCCCTTGGAGAAGGGAATGGCTACCAACTTCAGTATTCTCTGGAGAATTCCATGGACAGAGGAGCCTGGCGGGCTACAAATCATGGGGTCAAAAAGAGTCGGACACGACTGACTTGACCAAGGCACAACTCCCCATTTCCAGATGGAAAAAGCGGGAATTCAAAAGTTGGGGGCAGTACTCGGTCGTGATGGAGGTGGAGTCGGGGGCCTTCAGGCTGGCTCCTCTGGCTGGCTCCAGTCCAGGCCCACCCCTACTTCCTGGGAGTTGCTCCTCCCCGCCCCACCATCTTCCCAAGGAAGGCCTTGCACAAGATGATGTCAGTCAGGTCCTTTGGCCCCCTGCCTGCCAGCCCGGAGCGGTTTCGGGCTTCCCCTCCCCAACCTGGCCTTGAGCCACCGGCCCCAGGCGCCGGCCCCGTCACGTGATCCTCTTTGGCCGACTTCCCCCAGGATCCTGATTTAACTCTCCCTCCTCCCCCATCCCTCCCCGCCCCAGGCCCTCCGGGCACCACACCTGTTCTGCCTGGCAGGTGTAGGGAATTAGAGCATCAGCTCTTCCTCAGAGAAGGACCTTTTAGTTTTCCCGCCAGTAGAATGCGGCCCCCACCCTACGACTGCCTTTATTCTCTTCATTGCTTACTTTTGCGTTGGCCTTTCCCTACGGCCCCATTCCTCCACCCCCATTAGTCTCCCAAGCCCTTCCCAGGGACTAATTCCCGGGGCGGGGTGGGGAGGGGCAGAGGGACAGAGCTCAACCCTAAGGAAGCTCACAGAACTGGTCTGAAAGAAACTTCTAGAGACAAGGTGAAAACGGTCAGCTTCCGGCATCAGACAGACTTGGGTTCGAATTCAACTCTGCTTCTGACCAACTGCTGATTCTGAACCCTTCATCTCTCTATGCCTCAGTGGTTCCTTTTGCGAAACGGGGGCCCCGCCGGGAGACGAAAGATAGAACGAGTCCAGTGCATGCTCTGAGTGAACTGAGGGGCTTCCTCCGCGCACCCCGCCCCGGGCGCCCCTTCCCCAGCCCCGGAGCGGGGCCTCACCTCCCCAGTCTCTCCGCCGCAGGCTCCTCCTCCACTGACATCAGAGCCGCAGGCGGGCGGAGGGAGCCAGCGGAGCCCGAACCGAGCCCCAGCGAGAGAGCGGGCTGGCGGGCCAGGAGCGCAGCAGCGGCGGCCGGCGGCCGGAGCTCGGCCCCAGCCAAGTCGGGCCTCCCAGCCAGCCCCGCGGCGGGGCAGCCGCAGGTACCGCCCGGGAGCCTCCTCGCCCACGACCCTGGGCGCCGGAGGGCGGCGGGACCCCCCATCCGCTGGGTACCGTCTCCCAAAGATGGGAGGGGGTGCCTGGGCTTGCTGGACTCTACTTGGGCAGGGTAGGGCCTTTCTCCCCCAGCTCTGCCCCAGGTCCAGCAGATGCCAGGTGGCCAGTGGGAAACTGAGCGGGTAAAAGAGGAAGGTGAGGTGGGATGTGTGTGTATTGTGTCTGCCTTCAGCTGGGCCTGAGTGTGGAAGGACTGGGCATTTGGAGGTATAGATGTGTGGCGGCCGTATTGGGGTGTGCGAATGTCTTAGCACAGGCAAGTGGATCAAATGTGAAGTTGCAGGCATGTTGGTGTGTAAGGGTATCCGTCTGGGTGGGGATGTCTGGGAATCCGTGTTTTTGTTGTAGACTGTATCCAAGTGTTGTGTGTACTGGGGTCTGGCTCAAAGGGTAGTAAAGTCAGAGTTGGGGGGTATATAGTTGTGTCCTGAAGATGTTCGGAGTTAGATATATAAGGATTTGGAGTTGAAGAGCTTCTAGGGTGTTTAGGAGGGCTTCTGTGGTGGCTTAGTGGTAAAGAATTCACCTGCCAAGTAGGAGACACAGGATCAATCCCTGGGTGGGAAAGAGCCCCTGGAGAAGGAAATGGCAACCCATTCAAGTATTCTTGGCTGGGAAATCCCATGGAGAGAGGAGACTGGTGGGCTACAGTCCATGGGGTCACAAGAGTCAGACATGATTTGAGCCACTGAACAGGGTGTTCAGGAGCTGCAGGGTGACAGGTGTGAGGAATCCAGGATGTCTGTATACAGGTGAGGTAGGTATGTGTGTGTGTATCTGTTCTGTCTGGGTGTCATCTTGTCCTGGTGTGTGTGGATGTGTTTTGGGGTTTGGGAGAGATGTCTGGGTATGAGGGTGTCTGGGGGGTGAGTTGATGTGGGCTGATGTCTGGGTGTACATGTGTGATCAGAGACTCATCTGGAGATGGAGTGTGCGGATCTAGGGGCAGGCGTCTGGTTTCAGGGTTGTGGGTGGGTCTTGGTGCAGGGATATGTGTGTACCTGTGAGTTTGTTTCTTTTTTTTGCCAGGCCTCCAGATGGATTTTAAAATTCTGCCCACTGGAGCTTACCATCAAGTCTCTTTTCCTAGAAGTTTCTGCCCCTGGGATGGGTGGTCATGTCCCCCAGGAACAAAGTCCCATCCAAAGAGTGGAATCTTACACCATGGGCTCTAGTTAGGGCACCTTCCCCTCTTTTTCCAGCAGAAGAAACAGAGAAGGAAAGTGCCCTCCCTGAGGTCACACAGCACAGTGGGCTGTGTTTTGACCTCCCTTTCTGTGGGCTTATGATGGGATTGAGAGGCTGTGTTTTCTGGATGGGTCCTAGTCTGGTTGCAGTGCTCTCCAAGGCCTTTGCTTTCAGTGAGCTTAGCTGGGGCCTCATTGGGCAGCTATCCATCTCCAACCAGATCCTATCCATCTCCAACCAAATCCGATCCATCTCCAACTTCAGCTCCCATTCTCCATCTGATAACTGGGGAGAGAGTGCTCACCCGCTACTGCTGGTTGCGACAGAGGGCTCAACAGAGTAAAAGTATAGACTGGATCAGGGTGAGATGAAGTCAGTAGGGGAAAGGTTGCGGGGGACCCTTTCTCAGGCTGCTGGGACCCAGATGGGGAGTCAGGACTGAGAGGGGTAACAGGAGGCCTGGGCAGCTCCAGCTGTGCCTGCTGTTGCTGTGGTAACAGTGCAGAAGGAGCTATTTAAAAACTGGCTGAGATATTGCTGGAAGCCCAGGCTGCCGGAAACCTGATTTCCGAGAGGCTTGGCAAGGGAGGAGGAGGAGGGAGAGGAGACACCCCAGCGATTCCCAGGGTGGGGCAGCGACATCGCTGGTTCTGGGGACAGGGGCATCTTCCGGGGCTGTGTGTTTCTACAAATTTTTCTGGGGTCTTCTTTGCTGTCCTCCTAGAGTTCAGTGTCCCCTCGCGTGTTTGGATTTAGAGAGGGAGAAATTGGGAGGTGAGCTGAATGAATGAATGAGTGACTTTATTGAATAAAGAATGTTGCTGCCACCTGAAGGATTTTCCTCTAGGCTTAAGGACATAATGAATGGATGTTGCTGAATGAACAAATGGCCTGTGAATGAATGTTGGATGATTTTGTCAAATGAATGAATCAAGGATGAATAAATGCGTGCTCAATGGGGCCCTCACTAAGTTCCCACAAGGAAGTCTGAACCCTGCTGAGTCTTCTTCCATTCCCTTTCCCAGGAGCCCTGGCTGTGCCCAGGGGGCAGTGGGCCATGCCAGGGGCAGTGGAAGGCCCCAGCTGGAAGCAGGCAGAGGACATTAGAGACATTTACGACTTCCGTGATGTTCTGGGAACGTGAGTCTCTGTAGCAGGAGAGAAGGGGGGCTGTCCCTGAGCTGGGGGGTAGGGTGGGGAAGGTCCTCACTCATGGGCCTGGCTGGTTGGGGAGGCTGGGTCCAGGGTGGTGCTTCCTCTGGCCAGTTGATCTCTGCTTCCTGTTTCCTACAGCCCAGGCCCTGTGGTGGCCTTGTATGGCCTGAGTGGCCTGGAGTTTTCACTTCTGGCTGACAGGGGTAGAACAGAGGCTGTTCTTGCTCTGGGCTCCTGTGACAAGAAGAAAGTAGGCGAGAATGAAGGAGCCAGTTTTTTAAACTGACTGCCAAGTACTGGGGGTTCTGGCCCAGGTTTTGGAACTGAAGCTGGGCATGGCTCTGTTCTCCATGGTGAGAATCCAGAAATAACTCAAACCTGATCTCTGCCCCTCAAGTTGATCCCAAACATGTGAGGGAGACAGACCCACGGAAAATGACAACCGGGTGTGTGCTGTGCTCTAGCTAAGTTCGTGAATGAGGACTTTGTTGAGCCCAGAGAGCAGTGGCTTCTGTGTGGGGAATAACTTTCTGGAGAAGGGGGCATTAGAGCTGGGGATTGAAGGATGGGTAGGAGAGTACTTGTCAGACAGGGAGAAGGCATTCCGGGCAGAAGGAATAGCATAAACAAAAGCTGAGAGGTATGTTATGTGTGGAAAGAGACAGAGTCTGGTGGAGCTTATAATCAGAGGCTGGGGGGAAGAGTGGAAGACACTGAGGAAAGAGAGGAACAGGTGAGGTAAGGCCTCAAAGCCAATATAGAGGCTGGAATTAATCTCAAGAGCCACAGGATAACATTGAAGACTTTGTGGCAGATTTGCAATTCAGGATGGTCATTCTGGCCACAGTATAGAGGGGACACTAAAAAGGGACAAGACTGGAAGCCAGCAGTGAGGCTATCATAGTCAATAATTAGTCTGATGATTGAGTTTTCACCATGAGATGCTGTTCATTGACCAGGACTTATTATCCCAGGAAAAGCAAATAGTTCTAGAGAGCACTAGTCAACACTCATTCCTTGACCAGTGAACTTTAGTGAAAATGAATATGCTCCTTTCTAAGACTGTTCGAAAGCATTGCTTCTCAAACTTCAGTGAGCATACACATCACCTGTTGTTCAGTCTCTAAGTCATGTCCGATTCTTTGTGACCCTATGGACTGTATGTAGCCTGCCAGGCTCCCCTGTCTTCCACTATCTCCTGGAGTTTGCTCAAATTCACCTCCATTGAGTTGGTGATGTTGTCGAACCATCTCATCTTCAGCTGCCACCTTCTCCTTTTGCCTTCAATCCTTTCCCAGCATCAGGGTCTTTTCCAGTGAGTTGGCTCTTCGCAATCAGGTGGCCTAAGTATTGGACCTGGTTAAAATGCAGCTTCTGATTTCAGTAGGTCTAAGGTGGGGCCCGGGAGAAGACAATGGCAACCCACTCCAGTACTCTTGCCTGGAAAATCCCATGGGCGGAGGAGCCTGGTAGGCTGCAGTCCATGGGGTCGCTAAGAGTCGGACATGACTGAGCGACTTCACTTTCACTTTTCACTTTCATGCATTGGAGAAGGAAATGGCAACCCACTCCAGTGTTCTTGCCTGGAGAATCCCATGGATGGGGGAGCCTGGTAGGCTGCCGTCTATGGGGTCACACAGAGTCAGACACGACTGAAGCAACTTAGCAGCAGCAGCAGCAGCAAGATGGGGCTGAATATTCCACAGTTCTGAAAAGCTACCAGGTGATGCTGATGTTCTTCATGGTTCTAAAGGGTGTTAAATAAGCCATGACTCAAATTGGCTTTTGCAGAAAAAGGAATGAATCAGTCATGCACATAATCAAAAAGCTTAGGGGGTAAACTTCAGGTATGGGATGCAGGGACTCACATGATATTATTAGGAAACTGTCTTTGATTGTTTCTCAGCTCTGATTTCCTTTGTGTTGGCTTTATTCTCAAGCAGGCTCTCCCCAAGTGGTGGCAAAAATGACCACCATTAGCTCCAGGCTTACATCCTACCAACTTAGCAGGAGAGAACACCTCATTCTCAAAGTGCCAGTAACCTGGCTTACATCACAGGACCCAGTTACTGTGGCCAGGGGATAGACAACTCTGATTGACTAGGCTGGGGCACCTCTGGCCCCAGATAGGTCAGTGGGTGATAGAGGGAGGCTCATTCCACCTCCTTGTCCTGGGGATGGTCACGTAACCCATAGGGGGATGGAGGAGAGGCTGGAGGGAAGCTGAGGTTCTGGTTCTCCATCTCATGAATCCCCTCTCCCTGCAGAGGAGCCTTCTCTGAGGTCATCCTGGCAGAAGATAAAAGGACTCAGAAGCTGGTGGCCATCAAATGTATCGCCAAGAAGGCTCTGGAGGGCAAGGAGGGCAGCATGGAGAACGAGATTGCTGTCCTACACAAGTGCGTGGAGCAGATTCTGTCCCTGCCCTGGGTCAACCCTGCCTTGACCCGTCCCACTCCCCTCCTCTCTCTGCTTTGGGCAAATCACCTAACCTCCCTGAGCCTCAAACTGCTCATTTGTAAATGGGGGTAATTATCTCCACTTGGTAGGATGTGGGGAGCATTAGAGGGTCCTTTACTTCAAGTGCCTGCACGAGAACAAACATGACAGATGGGATTAATATGCCACTGCTTCTTTACAGTGGTTTAATGTCATCATATCTAAAGGTCAATCCTTGAACATGTCTTGAACCCATGTATCTCTGCTGATGCTATCTCTAGACCTACCTCAAGTTGCCCCACGTATTACACCACCTCACAAGTTTAAAAACATCCATCTGCTGATGCCCTGACAACAACCAGATGGTCTCTGAACTGTTCATGCTGATGGGAAACCTGCTGGTCTCACTGGAAAGCTCATATAGAATCTCCACTTCCAGCCTCCCACCTGAGCTTTCCCACCACCCTGAGCAGGGACGAGATGATCATTTTTACCACTGGGTCGGGAAGACTGAGGCCCAGAGAGGACAAAGGACTTGCCTAAGGTCACACAGCAAGTCTGTGGCAGAGCCAAGCCTTCCATCAAACTCACTTGCAATCACTGGTTCATTTCTAGAGTGTTTACTGTGTGCCAGGCACTGTGCCAAGATTCTTCCCTGCATTTCTTCACATGATCCTCACCTCAATACTTGGGAGGGAAGTACTATCACTGGCTTCATATTACAGATTAAAAAAACTGAGGCCTGGAGAGGTTATACTCAATTCAATGAATATTAGTGAGCACTCAGTCTACACCAGGTGTGAAGGAACAGTGGTCAGCAAGATAAAGCTGCTGGTCTTGTAGAGATGATATGCTGGTGGGAGAGGCTGGCAAATTGATAAACCCAGACAAGTGTTAAAATCCTCTAGTAGTCAGCACTGTGAGGTGAGAAGACTTGCCCTCAACAGCACGTGGCAGAGGCAGATGAGGACTCAGGTCTGTGTGATGCCGGAGCCCAGTGTTAACCTCCATGCTCGGCTGCCTCCCGTGACACTATAACACATCATGGTAAAGCAGCTTTTCCCTTTGGGACCCAGATCTTTGGCTCATCCTGCCCAGGTCTGCAGGCGGTGGTTCCTTAAGATGAGGGGAGGGAGATGGCTGAACTGTCCTCGGCTCCGAACCACTTCATTTCTCCTTTCAGGATCAAGCACCCCAACATTGTAGCTCTGGATGACATCTACGAGAGTGGGGGACACCTCTATCTCATCATGCAGCTGTGAGTGGCCCTGTGTCAACCCCTTTCTCATACCCGTCCCTGCTGCCCCCTCCCTGGTCTCTCTGCATCCACTGCTCTCTTGGCCAGACTGCCCTGTCCCTGGCTGCAGGGTGTCAGGCGGTGAGCTATTTGACCGAATTGTGGAAAAAGGCTTCTACACGGAGCGGGATGCCAGCCGCCTCATCTTCCAGGTGCTGGATGCTGTCAAGTACCTGCATGACCTGGGCATCGTACACCGAGACCTCAAGGTGGGTGTGAGGATGTGTGGGAAGCTAGGACACCCAAGGGTGGGGCCTCCGCAAACTCCCCCCTGTGACCTTGGGTACCTCTCACCCCCTTGCTGAGCCTTGCCTTTCTGTCTGACCTCATAAGCCCTAAACTGCTTCCTCCCCATTCCAGTTCTGACACTCAAATGAACACAAAAGTGATTATCCCAGTAACATCTTAGGTTTTTTCTGATAAATAAATATCATCCAAGAAAACTTGGATGATAGCAAAACACAAAGAAGAAAGCCAGAACTCCCCAAAGCCCTACACCTCAGAGATGATGATGAGGTGCATGTTTGGTTGCACGTCACACTCTGCTCTAGGAGGAGCTCACTGAGGTGAAATAGAGCTGACTTTGATTCTGGCCTCGCGACTCCCTAACTATAGATCCCTAACTGCAAGTCACTTTGCCTCTCAAGGCATCCGTGTACTCATCTGTAAAGAGGAACTATTCACAGTGGCCTGGCAGGGATGTGGTAAGGATGAACTGAAATGAAGCACAGCACAGGATCTGGCACACAGTAGGTGCTCAAAAATTCTTCAGGGCTTCACAATACACACCTGAGGTTTATAGGAGATCCCCCCCAATACCCCCGAAGTCCTTGTTCTTTTTGGAACTTCTAACTTCCTTGAGAACTTCCTTGAGCTTCTTGTGCCTCCAACCAAGATGGCAGCTGTAAAACTACAGTGGCTTTTGGGGGGGCTCATTGGGGTGTCTGCGGAGGCAGAAGCTTCTGCTAGCCTCTGGCCATTTCCAACTCTCCTTTCCCTCTCTCCCACCCTCCAAGCCAGAGAATCTGCTGTACTACAGCCTGGATGAAGACTCTAAGATCATGATCTCTGACTTTGGCCTCTCCAAGATGGAAGACCCTAGCAGTGTGCTCTCCACAGCCTGCGGAACCCCAGGATACGTGGGTGCGGAGGGCCCTGATCTGGGGCTGTGGGCAGGGAAGAAGCGGGAGCTGCAGGGCAAAGATGTGTCAACACCATGTCCCCTTCCCGCCACAGCCCCTGAAGTGCTGGCCCAGAAGCCCTATAGCAAGGCCGTGGATTGCTGGTCCATTGGGGTCATCGCCTATATCCTGTGAGTGGGGGCCTGGCTGTTACGGATGTGACTCCGGACTTCTCCTCTCCCCTACTTTGCTCTCTTCTTCCTTTGTGCCATTTTGTCCTTCCTGCCATCCATATTTATCTCTACCAGTTAATGAGTGTATTATTTCAGTCAATAGAGACTATGTTTCTGGCCACTGTGGCCAAGCACTGGGGATTTAGCAGAGAACAAAAACGACAAAGTGCTTGCCCTTGGGGAGCAGACATGCTAGTAGCAGGGAAGACAGAAAATAAACAAGTAAATAAATGTGTAAAATAATGGCAGGTGGTAAAACATGCATGAATAAAAATCAAGCAGGGTAGGGAGATGGGATGGATGCTCTTTTAGATAAGGAGGTCAGGAGCCTCTCTGAGGAGGTGTCATGAGTGGCATCCAGAATGAAGTGAGGGAGCCAGACATTCAATGTGTTCGGGGAGAGTGGCTTAGAGAGAGCACAGAGCAAGTGCAAAGACTCTGAGGAAGGATAGATGAAGGCACAATACGGAATAGAAAGCCAGTGGAGTCGGACAGGCGTGAGCAGAGAGCTATATTTCCCCACTGTGTAGAAGGGGAACTCCTTCCTGGGGGTCCTGACTGAACCTCAACATTGCACCAAAGCTCCATCTGGGAGCCAGTGTGTACACTGATGGTGGAAATAAGAATTGAGTTTCTCTCTGCCCAGGCTCTGTGGTTATCCTCCCTTCTATGACGAGAACGATGCCAAACTCTTTGAACAGATTTTGAAGGCCGAGTACGAGTTTGACTCTCCTTACTGGGATGACATCTCTGACTCTGGTATTTGGGGCTTTGCTTTCTTCCCCTGATCCTACCTCCAGTCCCTGCTTCATCTGCTTGGGTGGGGGAGGGGTTGGAGAGTGGGGATGGGGGAAGTTCTCCTCAATTCACCAGATTCCCCAGCCCCAGATTAAGCACTATCTTTAAGACCTGACACCTCACGCTGGGTGATTTTCTCTGCCTGGCCCCTTGTCAGACATAATATTTTTCACACTACCTCCCCACACTGACTTCCTAGTACCTAAAACAACACCATTAATGTTTTCATCTGTCCTTTTGTGCCTCCAGTTAGGCAGCAAAGCTGTGCAGGCATTATCAATCATTTACACGTCAGTGTGAATTTTCTCTAAGGACAAGTTATTCTTAAGGGAGAAAGCTGGAGAGCTGGTTTGGGTCGGGGGGCTTAAGAGAAAGAGTACAGGTGGGGTGGGGCAGTGCATGGACAGATCTGGCTTTGATGCCAGGCCAGACCTGAGGGGGTGGGTTCTATCTTGGGGGTGTTCTCAGGCACCGCCATGCTGTCTTTGCTTTTGTCTGGGGGGCTCAGCCAAAGACTTCATCCGGCACTTGATGGAGAAGGATCCAGAGAAGAGGTTCACCTGTGAGCAGGCCTTGCAGCACCCCTGGTGAGAGCTCACACAAGCCTCTGGCTAGGATTGGGTCTGGGGCCCCTAGGCCTGCCTCTCCCTTCACCGACAGCCCTCTCTACACGCCTATCCTAGGATTGCAGGAGATACTGCCCTAGATAAAAATATTCACCAGTCGGTGAGCGAGCAGATCAAGAAGAACTTTGCCAAAAGCAAGTGGAAGGTGAGCCCACGACCCCCATCTAGCCTCCAGCTCACACCAAATGGGGCACACAGTAGATGCTCAGGGATGCTTGCTGAAGGGTCTCATTCATTCATGCAGTGAATGAATTTATTCATTCCGGTGATGGTCCCTGATCTTCAAGACTAGAGGGAGAACGGTGTCTGCTTCTCAAGGAGACACAATCCAAGTTATGGGGTCCTGGAAGGGGCCTAAAGTGGCCATGGCCTGACAGACTGGTCAGGCCTGAGAGCCGAGGAGGAATTAGCCTAGCACAGCAGAATAAGGTCTGAGGCAGAGGGAACCAGAGTGCAGAGGGCTAGGAGAAGAGAGTACAGCCATTTGGGCAGTGCAAGTGCTAAGCCTGGCGGGACTGGAGGGGCTGCAGGCAGGAAACCAGGCTGAAGACAGGTCGGGGCCAGGCTGCCTGGGCACTCGGGACCCACAGTAGAGCGCTGATTTGATGCTGAGGAGCTCCAGAAGGATTTTCAGCTGAAACTTGACCTTTACAAGAGGCTCTCCAGATGCTGAAAGGCAGAGTGAAGGCTGGGAGGCCCTTTAGGAGACTGTGGCAGAGATGCGGTCAGGAGACAGTGAGGGCTTGAATCAGAGCAGTGACAGTGGGAACAGAACACTGGACCAGGAGTTGTTTGGGAGGCAGAATTGACAAGAAGTGATGTTAGAATGGATACTGGAAGAGAGAGGAGATGTCCAGGGCTTGCCCAAGATTTTGGTTGGGGACAAGGTGGATGATGGTACCATCACTTAGATGGAGATCCTGGGGCCAGAAACTTGTCTTTGGGGAGATTTTTATTTAGGACATTGTAAATTCGAGGGACATTTCAGTGGACAGGTTGAATAGAGAATGATACACACACCTGCGCAAGTCATTTAACCTCTCTGTGCCTGTTTTCCTCCTTTGACAATGCTGACACTAACAGTGCCCACCTCAAAGACTTTCAGGAAGATTAAATGATCTATTATGATAAGTGTTTAGAACAATACCTGACACACAATGCTATACAAAGTGTTTACTATTATGTGAATATGAATTATATGAAAAACTATACATGTCTACATATATTTTATACATGTGTGTGTATGTAACTATATAATATGACTGAATATAATTTAATGAAGTCTTGTAGAGGTTTCAGGGGGTTTTGGGGATCAACCAATATCACTTGAATGAAAATAACAGAACTGCTATTAAGAATTCTACCGCCAGACCCTGCCCCACGATCTCCTACTCTCTCAGAAGTCCCTTCTTCTGCCTTTCTCCACAGCAAGCCTTCAATGCCACTGCCGTGGTGCGGCACATGAGGAAGCTGCAGCTGGGCACCAGCCAGGAGGGGCAGGGACAGACAGCGAGTCGTGGGGAGCTCCTGGTGCCAGCAGCCGGGGGTGAGAACCAGGTTCTGTGCAAGGGCGTGGAAGGTCCGTGGAGAGCGGCCCAGGCTGGAGTAGGGGGTCTGCTCCTGTGGTCAGCTCTGCTCTCTCTTCCCATGTAGGGCCGGTGGGTGGCTGTTGCTGTCACGACTGCTGTGTGGAGCCCAGCCCGGAACTGTCCCCCTCTCTGCACCCCCAGCTCTAGGGGCCTGGATCCAGGGTCAGGATCTGCTATGCAGGAAGGGTTGGGGATGGCCTGCTCTCCCTCCCTCCCTGAACTGGGGAGGTACCCTGCCCCACCCCCTCCACACGCCTTTCCATATCACCCCTCCACTGCATTTTCCATACAAATATTTCTATTTTATTGTTCCTTCTTATAATAAAGGGAAGAGATTAAAACCACAAGCAGCTGTCTCCTCAGACAACCTATACCCCACATGGTTGTGCAAACTGCTTGACTTGAGGGTGCCTGGCCCCTGAGGTAGTTGCAGGAAGTCCCCTTTCCGACATGAGACTGGATGGGGGAGAGTAGGAGGGAGCAGTAGGGAGGGGTGTTTGGGGAATCCCTTTCTCCGTGCCCCCACCTAGCCTTCTGGCCCTGCGCACCTCTTTCTGCGCTTTGCTGGTGGCTCCTGAGCTCGGTGGAGTTGGCGCAAGTCAGCACTGAACAGCACCTGGGGCAAGAGGGGTGGGAGTCTGAGTGGGGAGAGGGTACACTGTGGTCAGGACTGGGGGGGCAGTGTGGGGAGCTGGAAGGGTTCATGGGTGGCAGAGCCGGGGTGGATAGAGTCCTTTAGGCTCAACTGGGACAGCAATGGAGGTAGAAGAAAATAGGTCAGGGCCAGGGAGAAGTCCTAGGGGGGTTGGGCTGGAGATGGAAGGGAAGCCTAGGTACACTCACTGCTTGGGCCCAGCCAGCATACGGTCCCCACAGGTTCCGGAAAAAGTTACCTAAACCAAGAAAAAAAAAATTACCTAAACCAGAAGTGGTGAGGTGAAGTTAAATGGCCCCTTGTGCTCCCTATCCACAAGGGTGGGGTTTTAGGGAGAGGTGTATTTCTACCACCTCAGCCCACACATTCCAGCCCTGACATCCCACTCTCTCTCCTTACCCAGCTCTTTGTTGGCCTGGGGGCTCGGGCCCTTGGTCTGGCTGGTGGTGGGGTGCCAGCTATAGTCACGTTGGGCAATCTGCCACACGTGGACGTCCACGGGCACGGCCTGGGGTTTGTCTAGCGCCATCAGGCAGATGCAGTCGGCCACCTTTGACACAGAGAGTAAGCCACAGAGGAATGGCAGGGTCCAGTCAGCAACCCGCTTCTAGTCCCAAAGCCAGATGCTTCCTTCTCCACTCTGAGGACACTCTTAACTGTATTTTCTATTAATAATTTAAAAAACAGCTGTGACGAGAGTGCTACTGGGGAAAGATCTTATGTGTGCCAGTTTCATCATAACCTGAAAAGAAGGTTTATTGTAGACAAGGAAACAGGTCCTGAAAGGTGAAGTGATTTGGATGAAATTACACAGATAGGGAGACTCAGAACCAAGATTTAATGTTAGGCTGGAGTTCAGAGCCCATTAAAAAGAGTAAATAAAAATTCATTTTTAAAGTACAGAGAGATATAAAAAAGAAAACAAATACCAAATTCCCAATCATCTTTCTGATACCTAACCGTTCTTGATATTAAATAAGAAGGTCTATTATTCTTTAATAAAAAAATAAATTCTGTAGAGCAATTATCCTTTAATAAAAATTTTTTTAAAGTTCTGTAAGTACATATAATTTTAAGGGAAGAGCAAAATGAAAAGTGGAAGGCTTCCCTGGTGATCCAGTGGTTAAGACTCTGAGCTCCCAATGCAGGGGGAATGGGTTCAATCCCTGGTCAGGAAACTAAGATCTTGCATGTCACACGGTATGGTGTTTAAAAAAAAAAAAGTTGGAAACATCTTATTTGTCTTCCCAAAGGTAACCACTATTGAGTTTCCTATGATTCCTTCCAGAAATTTCTGCACACATACAGCAATGTATGTATGTACCTGAACAAATGGTTTTTCTAAAAATGCATTCAAAGAGCAATGTCTTTTATACCCTTTCTGGATTCTACATTTTCTCTAAGAAAACATCTGCTGGTATCCTTTCTCCCTCCCACTCTGCCTCCAGAAGCCAAGCCCACACCCAGCTCTCAGGACTGCCTTGTCTCCTCCTCTGCTACTCTCTGCATGGGTAGTGAGAGTAGCTTCTACCTGTCCCCCTCAACCCCGGGCCTCACCTTGGTGCCTACTCCAGGCAGGGTGCAGAGGGCCTTGTGAGCCTCCTCATAGGGGGCCTTGCGCAGCTGCTGCAGCCAGGGAAGTCCACCCCGTTCTTCCAGGATGGCTCGGGCACTGGCACTCACAAAGCGGGCACGGTACCCCAGGCCCAGATTCCTTAGCTGAGCTTCCACCTCTGGCCCTGTGGGGGAGTGAGGAGGAGAACAGCGGTCAGACATTCTCAAATCCTTCCTGTCATCAGGCTAGTGTGTGAGCCCTGCAAACGACACGTATGCTTTTCCTAAGTACCCTTCTCCGACACTGCCATCCTCTGGGAGACCCCAGGACACCTGCACATAGAAAGGAAAGGGTTAAGCCTGGGTTCTGCCCCTCTACAAATGTTTTCTGAGCACCATGTGCTGTGTACTGGAGCAGGGATTGAGAAGGACTTGCTGTCGTGGAGGAGCTACTCAGTTGAGTTCTTTAACCTTTCCAAAGGGTGTGAATTCATGAATTCACATTCATGATCTAAAATAACACATAGGGCTTCCCTGGTAGTCTACTGGTTGAGAGTCTACCTGCCAATGCAGGGCACATGGGTTCGATCCCTGGTCCTGAAAGGTCCCAAATGCCTCAGAGCAACTAAACCTGTGTGCCAAACTACTGAGCCTGTGCTCGAGAGCTGCAGCTACTGAAGCCCACGAGTCCTAGAGCCTGTGCTCCACAATAAGAGAAGGCACCGCAATGAGAAGCCCAACTACCCCAGTGAAGAGTAGGCCCTGCTTGCCAGAACTAGAGAAAGCCCATGCACAGCAATGAAGACCCAGAGCAGACAAATAATCTAAAAAATAAATAACAGTCATAGTAACAGTAGTAGCTTCTATTATCATGCTTTTCTCAAGGACCTTAATGACAATACTACTGTTCTTCCCACTTTACAGATGAAGAAAATGAGTGCTTAGAGGAGGTTAAGTAACTTGCTCAAGAAAGGGCATGACAGAGATGGGACTTTGCACTGAGGTCTAGGACAACAAGCTGGTGCTCTTAACCCACTGCACTGCACTACCTCATGACTGCCTTATTCATGCCTCAAACGCTTCTGGATAGAAACAGTCATTCCTATTCCACAAACAAGCTTGGAGAAGTGAATGAATTCCCAGAGGTATTATGACTACTGAGCTGGGAGCTGAGACCCAAGATGGGTTTTCTCCAGCAGGGGCTGTGTCTTTGCTGTGCAGGCACTAAGCTTGGTTCTCACATCTGCCAACTGATGTACTTGCCTCTGTAAAATACTTCCCTCACAGAGCTCCCACGAAGAACATGTGTGTTTTTGGATGCAGAATTGTTGGGTTCACAGCAGAGATAACAATTTGAATTTTCTGCTTACTTCCTATATGCCAAACACTATGCGAGGTGCCCTATGTGGAGTCCTTCACTCAACCCTCTTGAAACTCTGACAGACTGGAGCTATTGTTATCCCATTCAATAGATTAAAAACCTGAGGCACAGAGAGGTTACATAATGAGCTCAAGATCATATAGACAGAAGTCAAGTGCCAGAGCTGAAATTCAGGCCCAGGCAGGCTATCTCTAGAACATGTTTCTTAAGCCCAAACTACTCTACACTGTATACAGATGTCTTCTGATGAGCCACTGAACTCATGGGGGAAAAGCACACACCACTGAAGTGCTGACATTTCAGAGACAAGGAAGATGAGGTGTAACTGGGGCTGACCAGACCAGGCAGGGTGATTCTGGATGAGAGCAGTATTTAAAAAGGCAGGAAGCTTTGAGATGGAAGAAAGGCATCGGGGAGAACTCAACAGACCCTGAAAGCTGTTGTAAGGCCTGGAGGCAGGGACCCAGCTACTCACCAGCCAGGGCCTGCAAGCTGGGGAAGCCATGGTAGGTGACATCATCAAGCTGGATGAGCCGAGGTCCAAAGGTCTGGCAGAGCCGTTCCACCATGCCAGTGATGCGGGCAATGTTGTTGTTGGAGGAACAGATGAAGGAGAAAAGGCATTCGATGGGGTCCAGTTGCAGGAGTCGCACACCTGGGGACCAGAAAGGTAGGGAACTGAGAAATCACCTGCTGTTGCTAGTGACCTCTTCTTGCCCTCAGATCCTAGGCTCCAATGGGATCCTAGGGGAATGAGGGACAGCGTTCTTAAAGACAGTAACACTGGAGCTCTGGAGCGCTCATTCTTTGTAGCATCTTGTGAGGTCCGTGTTATCATCCCATTCCACAGACAAAGAATGCACAATGTAAGCACTATGAGGTTGGGGATTTGTTTCGTTCACTGTGGTATTTCCAGTCACATAGATGATGCTCTGTAACATTTACAGAATGAACGATGTCACCAGCCCCAGATTACACAGCCAGGATTTGGCTCAATATCTCTGTCACTCCACTATGGTGGTCAGCAGGACATTAATAATAGTAATAATAATTACTGTGTGTCAGGCACTATTCTGGCACTTTATATGTATTAGCTTCTTTAATCCTCATAAAATTCTGAGGTAGATATAATCCCCACTTTACAAATGGTGAAACCGAGTAACTTAACCAAATCACAAGCTCTGTACTCTGGCTCTGTACTCACCCTTGAATTTCTGAGCCACCTTTTGAAAGTGGGGGTCCACGGAACTCCAATGGTGATACAGTGGAGCAAGGCTGACATCCAGCTGGAAGTACTGTTGCACGGCCTTTAGCTCTTCCAGTGTGGGCCTGCCAACCCTGCCCTTGTCCCCTCGGTACACAGTGCAGTAAAGATGCTCCTCAGTCTGGGTCAGGGTCCATACCTGGTCGGCCAGCACGCCACTCCAGTGCGCAGGGCTTTGCTCCCTCCACCTGCGCCCCCAGGCATACGGCAGCCCTAGCACTCAATGCCCCTTTCTGCACCCTTTGGGGCCCTCCTATCCTATAACTGCTTCATAGACAAAACTGACTCACAAACTGCAAAACACAAGTGCTTTCTTTTACATCAATTATACTATGAAATCCTCGCAACAGCACCGCGCAGGCTTTTCCACCTTATAAAGGAGTTAACAGGGTCACCACTCGTGCTTCGGTCTCTTTTGTACCCTTCCTTCACCCTCAACGTTCCTTTGCACCCAGGGCCTGCGGTGCTGAGGAGCCAAGAACCAGGGTCACTCACCGGAAAGACTGTCCAGAAGCCAGAACCAGGTCCAGGCGCAGCTCAGAGCGTGGACAAGGGATGGAGGCCCATAGGGCCGGGAAGGAGGCTAGAGTGCGATGCCCCATGCTACCCGGCAGAAGGGAGACGACTGACATTTCGAGTCAGACCCCGCCCCGCGATGGTCCTGCCCACTCGGAAGGGGCTCTACCTGTCAAAAGACCTGGCCCCAAAGACCACGCCTCTCAAGGCCTCACCTACCAAATCCTAGCCTCTTAGTTTAAGGCCCGGAGTTCTATTTAATTTTTCCACTCCCCGCAGGCCCTGTTCTCTCAACGCTTCTTCCCTTTCACTCTGTCTCGACCCTCCCGCACTTCTTAGCCTTTGGGCACACAATCCAGTCCCTCAAGCTACCCGGACTTTGTGAAGCGCGCGCTAACGCGCTCTTCCGCTTTCTCTGGGGGCCGACCTCTCTCTCACCGGAAGGAGGGCTCAGGTCAGGCTAATTGGACCCAGAGGTAACCAATCCGCGGAGACTTAGGAGGCGCCAATGAGAATCGGGCGTGGCGGCGAATGGGCGGGCCTTTCTAGGCGCCGCAGCGGTTGGCGCGCGCCGGGCTCGCTGCCCGCCGTTGGCCTTTCCTCTGTGGGATTTGTCTGCACTCGGCACGCCAGCGCGTCCCATCCCCGCGCTCCGCGGCCAAGACGCACAGTGCGCCCTCAAGACACAGTCCTCACCGCCAGATTTCCTCAGAGCCCTGCGATTCCTCAGGGCCTGCCCGCCCGCAGAACAAAGTGCTATCCCCCGGCATCCTTAGGGCCTTTCTCAACGAGCCTCTTCGGGCTGATCCTCGCCTTCATCAGTCTGGCTACCCTGAATCCCCCTCACCGAGAATTGTGCCCGGATCGCAGCTCCGGGCCAGCCGAGCCCGAGATGTCTCTACAGCGTCTGGATCCCGAGGAATCTGCCTACTCCCTCACCCTCTGAGTTTCTGCCCTCCAAGGGCTTGTCCCAGAGCCTCGACACCGAGCAACCTTAGGCCTCACTGACTTCCTCATCAGAGGCCTGCCTCCTAGGATTCTGCGCGGACTGACCCATCTGGCATCACCTGCCACCTGAAAGCCCTACCGAAAGGGGCGGTAGGTCTCCTCCAGGACTGCGCCCAGCGACCCAGAGAGGCCTCAGGACCACCAACTCTGTAGCCCCAGGGCAGCCCCGTTGCCAGGGCCGGCTGCCTAGTCCAGGGAAGATGTAGCAATGTAACTTCTTCCCTCCTGGAGAAAGACACAAAACCCACAGAGACAAGAACTGTATTTGGACGGTTTCTCCCCTTCTAGCATAGTGATTCTTGGTTACTGTATCTGAATGATCAGCCTGCAGATTCCTTAAGGGACAGACTGGCAGCTGATTTATGTCTCTCCCACACATTATCTAGCAGAGGGCTGTAAACCTGGTAGCATATCAGCCCACTGCTCAGTAGCCACCAAGACCCTGGGGCTGCTTCTTGTGTTTGTCTCTTCTGTAGGACACCAGCCCTCAGATGCCTAGCACTCAAGAGGGATTCCTGGAGTAAATGTTTCAATCTGAAGAGAAGGTGTTAAGGTGGGGAATTAATGAAGAGTCACTCTGTAATCCTGCTCAGTCCCTAGCTTAACAGGGGAAGGTCACAGCTATAGTGACTCTGAAGAAGTACTTGGACCATCCAACTGGCAAAGGACTTGAAGCATCTGCAGTTCAAGAAGGCATGGGCACTAAACTCTTCCCTTCCAGCAGTTTGGCATACTGGTTACAGAACCTGCTTTGCAGATAGGCTTTTATTCAAATTCTAGCTCTGCAACTTCCTAGTTGTTGGAACTTAGGCAAGTTACTTCATTTTTCTAAACCTTGGTGTCTTTATGGAATTAACTATCCTATTAACTTTCCCCATAGTTATTGCAAGGATTATACAAAAGTGTGGATCTAAAGGTGTTTCAGCAGAGTCTACCACTCAGTGAAATACATGGGGAAAGGGAGCTGTCATATTATCTTTGTCTTACAAATGCAACAGCCAGCAACCACTTGAGCCCAATTATTTCCCATCCCTGAGGGATAGAGCCTCCCTTTTCATCCCTTTGCCCTGGCAGAAGGCAAGAACCAAGAATTCCAAACAGACCATTTATTTTCTAAGAATCAATATATTTTCTTCCTTTGAAATAAATACAAACCAGTTTGAAAGGTGGGGGATCTATGGGAAGAAGGGAAGTGGGGACAGGCCCCAGTCTTTTTTAGTACCAAATGACTCTGGCGCGACCCGGAAACGCAGTTACAAATGAGAATAATTTAAATTCTCCGCTAATTACAGTATTTACAACAGCAGGGGAGGGGGTCACCTAGTGCCCCTCTTCCGGGCTGGACAGACATCAGTCCCACTGCTAGGCTGGGCGGATGCCCGCTCTCCACACCACCTCAGGGGCCTCAGGCCACTAGGCAGTTAGGGATTCTCCCGGCACGAGTAGGCAGAGGTGGTGGGATGGCCTGTTTTACACAGTGTCCTAACCTTGGCCCACCACCCTGCGCTACAATGCCGTGAGGTCTCTGGAGCTTTCTGGCCTGTGGGACTTCCCCTCTCATTTTGCAGAGCCCCCAGGGGCCCTTGGAGTGTTCTGTACAGTCCAGCTGCACTCAGGGCGGGAGGGACCTCCCCCACCCAGCTTCCCCTGAGACTGGCCCCAAGACCAGGAATGAGTCAGTGCAGAGGCCGGTGCCACTCCAGGACAGTGAGCCAAGGGGAGGGCAGAGGTGGCAGGGCGCCGAGGGCTGGGCCGTGCTGGGCAGTGTCAGTCGCTGTCGCTGGTCTCGCTGCTCTGCTCGCCCTGCACCTTGCTGCGGTGCTGCAGGGCCCTGTGGTAGGCTATCTGCACTGACTTGCGGATGTTAGATTTCCGGCCCTCCAGCATCTTCTCCTTGTCAAGGTCCTGGTTCACGCCCAGAGGAACCAGCTTAGTCCTGGGCAGCCACTGCCTGTAGGATGAGACGAGGATCAAGTAAGTCATCTCTTATCTCTGGGAGGGCAACAAGCATCAGCCTCCCTCACTTGTTGCTTCCTTCAGAACTCCTAAGTGCCCATTCTGGGCCAGGCTCTGGTGGGAGTTACAGAAACCGAGAGATGCAGTCCCTGCCCTCCAGGAACTGCTCACAGGCTAGTGATGAAAATAGCCCAGTTGACAATCACACCAGGGGATAACCACAGGACATTTATGAGTGCAAAAAGGAGCCCTAACCTAACCTGAAATCGATACCTTGTCCCATGGGCTCCAGGCAGTCTTAACTGACATTAGATATCTTCCGTAGACAATTAACAATCACAACGAATGAGTACACTTGTAAATCTGACAGAACAGGGATCCAGAGACCCAATGATTATGTCTGCTTATCCCCCACATTTTGTCACCATGGAGGCAGAGGTGGGAAAACTAAATCTAGAAGCCACCTTAGTCTGGCTGCAGAGCCGCCCCTACATTTTTCAGTCACTCATGGTCCTGTTTTCTAGCTACAGCTGTTTGGCAGCTGCTACCCACTCCATCTCTCAGACTCGTAGCCGACAGCCTTCTGCTCAGCGATCTGCGTCCTGCAGTGCTTCGTGACCACCCCGGCTGTCAGTGCCGGAGCCCCTGGCAGCCCTGCAGCCGGGCCGCACCTGTGGCGTGAGCCACGCCAACTGTCCGCCTTCGCCCTTACCAGGTTCGCTTGTTGTCGAAGAAGAGGACGAGGTAGAGGTGCTCTCGGGCCTCCTGGGTCATCTGTTCCCCAAGTTTCAGCACCTCCAGTGGGGGCACAGGGATGGGAACCCCATGGTGGAACATACCTTCCCGGGGCATCTTTGGATCAATGATCTAAGGGTGTGATAAGACCTTGGTTAGTTCAGTCTCCTCCCCCCAGGCTTACCCTATCCAATAATTTGGAGACTACCTCTGAAGTGGGGACAGGAAAACATAATCATCTAACTAGGGTTGCAGTCCTGAGCCTCAGCTTCTTCCCATGCTGAACTATTTCAGAGCCCAAGAGGTAAAGGGAATAGAAAGGGACAGATGGAGAAACTAACGAGGGACCTCGAAGTGACTATCTGCTAAAGACTCGTGTGCTTGTGTGCTCTGCAGCTCAGCAGAGAGTAGGAGGTCTGCTGCTTTTGAGTGTATATGTCTTGGGGCTGGAAGACAAGGGGCAAGACGAGAAAAGCAGAAACCTACCAGAGCTGGGTACGATGGATAGCCTCGGCATTTGGCCCACACCAGGTCCAGAGCGTCCAGGGGGGAGTCCTCATCTTCTGATAGCCAGCCAGCTCCCCGGCCCAGGCTCTTCCTTACAACTTCACAGGAATGGGAGAGAGGGGACGGATCAGCAGCCAGGGGTCTGGCAAGGCCCTGACACCAGGCCCCCAGCGTTCCTGGCTTTGGGTGGGCGTACTTACTGCTGTGGCCCACGCCGCGGCCAGTGCCCACGGAGTAGGCCTCATTCTCAGTGCCTGAGGTATCTTCGCTGCTGTCCTCTGGGAATGTGCCCCGAGAGAAGGAGGGCTTGCCCCGGCCTTGTTTAGAAGGCGTTGTGCTGTGGACAAAAGGGATGTTCAAGAGGAAGGCGAGAGTGGGGAATGGCATGGTGGGTGTCTTCTCTTGGCCCCTAAGGTCTAAGACTTTTGGAAAGCAGAGGCTAGTTCAATAATTTCAGACTCAAGTGCCCTCAGGGATTTGGGGGTGATCTGACTGAAGTGGGCTGGATACGGCAGTAGTGATGAGTGTATGTCCTATCTAAAGGCAACAGTGGCCAGAAGTGCTAGGTCTGATTTTTAAAGGGAATACAGAAACTGGGAATTTTATGTGGCACTTCTGGGTTTGTTTGTTTTTTTTTTAAGTATCATGCTAGCCAAACAAAATACGTCTATAGGCCAAATCCAGGTCACCACGAATCAGTTTATACACTCTAAGTGTAAAGTTAAGTGTTAGTTGCTCAATCATGTCCAATTCTTTGCAGCCCCATGGACTGTAGTCTGCCAGGCTTCTCTGGCGATGGGATTTCCTAGGCAAGAATACTGGAGTGGGTTGCCATTCCCTTCTCCAGGGGATCTTTCCGAGCCAGGGATCGAAACCAGGTCTCTCACGTTGCAGGTGGATTCTTTACCATCTGAGCTACCAGGGAAGCCCTCTGTTCTAAAGCATGAACTTAACCAAGGACGGTCCCCTCTATTTCATTATGGTGACAGTCTCATCTCTTCTATTTATTTTGCAGAGAACCTTTGGTCTGAGCCATCTTAACCGAGGTGGAGATGGCTGCCACCACGCTCCCCACAGGGAAGTTTGGAAGGCCGTGCTGGAGGCAGGGTTAAACCCAGAGGCTGGTACCTGGTCCGGTCAGAGGCAGCACTGCTGCTGCTGCTGCTGCTGGACTCCGAGTCTGAGCTGCTCCGAGGAAGGCTGCAGTCGTTCCGATACACCAAGAAGCTCTTCTTCACTGGCTGGTTTCCACCGCTGAAGCCATTGGCTGGTAAGTCTTGGTTGGGGGTGGAGGGGGAGGGAAGGAATCAGTCAGTAAGATGCAGATCAGAGATCTACCGGGGGTGAGAGGGACTCAGAGCTTGGCTTTCTGTTCTGTGCTGGAAAATTCCTCCAACCTTGGCCAGCAGAGCCAGCTCTAGGCAGTGTCCACCACAGCTGGCCACAGCCCTGCCCCACCCCTCGTACTTCCCTTGGCAGTTACTAGCCTTAGGACACAAGTGGCTTAAAGGAGAGTCCCCAAGGAGAATGAGAAGAGAAAAAGTGAAGTGATAAAATGGAGGGCACCCTGGATGGGAATCTGGTTGGGTTACTGTCTCTGGGCTTCAGTTTCCCCATCTATAAAGTGAGGGGGTTGAATGACAGGCTTCCTAAGGGCCCTTCTAGCTCTGATATATTATGGGCAGATGAAGGGCTAGGTGGGAGTTATACTGGGAAGGATGGCAGCTTCGCTCACTCTATTGGAGGGGCTGGGTGATGGTGAGGCTCACCCATTGGGGGGTCTTCTGTGGATTTATCACTGTCGCTGTCTGAACTCGAACTGGGCCGAGGGCTCCTACCCCGCTTGCGCTGACGTAGGGAGCCCATGATGGGGAGCTGGGGGGGCCCCACAGGACTGCCTCCGTGGCTGGGGGTCATCTGGCTCTCCCGGTTTTTGGGGGGCCGGCCCGGCCTCTTGGGCGGTCCAGCTGTCTTCGGGTTCTTTTTGGAGAACAGAACTGAGGTTCTCCTGCCCACCTCAAGTGCGGGGGTTGAGGACATGTTGGGACCCAGGCCTGGAGCAGAGAAAGAGAGAAGGAGAGTCGGTGAGGGGCCTGAAGTGGGAAAGGCGTCTGTCTACGGTAGGCCCTGGGGATATAGGACATAACTTCAGCTAGAGTAGGGGAGATTGTTTGGAGGGCAGGGAGTTGGGAACACTGTCTCTCACACAAATAGCCAGAGAGAGGCAGTTAAGAGGCCCCTGAAGGGGGAAGGAGGGAGAAAGTGCAGCTAGCTGAGCAGGAGGGACCTCTGCCTGGGGGGGTGGCAGGGGCTGAGTGTGTGCTGCAGAGTCCAAGTCTGGCTGGCCTTGGGGTCCATCGTGCCATGGGGTTCAGACCTTTGCTTGTCTCCTGGCTGCTGCTCTCCTCGGCGGCACTGTCTGTCTGCCCGTCCTTGTCACAGGCCGCTGGGTGGGGTGTCAGGCTGCCCCGGCTGGAGGGGCCGTGGCGTTCAGGCCCATCCCGTCCAGTCTCGCGCTGGTGGGCAAGCTTCCTCCGCAGCGCCGTCATCTCTTTCTTGATCATCTTGGCGCGCCGAGAGCGGCCCACGCTCTGCTTGCTGGCGTTCACCTCATCCAGCCGTTCAAGCAGCAACTTTAGCTGCTCTTCCACTGGCAGGTGCTTCTGGTTCTCTAGCAGGACCAGCCGCTCTTCCTCTGCTGCAGGGGGGTGGAACAGGGGATGAGAGGTCAGTCTCAGGGCAGCCTTCTGGGCCCCATGAACCTGGGCAGGCAACCAGCAAGTCACTCTGCTCCCCTCCGCTTCTCACCAGGAGCGGCTGTAAAACAGTGGCACCGAGATGTGGCAAGGCGGGGGTCGCTCTCCATTCACCCAGTCTGGCTTCGAGAGCATTCCTGGGGCGAGCACGCCACTGCTCAGACTAGCTGCTTCCTGCCTACACTGCCTGCTCCCAGGAGGGGACTTTTGGAAAGCTGTTCATCCCTGGCATTGGCCTCTACGTGTATGTGTGACTTATCACCCACCATCTTCGGTGTGGTGTGGGGCCTCGTCTCCAGTCAGGCTGTGGGGAATATGCATGCCCGTCTCAAAGTCAATGCCCATTTTTTCTGCCTGGCGCCGGGCCTGGCGGAGCACCGCGCCACCCTGCTCACGGAGCCGCACTGCTGCCCGGTAGAAGATGGTATCCTTGGCATTATACTTGAGGCAGTTGCTGACGATGAGGTTGAAGTCCTCCTCAAAATCATCAAAGTTCAGGTAGCGGTAAGCCTCCAAGTTCTGCTTCATCGTGAAAAAGTCCATAGGCTTTTTGATGTGGTCGAGGTAGTCAGGTACCTGGGAGAACACGGGAGGCGTAGCTAAGTGGAGATGTGTTCCTCACTCCCCCTGAACCCCTGTTCCTAACAACCTCCCTTGAAATGCATCCAGCAACCTCCTCCTCCTACAGTCAGAGGCAGGCATACAGCACAGGGGAAAGAAAGCCGGATTCTAGTCTGGACTTTTCTAGTCACAAGCTGTGTGACCTTGGCAAGCCTCTTAGCCTCTCTGGGCCTTCTTTTCCTTGCTTGGAAAACAGTAATGCAATTACAGCCAAATCCTAGAGCCACATGAGGTTTTAATAAGAAAATGGCTAGGGGGATCCTCTGGAAGTAACACCACCCTGCATTCCTATAGCTCTTTTTACTTATCAGTAAGCCATGTAAAGAGACTGCTGCCTCAGGTCTCTCATTTGATACCTTTTAGAGAGAAGAGTCTGCCAGTCAGGACCTAGGGCTTCAGAGATGGTTCTTTAGGTGCTGAGCCTTCTAAATTCTCCGTTCTAGGGTTCAGCACCCGCAAAGTGTCTTCCTGCCCTGGGCTTATTCACTTGGCAGACTCAGTCCCTGCCTCTGGGGAAGGAGTGCAGACTGCCTCCCATTCTGGGCCCTTGAGGTACGACAGGGACAAGACAGAGTCCAGGTGATGCCTGTGGTTCCGGTTCATCCCGGAGCCCCAGAGCCACCAGCCCCTCTCTTCGTGGTCCCCTCCTAGCCCCTGGCCCAGACCTGCGGCAAGGGTCCATCTGGGAGAGGAACAGAAAGAAGGTGGGGTGAGGGGAAGGGATTCTTACTTCGTCCAATTCGGTTACCTCAGAGAGAGGGACCGGCTCGCTGAAGATGTTGCCCGTGTCCTTCTCTTGGAGCTGCTCCAAGGTTTTTCGAAGGAGGATGAGGAAAGGGGTCAGCTGCATCTCCATGGCGATCTGCTGGACCTTGATCTGACACACATAAAGGCCCCATCAGCCAGGCCTAGGCTGGTCCCTAGGCGGAGAGGGCTGTAGCTGGTGTGGGAACTCGCCTTCCTTCCTACCCTACACTGCTGGGTGCACTTCACTACTGTGGACTTCCCCTTCCTTGAACTCCCAGCACCGGCTACCTGCATCACATCATTTAGGAGTCCATTCATAAAACTCTCCTGTGACATTCTGCTTCTGATGAGCCTGAGAGCTAACTGAGCTCCAGGTTACCTGACTCTCACATTAGCTTTGGCACTTCCCGGCCAGGGAACACATACTTTTCTGTGTTTTCTGTTTTCCTGGGTCTGTTTTCTCCACTGTGAAAAAGAGCTGGTCCAGGAGCACTCACCGTCTCCCTTTTGAGTTTCTCCCGCTTGCGAATCAGCTCCACCAGCAGCCGTGCTCGCTCTAGGTCATGCCGAAGCCGCTGCCAGGACTTAAGCTGTTCTTTGAGGGCCCAGTTCTTATCCTCGGAATCTCTCTGAAGAGGCAAAAGGGGGATCAGGAGATGATGAGAGAGCCAGAGGCAACGAGAGCCCAGGAAACTTGGGTCAAGGGCAGGAAAACCAAAGTTGGGAGTACAGTGATCTCTTGGTAGGCTTGCCAGCTAAAATGGAAGCTCTGCAACCCACTGTGGCTGTTGAGCCCAGTAGAGTTGGTGCTCGGTATATGCTTGTTGTGAATGAAAGGATGAACACAAGGAATAATGCATGAAGGATAATGTGTAAGGATCTCACCCTTAGCCTGATTTGAGGTCTAGTTTAAAGGAACAAACAGCCCAAGCCCTCAGGCATTGGAAATTGCAGTCACAAATCTCTGTTCTCGGGACTGCCCTGGTGTTCCAGTAGTTAAGACTCCGTGCTTCCAATGCAGGGAGCATGGGTTCAATCCCTGGTTGGGGAACTAAGATGCCACATGCTGGGTGGTACAGAAAAACAAGCCAAGGATGTCTCTGTCCTCGTCCCCCTGGCATCAGTTCCCAGAGCCCACAGGGAATCTGACATAGTACCCCGACTTGGTCACAGTTCCTCTGAGATTGCAGGTGGGTCTGCAGGCGACGCAGCAGCGGGACCCCATTCCGCGACTGCCTCTTCAGCGTCCAGTAGCTGTGCAGCCTCTGCATGAATTGGCTCTTCCTTTGGATGGTCAGGCGGTTAGTGATTTTACTGAGCCTGGGAAACAGGAGAACAAAGAGAAAAAAAACCTCTTGGGCCTTGATTTTCTCACAGAGAACAGGGGTCTGTGGCCCATGAGAGTTTCTGAGTGGGGCTGAATAGGGAATAAATCTATTGTCAAGAAGGCCTGTGACACTGGGCTAGGGCAAAGAAGAGCAAACACAGCTGGCTGTCAAGGGCACCTCAGAGACAGGAAGCCAAGCTCCCAGTATTAACCCTGTTCTCCGAGGGGGTGAGCGAGCCTGGCCCCTAAGACTGCTTATTGTCACTGCAGCCCTGAGTACTAACTGTCCCTGGGACACCAACTCGGACTGAGCCGGGGAAGGTTTTAAGATGAAGTACTACAACATAGCAGTCAACTACAGGAAACGGTCTAGGCAGCACAAGAGACAGTAAAAAGTAACTGATGCTCACAGCCCTCACTTGTGGCCATAACACAACTCCTTGAGCATTTCCTTCCCTCTTTTCCATTCTGTTCTCCCTTCAGAGTCAGACTATTTCTTCCACTGTGGCTGGTGGCTACTCCATCACCTTACTTCCTAACTTGCACCACCCCAGCAATATGGAGGGCAGTTTCAAATACACCTGCCAAGTCGGCCAGAGAAGAGCTAAAGTCTCTGGTGGTTCCTAACGTAAGTCAGGTGACATGCTAGAGCTAATCTCTTTTGAGATTAAAAACAACCACCACCTCTAAGTAGTTCCTGACAGGAAGAAGAAAACCCAAGCCTGTCACTCCACTCAGGGGACTGTCAGTCTCCAACAGGACTTCTTCCCTCCCTGGCCCGCCCACCTGCTCCCCCCATACCTGTGTGGTGGGATGCAAGGCACAGACACCACAGGGGCCGCTGCCCGTTTCTCTGCCAGGATCTTCCGCGCCTTCTTCATCTTGATCCGGGACTTGGCCTTGGCCTTCTTGACCTTCTCTGAGCTCCAACTCTTACCCTCATCTTCCTCCTCCTCCTCCTCCTCCTCCCCTTCGCTGTGGGACAGGGCAGGCAGGCGGCGCGCTGAACCTGGGGGTGTGTGGATGTCGCAGTAGGCGGTCTTGCGGACGCTGAAGGAGGTGCCATTGGCACCTGTCTCCCGCACAGGCTCCATCTTCATGTAAAGGCCAGCCTGTTGGGCACACGTCACATGGAAGGCTGTGTAGCAGTTGGCCTTGTGGCACTGGATGCAGGCCCCTGAGCCCCGCTGTTTGCAAATGTAGCAGGTCAGCTTCCAGCGTGCGGGCGGGATGTGCTCAATGCTGTCAATGGGCTCCAGGAAGACTGTGTTGGCAAAGCAGACCTCAGGGATCCAGAGGGCACACACCACGTGGGCCCAGCGCCCATCGTCTGTCTGCTTGAAGGCACCACCCTTGTTGGGGCACAGGGCGCAGTCCACAGCGCGGGAGGGCGACTGCAGGCAGCGGCGGCACAGCCACTGGCCCTCAGGGATGTAGGGGACACCGTAGCACTCCTGGTGCACGGCCAGGTTGCACATGTCACAGAAGAGGATGACGTTGCTGTTCTGGCACTCGCCGTCATTGCAGATACAGCACACAGCATCCTCATCTACAAGCGCGTTGGGGTCGCCTTTATTGTGGCTCTCAAAGTACGACTCCTTCTCCAGCCGGTCCATTAAGTACTCAAAGATCTCCTGCGGAATGGGACTCACACCCTCCGTCTTCCGCCGCTCGTTCATGATATCTAGCCAGATGTAGTCCTCCTCATCCATGTCGTACTCAACCTCCTCATCCAGCTCCTCCGCCGACTTCTCAATATACCTGCAGTGCACACAGGCAGCTCGGCATCAGAAGGTTGCGCTTTCCCTCCCTTAAAGAACGTGCGTTACATCTGTGGAGCACTCACCCTGTTCCACGCCCGGGCCTTGATGTGTATGTTGTCTCATTCTAGCCTCACCTTTACTCCAGGCACCGTAAGGCCTGTCATCATTCTTGTGCCGAAAAGGAAACCTAACGTTTGGGGCAGTGATTTCACTTGGCCCAGCTCTCTTGTGAGAAAGTGGAAGAGCTGGGATACGAACCCAGGCATTCCGAGCTCAAAGCTCACGTCCTAGCTGCCACACTGCCTCCACTGAGATGCAGAGGCTCAGCAAGATTCTGAAAGGAGAAGGATGGAGCGGCTAGGACCCCTGATTGCAGTGGTCTGGGTGATGGTACAAAGAGTCAGGGGCAGGAAGGTCCTCAGTTTTCACTTGCCAATTTACATTTGTTTGAGTACCAGCTGGCTGTATCCTGAATGGAGCTGCTGGAGGTCTTCTCTCAGCTGGTGCAGCAGCAGCTCAGGGCTCCCTCAGAATCTAGGTACTCTTTGCTCTCTGGAAAGCCTTGGGAGATAACAGTCAGGATAGCTAATATTTACTGAGCATTTACTCTGACCGGACATTGTGCTAAATTATCACAGTTATCTTCCCCACAGTCCTTGGGTCAATGTTCTTCTTGCCCTCACTTTATAGAGGAGGAAACCGGGAGCTTTGGGAAGTTAAGTGCCCCACAAAGGTGGTTCACACAACCAGGAACTGGCAGAGATAGGATTCAAACTCCACTCCATGGCACTCACTGGGCCCGCGGGACTGCAGCCAGGGGTGGCTCCAGGCGCCTGGGATACACAGTAGGCTCCCCACTCCCCTGCCGTACGCACTCCAGGTGGCCTGATTCTGCTATCATAAAGCTACAGAGAGCAACGACGGAAAAGAACACAGCTTTGGCCTCTAACACACCTGGAGTTAGGTCCTGGCTCTGTTACTGTGGGACATCCAGGACATCCCTGCTCTTTTCTAAACCTCAGTTTTATTGATGAGAGAATGAGGATAATACCCTTCATTTCCTAAGACGTCAGAATTAAATGCAATAAATTAAAAATGAATGGGCTAAATGAAGTGGTACACAGCAGGCCCTATATAAACGTTAGTTCCCAGGCCTCCACTCTGCTCTCCATAAGGAAAATGCGACTCCGCAAGCTGGAGCAGGCCAGGCAAGCACAGGCTCCGGAGCTATGCTCTGGGTGACAGCAAGCAAGTGAGCTAACCTCTCAGGGCCTTGGTTTCCACATCTGTAAAGTGGTGATATTACGTTGAACCTCTTTCACACAGCTGTTGGGAACATTAGCTGAGTTAATATAGATAAAGTGCTCAGAACAGTACCTGGAGCAAGTACTCAATAAATGTCAGCTTGATTATTAGCTTTGGTATAGCTCTGCCCGACCCTGTCTTGCATTATAACTGTTTTTGCGTCTTAACCCCTGCACTATGTGGACAGAGGCAAGGACCATGTCTGATTAACCACACAGAAAGAGGCAGTCAGTACTGTTCATCTGAGGACATTTTGAGAGTGGAAGGGAGGAGAGACTAAAGTGCTGTGTCTGTCGGAAGCAGCTTCTTGCTTAGCCCTTCACCTCGTCCCCGAGGTGACTGCAACATCTTCATCCTTGAAGAAGGGTGTGGCTCAGGGCTAGTGTGAACCATCTGGCCCATTCCAGGCCTTGGCGCCAGCTCTCGACCTTTTCTCCGCCATGACATGCATAACATTATGTGACGGTGCACAGCGCACTCCCACAGTGCACTCAGATTACAGGCTGTGGCGCAGATAAGGTAGGCTGTGTGTCATGTGCGATTCCTGACACACCAGCTGACACGCCACCCTCCCTCTCCCCCTCAAGAAAGTTTATCAGATGCGCACAAGAGCCAGTGGTGCTGTTAGAGAGATGACCTCAAATCTTCTCACGTTTACATAAAAAGTAAATCATTTCCAAAACAGGCAGTTCTGCTAACAGTAGTAACAAATTAGGTGCAACACACCTCCCAACTGATTGCAGGGGACCAACTGAGAGCTTCTGCCTGGAGAACAGATCTGATCCACAGGAGGAAGAGTGACTCTGAGTGGAAGGATGAAGAAAACGACCGGGAGCTAAGCTGTGCTGCGTAAGGGAGCAGGGAGTGCTGAAGAGTCATGAGGGGAGAGGGCAGGCACGGAGAGGGGTCTGTGTGCTGGGAGGTGGGCATGGCAGTGAGCCTAACAGATAAGAGACAGTGAAAAGCCAGAAGGACGTGGAGCTGGGCTGGACAGATGGAAGGATGGAAGAGAGGAGGAAGACAGGCTGGCATGTGAACAGGGGTGAGAGGAAAGAAAATCACTTGAGTGCCCCAAAATTTGCTTGGAAAGAACTGAGATTTAGGACTTACTATTGCACTTTTGGCAAAAACTACCTTTCACATAAAAACCTTTCTAAGAAGTCCTTGTCAGAGATCAGGCCTTCTGATTAGCTGATACCAAAGACAGCTCCTTAACTAACGCACCCAAGTGCCCTCTTTGACTTGGATGCCAAGACTCACAGAATGAAGTTTCACACTTGGTGTTTATTCCATCCTTCAGCTAGGGTTTCTGAATGTAGTTTCACCACCATACTTTCCCCACTCCATTTTTTTACCTCCTGTTGGGAAGGAATTTAGCCTTTCGACTGTGATTTTTATTAGGAGCCACTGTGACAAATTTTTGGAAGGAAGTGGGATACCAAGAAACAGTTAAATGAAATAAAAGGGTTCTTAGAGGAGTATGAAACATAGGTGATGAAAACACTGCTTCTGTATGCTAAAGGATGGGTGACAATAACTGGACAAGTAATGGAGAAATTACTTATGCAAGTTTACAAATAGCTTTTAGGGCTCTATGAAGTCAGTGTCCCTAGTCTTCCACATTGAGGCTAGCAGAGGAATATTATACCTGCACTGCAGATGGGATCACTGGAACACCAAAAGCCAGACAGATGACTTTCCCAAGGTCACGGTGATGGAGTAGAAAGGGTCAAGAACAACAAATGGGACCCTTTGATACTGTAGAAATAGTGCCACTTTGGAGTCAGAGGAATATGGGTTTGAATCCCAGTTCAGCTATCTACTGGCACGTGACTGCTCATAAGTCTGGTCCTTCTTCTGGCCTGTTGTTTCCTCACCCGTGAACAATACCTACCTGAGCGAGTTGAGACAATAAGACAAGGGAATGGCTATAAAGAGCCCCGGGCAGGGTCCGGCATGTGGCAGTGTACAGGAAGTGCCATCACCGCTAGGTGGGGCACATCTGCCTTGGCAGGGCCAGTGTGTTGCTGCTATGCTTTACCTCTGCCATTTCCTATCTGTTGCTTGTCACCTGTCTTTGGCTCCTAAGCCCTGCTTGACCAGTTTTCCAGAGTTGGGAGGTGGAGGTGGCCTTACCGGTAATAGGAAGTCGGCCGGGGCGGGGCATCAGGGGTATCCTGCTCCAATTCCCGGTAGACCACCTCTGGCAGCTTGGGAGTGGTGCTTGCAGAAGCATTGTGGTGGTGGTGATGATTGGAGTCCTTGCGTTTCTCCTTGTTCTT